>NC_086444.1:382402505-382711077 GCF_028390025.1 Pseudophryne corroboree | reverse complement strand
ATTTCAATGTCGTTTCCATTTTGCGGTCTGCCGGCTCTTTAAGAGAAGCCATGCCAGGAGCAGGGCGAATTACCTTCTTTGTCAACCTGGAAAGTGCACTGTCTAACACAGGGGGTGACTCCCATTTTTTCCTGTCTTCAACCGGGAAAGGATAAGCTATGTGAATCCTTTTGGGAATACGACATTTTTTATCAGGATTCACCCACATCCCTTCAAACAGAGCATTTAGTTCGTGTGAAGGAGGGA
This sequence comes from Pseudophryne corroboree, assembly GCF_028390025.1. Lineage (NCBI taxonomy): Eukaryota > Metazoa > Chordata > Amphibia > Anura > Myobatrachidae > Pseudophryne > Pseudophryne corroboree. The sequence goes on along the minus strand of NC_086444.1, from coordinate 382,710,831 downwards.
ACGTGACTTTGGATTTCTTTTCCTTACATAAATAAGCTTTCTCCTGAGGTACAGGAGTGCTTTCTGTAACCTCCAACACATCCCTTATAGCCACAATCATATATTGTATACTTTTTGCCAATTTATGATCTATCTCTCTGGATTCACTATTGTCAACACAAGAATCAGAATCCGTGTCGGTATCAGTGTTTACAACATTTGCAAATGGTCTCTTATGTGACCCAGAGGGGCCGCCCGCATAAGGAATAACAGCATCCTGAAAAATCACATCTTCCACAGATTTTCTCCAGCATGCAGCCTTAGGTTCAGACTTATCTAATCTACGGTTAATCAAATGCATACTGTCACGTAGCTCTTTAACCCATGCAGGCTCTTAGTGTGCCGGTAGCGCCACCACATTACAACTCTGTGTCCCTAAAATGGCTTCCTCCGGGGAGAAACTCCCTGCCTCAGACATGCCTCACACGTGTACATCACACTCACAGACACACTGGGACTTATTTTGGGGACAGACCCACAGTAAAATCTGTCAGAGGGACACAGGATAGGAGCAGCCAGTTCACAAACCCAGCGCCAGTATTGCTTGTGAACACAGTATGTCCACAGCCCCAAAGCGCTTTTAATCAGTAATATACACTATCAAATGCACCACAATCGCTTTGTGCCCCCCCTTTATAGCACCCTGTACTTGTCAGAAGTGGAGGAGAGGACCTGCGGGTTCTCTGCAGCCTGAGGAGAGAGAGAAAATGGTGCTGAGTAGTGTGCTGGCTGCCTGAGGAAGAAGCTTCGCCCCTCAGTATCCATGACAATATTTATATTGGCGGGGGTAGGGCTGTGCCAGCGGCATCTTATGCCCCCTTTTAGCTAGTTTGAGGTATTTTTCTTGCTGACCAGGGCGCCCCATCCCCCCGCACCCTGCAGTGCCTGTGTGTCTGGGCAGCAATGGCGCGCTGCGCTCCCGCCAGCCGCGCTGCACCTCAGCCGTCACTTACTTGATTGAAGATCATTCTTCTCATACTCACCTGTCTTCTGACTTCTGGCTCTGTGAGGGGGGTGACGACGTGCTGTGGGAGTGAGCATCTAGACACGGCTAGTGTTCAGTTACCTTCAGGAGCTAATGGTGTCCTGTCAGCCAGAAACAGAGCCATGAAACTCTGAGGAAGTTGGTTCTGCTTCTGCCCCCTCAGTCCCACGAAGCAGGGAGTCTGATGCCAGCAGATCTCCCTGAAAATAAAAAATCTAACATAAGTCTTTTCAGAGAAACTCAGTAGAGCTCCTCAGAGTCCATCCAGTCGACCTGGGCACATTTCTAAAACTGAGGTCTGGAGGAGGGGCATAGAGGGAGGAGCCAGTTCACACCCAATGAAAAGTCTTTGGAGTGCTCATGTCTACTGCGGATCCCGTCTATACCCCATGGTCTTGATGTCGTCCCCAGCATCCTCTAGGACGTATGAGAAATATATATATATATATATATATATTTATTTATTTTGTCTCTACCACATGGATTGTTTCCTGTGGGCACGGTGAAACAGATAAGTCTCAATCAAAGGACACTAATAAACCAAAGGACGGTAATAGATCTATTCATGAAAATGCAAGTGGTGAGATTGCCAGTGGTTATATATGTAACAAATGTATTAAATGTAATATACTGTATATAGTATCTTGGCATTAAGATAAACATAATTAATAGGTGGGGTTTCCCTAGTAGGCCCCATCATATATAAATACTAATAAATACTTGGGTGGAGGCACTTTAGTTTTAAAGGTAGCTCATCTGTAAAGTTTGTAACTCATTAGCCTGGTTATATAAAGAGTGGGTTACATGAACACCACAAGCAGCCAATGATAATGTAAGTGGAGGAGGCTTGCTTAAAGCCACAGGCAGACAAGTACATACGAGCACCAATAAGGATGCTACTAGTTCGTTATGAGCAAAGGAAATGGGATATGATGTACCAAGTCTAAAATCTGACTGTCTGAATAATACTACTGTGTACGAAATCAGTGATAATGAGATTTCATATTGACTATTTTTAGTTCTGTTTCCATAAACTATAGTTATTATTCCCAGGCAGAAGCAATAGATGGAATTACTGCTGACAATGAGACAGCGCTGTACATATGCAATATTTCAGCAACATACATTTTAAATGTTTCCTTTCTAAAGCAATCAGAAACAAGATAACCTTTATTTTAGTCCAAAGACTCAGAAAATAAAGTCTTCATTTCCTCGGGTCTTTAGCAAAACCTGAGACAAGTTAGGAACAAACATTTAAAGAAAATACCAATAACCCCCTTCACATCATTCACAATATTTAATGTGTGTCTTGCAAATCACATCTGTAATGCTGGCCATACATCAGGACGACCAGCATCCGATCTGATTCCTCATATGATTTCCCTTAATTTCCCCCTGGAGCCCCATGCACACAATTTTTTTTTTTTTAGGCAAACGATGTGGATACGATGTACATATGATCATACGACCCATCGTATGCCCCCATATGATGGATCGTCTCACAGCCCACACCACGCAATATGGGCTAAATTTTCATAATGGGCTGGCCCTCATTAGGGGGTATATAAAGCGGTGCCATTTTAGCTCTGTGCACTTCTGTTTGCTCTGCAACTAGTGGGGCTTTGTTTCTACCCTGCTAAATGCTCCACATTGCTAGCTACTGTGCATTGCTTTGTTCTGCCTGGCATTACAAAGTGCTGTATACTGCTCTGTTTCCTGTGCTCTATCTTGCATTCTGTGGTGATGGATCCCGGTCGCTATAAAGCTCTGATGTCCTGTATTGTGCTCAAGCTGAGTGAGAGGGAGAGGGCCCAGCCTAGTAGGAGAAGGGAGAGCTCCTGCTGGACCAAGGATTGGCTGCTGGAGAGGGAGAGTCATTCCTACATGCCCCTGCTGCTAGAAATTAGGGAGAATAATCCAGAAGACTAATGCAACTTCCTACGAATGGATGAGGCCATTCCAGGAGTTGCTGCATCTGGCGACCCCCTATATCCGGAGGCAGGACACCAAGTTCTGGATGGTAATCCCTGCTGAGGAGAGGCTCGTGGCTACGCTGTGCTACCTGGCTACGGGACGGTCGTTTGAAGACCTCAAGTTTGGGACACGCATCTCCACTCAAGCTTTGGGGCGCACTATCCATGACTCCTGCAAGGTTATCGTCAAGGTGCTACAGTTCCGTTGTTGCAAGGTAAATAAAATAAAAAAAAAACACCACACCATTTTTAAAGTGAAACATGACAAAGGTTTTATTGAACTTTTTTTTTTAAAAATCAGTGCAAAATATTATGTGAACTTATGTTTTCTTAAATTTGTGGGCATCACGGCTGCTTAAAAGTGTATACAGTATATAAAATGCTAGCTAATAATATTAAAATGTAACTAGGGTAAACTGCCAACATGGCACATATTTGGTATCCAAAAATGTTTGGTTTGTAACAAGTATGACCAAGTATCCCTATCCCTGATAAATACGCTGCTGTTGGCTGTTCTGTGTTATTGGTAGAGATTTCAGGTTGGACTACGATATGCATTCTGCAGGTGTCTTCTCAACGGCCCCGGCTCCATTGAGCGGCACCTGCAGCATGCATATCATTGCCCTTCCTGAATCTGTGCCAACAACACAGAGCAGTAGACAGCAGCATAACTATCAGGGATTAGGATACTTGCAGTTGATTGGGGAGAGCGGGACATCACAGGCTAAATAGGTCTGGACTGTCCTCCTCAGATTCCAGTAAAGAGGTAAATACACTGGATTACGAGGGTGGTGCAGAAGGTTGGCTGGAGGAGGTGGGTGGATCAACATCTTGGTTGGAGGAGGAGGGTGGGGGGAGCACTTTGGTAGGAGGAGGTTGTTTGTAGACCAGGTTGGTAGGAGGGGGTGTGTGTTGGAGCATGTTGGTAGGAGGGGACTGGTAGGTGAGCTGGTTGGTAGGAGGTGGTTGGGGGAGCAGGTTTGTAGGAGGTGGGTTGGGGAGGAGGTTGGTTGGGAAAGGTGAGTGGGGGAGCAGGTTGGTAGGAGGGGGTGGGTGTTGGAGCATGTTGGTAGGAGGGGGCTGGTGCGGGAGATGCTTGGTAGGTGGTGGGTGGTGGAACAGGTTGGTAGGAGGGGCTGGTGGGGGAGCTGGTTGGTAGGTGATTGCGGGAGCTGGTGGGTAAAAGGGGGATGTGGGGGAGCTTGTTGGTAGGAGGTGATTGGGGGAGCTGTTTGGTAGGAGGGGGGTGTGTAGTTGGGCACTGGTGGTAAGTATGTCTGGGGGTATGTTTGGGTGGAATAGTAGGGGGGTGGCAGAGCGAGTAGTGGAGCTGGGGAAGGAACAGCGGATCCAGATGTGATGCTCGTCTCTATAGTCTGGAGACAGTTGTGCCCTTTAAAAACAAGCTCCAACGTGAGTCACTCAAATAGCATCCTCTGTTGACTGTCCATGGCTCTATGAGCATTGCTGACATATGAGCCAAATGAGTCACTTTCATCGGGTGGCTTCAGTAAAGCAGCCCTTGGTTGTATAAGCAGTGGGTCCTCCTCTTGTGTGTTTTTCTTTTTCTGGCGCTGCTTCTTGGGTGGGGGTAGGTTTAGAGTCATTGAGGGACTCAGTTCAGGTGTGCTGGGAATGATAGGTGTCTGTTAAAAGAGAAAAAAAAACTTAAATGCATGCATTCATTTTTGTATTTTTAAAAATTTTCTTTTACAGTTCCCTACAAGCATGGAAGAGTGGATAGCCATTGCAGATGAATTTGAGAGCCGTTGGCAGTTCCCTAACTGCGGAGGAGCTATCGACGGCAAGCACATTCGCATTACTCCACCTGACAACAGTGGGACCTTCTAAAGTAATTACAAGGGGTACTTCAGCGTGGTCCTAATGGTGGTGGTGAACGCTAACGTCGAGTTTCTGTTTGCAGATGTGGGGAAGAATGACTGTGCCTCTGACAGTGGCATTCTACGACCGGCTCACCAACAAGACCCTGCATTTGCCGGTTAGGGAGGCAACGAAACACGGCCCAAACTACGTCTTCATTGCTGACGAGGCCTTTGCCCTCCATGAGAATGTCATGAAGCCATTCCCGCAAAGGGCCCTCAATAAAGAAAAGCGGGTCTTCAATTACCGCCTGTCTTGGGCGAGGCGGATTGTCGAGAATGCCTTAGGGATCCTGAGCAACTGATTCCATATCTTGCATACGGCAATTAATTTAAAAGTGGAGAAGATTGATTGGGTCGTTGATGCATGCTGTGTGCTGCACAACTTCTTGCACAAGAAAGCCACCCAACAAACGACAGTGGGCGCAACTGTGTTGGAAGACCCAGACCATCCGGAAGAGGTTACTCAGTTCCCCTCAGTGGTGATACCACCAGTGGCCGAAACCGGGACTGCTCTGGCCAAAAAGGTCTGAGAGGAATATATGGTCTACTTCAACGGGGATGGTTCGGTGCCGTGGTAGGAGGAGTACATACGATAAAGAGAAGGAGAAGTGGAGGGGACTGTGGAACAATTGTCTAGTTTGCTAGGACTCTACTCACTGAAGAGGCATCAGGCGATTCACCAATATTCTCTTTCTCGGCACCAACCTCCTCACTCTCAACCATGATGACCATAGATCTCCGGACTGGTTCCTGTTGGACGGTGAACAGTATATGGTCATAGTACCACAAATTTGTTTGATAGATGTCCTCAGTCCTCGCTCCCGACCTCTGATCCATAGCACAGATGTTGTGTCTGAAAGGGCTTGCTATATGCAGCGAGCTCCTCGTATGCCTGTGTGCACTTGATCTTGTTAGCGTATTCTCTTAACTTTACAAGCCACAGGCATTCATGTTGCTTGTAGAGCGAAATAAAACCAGCAATATAGTTGCACTCGTTATCAAGTGACATATCTAGAAATAAAATAGAGACGTTTTATATTAATGGACATTATTCTGGCCACCCCCAACAGTGAGGGTGGCTAAAAGATTACAAAATTGTGGGCCCTAAAAAGACCAGTATTCTGGCCACCCCCAACAGTGAGGGTGGCCAGAGGATTAGACTATTGTGGCCCGTAAATAATGGGGGCCTAGCTTGACTTAACCAAATTTTCAATTGTATTACAGTTTATTTTTTGTAAATAAAGTTGTATTGGTTTTTACAGCTATCAGTTATTTTAAATGTATATGATTACCTATGTATAGAAGGGTGTGGTAAGTTAGGTAGATTAGACTTAGGTCGACAGTGTCTAGGTTGACCACTATTGGTCGACAGTAAGTGGGTCAACATGGTTTCTTGGTTAACAGGGACTCTAGGTCGACATATACTAGGTCGACATGAGTTTTTTACTTTTTTTGGTGTCGTTTTCTCCGTACAGTTACGGGAACCCCAATTAGTGCACCGTGTCCCCTCGCATGCGAGTGAACTTTGGGCAAGGTGCCTTGCTCCGCTACCGCTGCGCTCGGCACAGGTTACCATTTCCAATTGTAGTCCACGTAGATCGTAAAGTATGAAAAAGTAAAAAAAATTTGAAAAACTCATGTCGATCTTTTGTCATGTCAACCTAGAGTCCCTGTCGACCTAGAAAGCATGTCGACCTACTTACTGTCGACCAATAGTGGTAGACCTAGACAGTGTCAACCTAAAGACCGGATCCCGTATAGAAATGTGCAAAAAAAAATGTCACTGACACAAAGAACAATTTAAAAATAAAAAAAATCATAAAAATGAACAAATAGTGCATTTTGTGTGAATGGAATCCATATTTGACCATTTAAATGACATATAATGCACTTATATGTACCTGACTAGTATGGGATGCAGTATCGTATCTGTAAAATCACCTTTGCACCACATGAGCATAGAAAAACCACATAAGAATACAGTAACGGTAAATATGCATCTGGGGTACAGTAGCAAAATGGCATGTGAAAAGCATTATCCATAACAATACCGCATGAGAATCCAGTAACAGTAAATATGCATCTGGGGTACAGTAGCAAAATGGCATGTGAAAAGCATTATCCATAACAATACCGCATGAGAATCCAGTAACAGTAGATATGCATTTAGGGTACAGTAGCAAAATGGCATGTGAAAAGCATTATCCATAACAATACCGCATGAGAATCCAGTAACAGTAAATATGCATCTGGGGTACAGTAGCAAAATGGCATGTGAAAAGCATTATCCATAACAATACCGCATGAGAATCCAGTAACAGTAGATATGCATTTAGGGTACAGTAGCAAAATGGCATGTGAAAAGCATTATCCATAACAATACTGCACGAGAATCCAGTAACAGTAAATATGCATTTGGGCTACAGTTGAGAAATGACAACCCCATGATAAGACAGTAGGAAATAATATGCATTTGGGGTACAGTTGAGAAATGACAATCCCATGATAAGACAGTAGGAAATAATATGCATTTGGGGTACAGTTGAGAAATGACAACCCCATGATAAGACAGTAGGAAATAATATGCATTTGGGGTACAGTTGCAAATTCACATTTGAAAAAAAAACCCAGCATAGAATTAAACAAAATAATCTGGGATACAGTATGTGTATATACGGCCGTGCAAAACAAGGGTGGACACTAGCAGTATACAGTATGTTAACAAATATATCAGGGTGTGTCAGTACTGCAACAAAACATTGTGGGTGATCAGAGTGTGCTAGGACAAAAATACATCCTGTTTAAGCCTGAGCAAACATTGGTTGACAGTGTGTATTAAAAAAAATACATACCGCTGTAATCAGAAGATACAGGGCCTGATGCTGTGTTCGCGCTCTTCAGCTCTCCTCAGCGGTGCCTAAGCAAGATGGCGGGTGGGAGTGTCTTGGAAATGCCACTCAAATGACGCTGATCGAATGTTACATGGAACGATGCATTGTATGTGCATAAAACAAGGTACAATGTGCATACGATTACGACGGATAATATGGGCTGCGCGTATGATCTGAGGATGCCACATTCGACCCACGGGGACGCGCATCGCATCGTAATTGTACCCAAAACACGTACAATGTGCACACGATGCATCGAATTACGCAGTGAAATTGTACATTCGTACGCAATATCGTCCCATCACACAGACTTAATTGTGATTTAGAAACTTGTATTTATTTACAGTATTAACATTTCATTATATAGTACTAGTATGTACAGCTATAGTGCCTAATCCATAGCAGGCTGCAGACACTGACTATTTTACACAGTAATTGTATTCCCAAAAGAAGGATAAATTCACACACTAAAGTTAAACAGTAGTTGTAAAATTGTCACCTCAAGGAAATATTTTTTATGACAAAGTTATAAACGTTTACTGAGTAGCATGCTATATGAAAGCATATTCACCACTGAAATAACAGCAGCATCTAAAGGAAAAGATTGTGTGTCACATTGTGTCCCTTTTTAGAGACCTCTATTGTCTTAGTGATTAAAATTTGATTTACCGCTGGTTAATAATCCTGGTGATTATGCCACACACATTGTCATACAATACTCCTTATTAATATGGCTTTATCATAAGCTCAAGCAAGAACTGAACTAGAGGTTACGGTTGCTATAACAAACATTTAAGTGTCCCCATCCTTCCACACTTCTTACCCAAACACTATGGGGTAAATTTACTACGATGGGAGTTCTATTTAAGATGGGATGTTGCCCAAAGCAACCATTCAGATTCTACTTCTCATTTATCTAGCACCTTCTAGAAAATAATACCTGGAATCTGGTTGGTTGCTATTGGCAACATCCCATCTTAAATAGAACTCCCATTTGGTACCCCTTTCACACTGCCCATGTCGGATCCCACCTGGAAATTGGAAACGGGTCCTTCCCGGGTGGGATCCAGCATTCGCCGCTGCTGCTGGCTTCCCTGACCTGGCAATATGCCGGGCGGGTTGCCATTGCAGCGGGGGCGGAGGTGGAGCCGGCACTGGGAGATAAGATCATCTCCGCGCCGCCTCTCCCTGTTGTAGTAAACGGGTCCCGGGTCGCATCGACCCGGGAGCCCGTTTACGCATCCACTGACCCGGTATTCAACCCGGGTATAACACTGCTTTATTCCCGGGTTGAATTGCCGGGTCAGGTGACTCGGGATTTCAGCTATGCCCCTTTCACACCGCACGCTGACCCGCGTCGATCCGGCAATATGCCGAGTCTATACCGGGTTATTTGTGCGGTGTGAAAGGGGTATTAGTAAATTTACCCCTATGTCTTTGTTAAAGTTACACCCACCCAAAAATACCCATTGTTCCACCCATCTATAGTGGGCAGTAGGAAAATAACTTTATTTCATTAAATAAATTATTTTTTATCCATAAACTAAATAAACGTTATCTTACTATTATTTTTATTTTATTTTATTTACAATTTGTTTATATGTATATATATATATATATATATATATATATATATATATAATAAGAATTTACTCACCGGTAATTCTATTTCTCGTAGTCCGTAGTGGATGCTGGGACTCCGTAAGGACCATGGGGAATAGCGGCTCCGCAGGAGACTGGGCACAACTAAAAGAAAGCTTTAGACTACTGGTGTGCACTGGCTCCTCCCACTATGACCCTTCTCCAGACTTCAGTTAGGATACTGTGCCCGGAAGAGCTGACACAATAAGGAAGGATTTTGAATCCCGGGTAAGACTCATACCAGCCACACCAATCACACCGTATAACTCGTGATACAATACCCAGTTAACAGTATGACAACAACTGAGCCTCTCAACAGATGGCTCAACAATAACCCTTAAGTTAAACAATAACTATATACAAGTATTGCAGACAATCCGCACTTGGGATGGGCGCCCAGCATCCACTACGGACTACGAGAAATAGAATTACCGGTGAGTAAATTCTTATTTTCTCTGACGTCCTAAGTGGATGCTGGGACTCCGTAAGGACCATGGGGATTATACCAAAGCTCCCAAACGGGCGGGAGAGCGCGGATGACTCTGCAGCACCGAATGGGCAAACTCTAGGTCCTCCTCAGCCAGGGTGTCAAACTTGTAGAATTTAGCAAATGTGTTTGACCCAGACCAAGTAGCTGCTCGGCAAAGTTGTAGAGCCGAGACCCCTCGGGAAGCCGCCCAAGAAGAGCCCACCTTCCTCGTGGAATGGGCTTTCACTGATTTAGGATGCGGCAGTCCAGCCGCAGAATGTGCAAGCTGAATCGTACTACAGATCCAGCGAGCAATAGTCTGCTTTGAAGCAGGTGCACCCAACTTGTTGGGCGCATACAGGATAAATAGCGAGTCAGTCTTTCTGACTCCAGCTGTCCTGGAAACATAAATTTTCAGGGCCCTGTCTACATCCAACGACTTGGAAGCCTCCAAGTCTTTAGTAGCCGCAGGCACCACGATAGGTTGGTTCAGATGAAAGGCTGACACCACCTTAGGGAGAAATTGGGGACGAGTCCTCAATTCTGCCCTATCCATATGGAAAATCAGATAAGGGCTTTTACATGACAAAGCCGCCAATTCTGATACACGCCTGGCCGAAGCCAAGGCCAACAACATGACCACTTTCCACGTGAGATATTTCAATTCCACGGTTTTAAGTGGCTCAAACCAATGTGACTTTAGGAAATCCAACACCACGTTGAGATCCCAAGGTGCAACTGGAAGCACAAAAGGGGGCTGAATATGCAGCACTCCCTTAACAAAAGTTTGAACTTCGGGTAGTGAAGCCAGCTCTCTCTGGAAGAAAATCGATAGAGCCGAAATCTGGACCTTAATGGAACCCAATTTAAGGCCCATAGTCACCCCTGACTGTAGAAAGTGCAGGAAATGGCCCAGCTGAAATTCTTCCGTTGGGGCCTTCCTGGCCTCACACCACGCAACATATTTTTGCCATATGCGGTGATAATGGTTTGCAGTTACTTCTTTCCTAGCTTTAATCAGCGTAGGAATGACTTCCTCCGGAATGCCCTTTTCCTTCAGGATCCGGTGTTCAACCGCCATGCCGTCAAACGCAGCCGCGGTAAGTCTTGGAACAGACAGGGCCCCTGCTGCAGCAGGTCCTGTCTGAGCGGCAGAGGCCATGGGTCCTCTGAGATCATTTCTTGAAGTTCCGGGTACCAAGCTCTTTTTGGCCAATCCGGAACAATGAGTATAGTTCTTACTCCTCTTCTCCTTATTATCCTCAGTACCTTTGGTATGAGAGGAAGAGGAGGGAACACATAAACCGACCGGTACACCCACGGTGTCACTAGAGCGTCCACAGCTATCGCCTGCGGGTCTCTTGACCTGGCGCAATACTTTTCTAGCTTTTTGTTTAGGCGGGACACCATCATGTCCACCTGTGGCCTTTCCCAACGGTTTACAATCAGTTGGAAGACTTCTGGATGAAGTCCCCACTCTCCCGGGTGGAGGTCCTGCCTGCTGAGGTAGTCTGCTTCCCAGTTGTCCACTCCCGGAATGAACACTGCTGACAGTGCTAACACGTGATTTTCCACCCATCGGAGAATCCTTGTGGCTTCTGTCATCGCCGTCCTGCTTCTCGTGCCGCCCTGTCGGTTTACATGGGCGACCGCCGTGATGTTGTCTGACTGGATCAGTACCGGCTGGTTTTGAAGCAGGGGTTTTGCCTGACTTAGGGCATTGTAAATGGCCCTCAGTTCCAGAATATTTATGTGCAGGGAAGTCTCCTGACTTGACCACAGTCCTTGGAAGTTTCTTCCCTGTGTGACTGCCCCCCAGCCTCGAAGGCTGGCATCCGTGGTCACCAAGACCCAGTCCTGTATGCCGAATCTGCGGCCCTCTTGAAGATGAGCACTCTGCAGCCACCACAGCAGAGACACCCTGGTCCTTGGAGACAGGGTTATCAGCCGATGCATCTGAAGATGCGATCCGGACCACTTGTCCAACAGGTCCCACTGAAAAGTTCTTGCATGGAACCTGCCGAATGGAATTGCTTCGTAGGAAGCTACCATCTTTCCCAGGATCCGCGTGCAGTGATGCACCGACACCTGTTTTGGTTTTAGGAGGCCTCTGACTAGAGATGACAGCTCCTTGGCCTTCTACTCCGGGAGAAACACTTTTTTCTGTTCTGTGTCCAGAACCATCCCCAGGAACAGTAGACGTGTCGTAGGGATCAGCTGTGACTTTGGAATATTTAGAATCCAGCCGTGCTGTTGTAGCACCTCCCGAGATAGTGCTACCCCGACCAACAACTGCTCCCTGGACCTCGCCTTTATCAGGAGATCGTCCAAGTACGGGATAATTAAAACTCCCTTCTTTCGAAGGAGTATCATCATTTCGGCCATTACCTTGGTAAAGACCCTCGGAGCCGTGGATAGACCGATCGGCAACGTCTGGAATTGGTAATGACAATCCTGTACCACAAATCTGAGGTACTCCTGGTGAGGATGGTAAATGGGGACATGCAGGTAAGCATCCTTGATGTCCACTGATACCATGTAATCCCCCTCGTCCAGGCTTGCAATAACCGCCCTGAGCGATTCCATCTTGAACTTGAATTTTTTTATATATGTGTTCAAGGATTTCAAATTTAAAATGGGTCTCACCAAACCGTCCGGTTTCGGTACCACAAACATTGTGGAATAGTAACCCCGTCCTTGTTGAAGTAGGGGCACCTTTACTATCACCTGTTGTGAATACAGCTTGTGAATTGCCTGTAACACTGCCTCCCTGTTTGAGGGAGTTGTTGGTAAGGCAGATTTGAGGAAACAGCGGGGGGGGAGACGTCTCGAATTCCAGCTTGTACCCCTGAGATACTACTTGAAAGATCCAGGGATCCACCCGTGAGCGAGCCCACTGACTGCTGAAATTTTTGAGATGGGCCCCCACCGTACCTGGCTCCGCCTGTGGAGCCCCAGCGTCATGCTGTGGACTTAGAGGAAGCGGGGGAGGACTTTTGCTCCTGGGAACTGGCTGTATGTTGCAGCTTTTTCCCTCTACCTCTGGGCAGAAAGGACGCGCCCCTAACCCGCTTGCCCTTATTAGGCCGAAAGGACTGTACCTGATAATACGGTGCTTTCTTTGGCTGTGAGGGAACATGGGGTAAAAATGTAGATTTCCCAGCCGTTGCTGTGGAAACGAGGTCCGAGAGACCATCCCCGAACAACTCCTCACCCTTATAAGGCAAAACTTCCATGTGCCTTTTAGAATCTGCATCTCCTGTCCACTGCCGAGTCCATAACCCTCTCCTGGCAGAAATGGACATTGCACTTATTTTAGATGCCAGCCGGCAAATATCCCTCTGTGCATCCCTCATGTAGAAGAGTGCGTCTTTAATATGCTCTACGGTTAGCAATATAGTGTCCCTGTCTAGGGTATCAATATTTTCCGACAGGGAATCTGACCACGCAGCTGCAGCACTGCACATCCATGCTGAAGCAATAGCAGGTCTCAGTATAACACCTGTGTGTGTATATATAGACTTCAGGATAGCCTCCTGCTTTCTATCAGCAGATTCCTTCAGGGCGGCCGTATCCGGAGACGGTAGTGCCACCTTCTTTGACAAGCGTGTGAGCGCTTTATCCACCCTAGGGGATGTTTCCCAACGTGACCTATCCTCTGGCGGGAAAGGGTACGCCATTAGTAACCTCTTAGAAATTACCAGTTTCTTATCAGGGGAAGCCCACGCTTCTTCACACACTTCATTTAATTCCTCAGATGTAGGAAAAATCACTTGTAGTTTTTTCTCTCCAAACATAATACCCTTTTTTGTGGTACCCGGGGTAACATCAGAAATGTGTAACACATTTTTCATTGCCTCAATCATGTAACGTGTGGCCCTATTGGAAGTTACATTAGTCTCATCGTCGTCGACACTGGAGTCAGTATCCGTGTCGACATCTGTGTCTGCCATCTGAGGTAGCGGGCGTTTTAGAGCCCCTGATGGCTTTTGAGACGCCTGGGCAGGCACAGGCTGAGAAGCCGGCTGTCCCACATTTGGTATGTCGTCAAACCTTTTATGCAAGGAGTCGACACTGTCTCGTAATTCCTTCCACAGCACCATCCACTCAGGTGTCGACCCCGCAGGGGGTGACATCACATTTATCGGCATCTGTTCCGCCTCCACATAAGCCTCCTCATCAAACATGTCGACACAGCCGTACCGACAAACCGCATACACACAGGGAATGCTCTGACAGAGGACAGGACCCCACAAAGCCCTTTGGGGAGACAGAGAGAGAGTATGCCAGCACACACCAGAGCGCTATATAACACAGGGATCCCACTATAAATGAGTGTTTTTCCCTTATAGCTGCTTATATTATATATACTGCGCCTAAATTTAGTGCCCCCCCTCTCTTTTTTACCCTTATGTAGCTTGTACACTGCAGGGGAGAGCCAGGGAGCGTCCTTCCAGCGGAGCTGTGAGGGAAAAATGGCGCCAGTGTGCTGAGGGAGATGGCCCCGCCCCTTTTCCGGCGGACTTCTCCCGCTTTTTCTGGAATTCTGGCAGGGGTATTTTTATACCTATATAGCCTTCCTGACTATATATGGTGTAGATTTGCCAGCCAAGGTGTCTTATATTGCCCTCAGGGCGCCCCCCCCAGCGCCCTGCACCCATCAGTGACCGGAGTGTGAGGTGTGCATGAGGAGCAATGGCGCACAGCACTGCAGCTGTGCTACCTTGTTGAAGACAGGAGTCTTCTGCCGCCGATTTTCAGGAACACTTCTTGCTTCTGGCTCTGTAAGGGGGCCGGCGGCGCGGCTCCGGGACCGAACAGCGAGGTCGGGTCCTGTGTTCGATCCCTCTGGAGCTAATGGTGTCCAGTAGCCTAAGAAGCCCAAGCTACCACCAGTTAGGTAGGTTCGCTTCTTCTCCCCTTAGTCCCTCGCTGCAGTGAGCCTGTTGCCAGCAGATCTCACTGTAAAATAAAAAACCTAAAATATACTTTCTTTCTAGGAGCTCAGGAGAGCCCCTAGTGTGCATCCAGCTCAGCCAGGCACAAGATTCTAACTGAAGTCTGGAGGAGGGTCATAGTGGGAGGAGCCAGTGCACACCAGTAGTCTAAAGCTTTCTTTTAGTTGTGCCCAGTCTCCTGCGGAGCCGCTATTCCCCATGGTCCCTACGGAGTCCCAGCATCCACTTAGGACGTCAGAGAAATATATATGTTTTTTTCTTTTGTAGAAAGTGGCACTCGCTCTTGAAGCCAACAACCAGTGGCATATCTTTAATGGTGCAGGGTGTGCGGGGCTCACGGGGATCTATTTCTTCAATACTCACCTCTCCGGAGTCCTGTGTCGGTAGCCCCAGCGCTGCACAAATCACCGGGAGAATGGTGCTGTGACCGTTTTTTCAGCATGCCATTCCCTGGAGGCCTGTGCATGGCGCCAGAGACTTCTAATACTCAGTAATGTACTGCCGGCTAGAGAGGAGGGTACCTGGACAGAGACCGCACATGGGCCCCCTTCTCTCTTAATAGGCCTCTGCCCATGACCATCCATTCAGTAAATTTAGATATGCTGCAACATGGATATTTTCTGGTAGTGTAAATAATAACTTGACCCCTGGACCTGGAAGTAGTTAAACATGGTTATTGTTTTGTATAGCGAACACTTCTGTACTTTTCATGTGTGCTAGGTGCAAATTGAATTGTCAGCTCTTCTGTATAAGTAGATTACTATGCAGTAAGATATCTCTTTATTCCATATGATGTATTCTGTGTCTGGTAAAGTAATCGGGGGGGGGGGGGGAGGGGGGGAGTGTGTTTTCTATGTACACCATATGCTATATGCATTGAATATGACATGCTTAACATATTCCTGTAAACTGTATTCAGATGTTTCCATTGATGTCTACTGCAACATTTTATCGTGCTGTAACTGTTCTGGGAAAATGCAATTTGCAAGTATTCTGATCATTCATCTGAAGAGTCAGTAATGTAAACGCAGAAGTTTTTGAAATAACCTTTATTCTGTATGACGTCAAAAGAGCACAATAACACTGTGCTGCCCAAACCAAAATATGTAGAAAAATGAATAGAATGTTCAGAATAAATGCGGTCATTTATGAGAGAGACCTAGTTACGTTTTATTTTTAGCTGTATGTGATTTGCCTGATAAACATGGAAATTGGGCACGTATGCAGTGAAGTTCTCATGCTTTTTTTTCACCCTTACCAGCCTTTCAGATGAACTATGGCAGTGCCTGTCCAGTTCCACATCAAACACAATTATAAAGCAAGTACTACTTTATGGAACACAAACATAGCACATCCCCTACAAGTCAAAGTGTAAAAACACAGAAATTAGATCATTAAGCTTCCAAAATGACCTCAGCACAAACTATAAATGAACTATTTAGGCTTATTTTAAAACATCCAAATATAATAGTTGAGTGAATGTTTCACAAGTATTACATCAACACCTGGGTCCTTTCCCAAATACACTGTATACTTTTTCTCAATGAACGTTTTATACCATTATAAAAACACTCTTAAACCATTAACAAGTCAATAGCAGAAAAAGTGTGTGCCCTGTGATCATATAAAAAACTACTTCAAAATATTTTAAGACCCACCAAAAGTTCCTGTGCTTAGGATTACGGTAAGAAGTACTCCTAAAGTCCAATAAATCAACCTTTCAATTGGCAAGGCTAACTCGTTTCCACACTCTTCTCACTATCAGATGTTCAATTTCTGCCAGACAATGCAAGCCAAGAATACTGTCCCAGGAGGAGCAAATAAAATTGCTTGTTATGCTGCCTGCTGGATGAAACACTTCCTCACTCTAATGTTGGAATAGATCTAGATATAAAGTCACCTTTTATGCATATGTGGCAAGTCATGCACAAGAGATGGGAGGCGCCACAATTCCTGAGCTTTCAAATTCTTACAGATCGGGGAAAGGTAAGATGAAAGACACCATGTAAGCATTGAATTTTGCGAACATGGGGCCTAATTCAGCGTGGATCGCAAAAGCACAATCTTTCTCTAATGGGCAAAACCATGTTCACTGCAGGTGGGGCAAATGTAACATGTGCAGAGAGAGTTAGATTTGAGTGGGTTATTTTGTTTCTGTGCAGGGTAAACACTGTCTGCTTTATTTTTACACTGCAATTTAGATTTCTGTTTGAATACACCCCACCCAACCGTAATCTCTCTGCACATGTTACAGCTGCCACACCTGCACTGCACATGGTTTTGCCCATTAGAGAAAGATTTTGCTTTTGCGATCAATGCTGAATTAGACCCCATGGGCCTGATTCATGGAAGCAGCAGCAGCGATGCACTAGTATGGTAATGCAGCAGAAGGCGTCTGATATGAGTAGATGCCTCCTGCATGCATTAGTGATCCGAGCTGTGTCCTAGAATGCATCAAATAACCTGTGACACCTCAGTTCCTACAAAGGGGCCAGGAAATATCCGTCTTCCAACAAAGATGCTGGCCTCTGCACTACCCCAAAATGGAGAGGTGCCCTCCGTACCCCCAAATGGCAGCAGACTGTCAATCAATGACATTCTGCAGCCGTAGTGCATTCAAAGACGCAGGACCTGTGCAGCACATGCACAGTATGGGTTTGGCACATATGCTAAGTACCGAACTTCGGTACTCTGCCCCAGGGACGTGCAGGGAGGTAAATGGCTGAGGAGGCACTGGCTAGTACCAGAGACAGATTTACACGCAATAGATGAGCCAAAGCGTAGATCTGGGCATTATACACAGGTGCAGCAGTATAAACTACTGGAAATGTGGTAAGTTTTGATCAGAGATGTGTGGAAAAGATAGGCAGGGGAGGCACTGCCTCACCTGCTATAGACTTTTTACTCCAGAGTTTTGACTATAAAAATGATTAGACTAATACAAAGAAGATATTTCTAACATATTTCTAACATATTTTTCATATACTTTATACAGTCAAAACTCTGGTGCAAACATTAGTATGACAGGAAAGGCTCTGTCTCACCTGCCACACCCCACCGCACGTCACTTTTCTGCCTTATGTGCCACACATCCAGCCACATCTGAATTAGTCCCCATGTGACCACAGCCCTGGTGCCGGTTTATTAGGGCTTTCTGTATCTGGCAGCCCCACTGAAAAAGATACCAGAGGGTGTTACCACTAAAGCTGCCATGCCTCCTATGATCTGACTGTAGTAAAGGCAAGTACGTGGTAAGAGATTAACATGTTTGACACATACAAATGCGTCCTTCCTCGTCTAGCCTCCATATGTTATGAGTCGTGGGCCGTGGCACATAGGATGAATGAGAAGCGCCAGCTCACATGCAATTTGGCCAGCACAGAGCATCTTCTTTCTCTAAAAATGGGTCTTACTTTCATCGCTAAAGCGCACAGTAGTCTGCATGTGCACCTTACTCGCATAGCAATGCTAATAAAGATGCATTTTCAGGGAAGAAAACACACAAAAAGATGCTTGGCGTTAGTAAATGCGCTTGGGACTAGGCGCGACTAGAAGGGCTGTTTAACGTGACTGCAGCAACGATGAGGGAGGACACGTGTATGTGACATAGCATGCGTATTAGGGAAGAGAGACTGTCTCATATATAGGTAGGTGCAGAAGTTCTGTTACATAAAGGGAAGACACACAGAAACAATTGGGTGTACAGCCTGGAAGAAAAGATATTGCACTTAGATTTAGGAAGGTTGTTGTTTTTCATTCACATTGTGGCACCACCAGAGAAATGCATTTTTTAGAAAAAATGTCAGACCTTATATACTGTATGTAAAACAATTACAGCAACCAATTCTCACTGATTATATAATTCTAGCAGCATCAATAATCTGATTTACAAATTAAATAATGTCAACAGAAAATGGAAACTTTCTGCAAAACTGGGACATTTGGGAACATTATCTATGCTGTACTATATGTTCCATTATAATTCTATGACAGGGACGTGCGGTGAGGTAAATGGCTGAAGCAGCACTGGCTACTACCAGAGCCAAATTTGCACAAAATATATGAGCCAAAGGGTTCATGTGGGCATTATACACAGGTGCATAAACTCCTGGAGATTTGGTGAGCTTTGATCAGAGATGTGCGGATAAGGTAGGCAGGGGAGGCCATAGATATTTTGCTCCAGACTATAAAAATGATTAGAATAATACAAAGAAGATATTTCTAACATATTCTTTGTATTTTTCCTATACTATATACAGTCAAAACTCTGGTGCAAACGTTATTATGACAGGAAATGTGTCTGCCTCACCTCACCGCACGTCACAGTGCTATGAATAAAGCAGTGCATTGCTTGATAGTACAGTATTCATGTGCATACCAATGCATTGCCTGGCAGGCAGGTGTGGATCTCATAACTAGGCAGGGGTCCATCACTTTGTTCGGCTTCCCAGGCGGGTGTGTATGATTATCACTGGGCGCTACATGCTCCTTTGCAGGTGCCTCTGTTTCATGTGACACTATTTCCAACTTCTCAGCATGAGAGTGACACATGTAGTCAGAAAACTTGTAAATATATTTCTGTACTACATATAGTTTACCCACAAATATATCTAGAATAATACTCAATACAGTATACAAAAATTGTTTACTTTGAACATTACCTTTTCCCACTCATTGGTACTCCCATCTCGGACTGTACCTACTTTCAGAGGAAAATAGTGCACTTTTGTGGCAGTCAGAGCTTGGCAGTGTAATTAATCTAATGCAGTTAACTGAAAGAACAGGCTCTCTGACACTGCAGGGAATGGGTTAGATGGGCACAAAATGTAATTTATTGTAGACATTATTGAAGACAATAGCAGGGGCGAATTTAGGGGTCGGGCAACATTATCCACTGCCCCCTATCATATCACTGCCCCCTTCATGTTAGGGCCTCCTGACTGCTAAACACAACACTAACCGCACAGGTTCCCCACCCCTTACACCACAATTTACTGACCACTGCCCGGTTACAAAATGTAAAAACATAAGTTGTTAAGAGAAAATCAATAAGGCCTCATTTGGCCATTGGCCTAGCAAAGATCTCATGCAAGTTTCTCAGAAATATAAGAGATTATAAATCCGAGGTCCTTCTCTTATCGGGAGCTGTCCTTTGCGTTTTTACTCACATTTCTAAGGACATACTGGCAGAGGCGGATTGGCCATAGGGTCTACAGGGAAGATCCCCAGTGGGCCGACGCACCAGCGGGGCCTGTTTTGTTTGAGGACATGTGGTCCTATTTATAGACATAATGAATAAGATGCCAAACAATTTGCATATATATGAAAATGACTTTGCCTGATAGCCGGTGATTGCAGCTGATCTAGTGTATGCTCTGACTGCCTGCTTGGCTATCATATAAGATTGAGTGAATAGTGATTGGGATACGGTTGGTGTAATAAGCAAGAAAATATATCTTTCTAAAGAATGATATCGTTTCCTAAATTCTAAAGGTGTATCATATAATGTGCTTAAAACATTTAATTTTATTTCCTTTTAACTTCCCCTTGATGCTGGACATCCCCACTATCTGGAAAGTCTTGGGGGGAGGGTGCTGCTGCCATGGCCCATGGCTAGACCTTACACCTCTGGTGCTGCCCATGTGGGGCCACTAGTACAAATTTTTCCAGGGCCGCTTTTTGTTCCCAATCCACCCCTGCATACTGGTGATATTAACACTGATATGTACCAATAAGTTGCAGGATGTATCAAATTGTGGTTCAAAACAGAATTAATTATATTTCCACTGGCCAATAGTAGTTACCAACCTCATATCTCTATCACTGTTGATAACTCAGCAATCATCCCTGCCCCATAAGCTCGCTGCCTAGGCGTCATTCTTGACTCTGAACTGTCCTTTGTTCCCCACATTCAATCTGTCTCAAGATCATGTTACATACATCTAAGAAACATATCCAAAATACGACCATATCTTACACAAGGCACAGCAAAAACTCTAATCCATGCTCTCATTATCTCCCTGCATTTATTATTGTAATAGCCTCCTGACTGGTCTTCCCAAACATAGGCTCTCACCACTACAATCAATTTTGATTCCTCGCTAGACGTTCATCGTCTGCAGATCCGTTCTGTCAATCCCTCCATTGGTTACTGGTATTCTACTGTATTAAATATAAAATACTTTTACTTACACACAAGGCTATAAACCGAACTGCACCAACATACATCTCTTCACTCATTTCAAAATATCTCCCTACCCGACCTCTCCGCTCTGTACAAGATCTGCGTCTCTCACCCACACGTATTACTTGTTCACACTCAAAATTACAGGACTTTATCCGGGCTTCACCCACTCTGTGGAATGCCCTCTCATGCAGAATAAGACTCACCTCTAATCTCCAAACCTTTAAACATTCCTTGAAAACTCACCTCTTCAGACAAGCCTATCAAATTCCAGACCCACCCACATAACCTTCAGTGCTTCCCTATCTAATTACATCCTCTCTGTACAGTACACAAAACGTAACATATTTTGTCTTTCTTTCCTGACCCTTGGCCAACACTGCTGGGTGATCATATCATAAAACCCATTAAGAACCTAGCAATCTGGTGGACCATTATGCAATAGGTAGCATCTATCCTTGTGTATCAATGCCTATTTCCCTATAGATTGTAAGGTTGCGAGCAGGGCCTTCCTACCTCTATGTCTGTCTGTTTGACTTTTTACTCAGTTTTGTTCTATTACTGTTGTTCTAATTATAAAGCGCAACAGAATATGCTGCGCTATATAAGACACTGTTAATAAATAAATAAATGTGATGCTTAGTAAATCCCACCCTATATCTGTAGTCAGCATTATCAATTTACTGCACGTATATAATTGACATTAGTGCTTTTCTGTACAGCACTGTATAATATTGGGGTGCTATATAGCTATATGCAAATAAATAGTAATTAATACATAAATGTATGTATGTTGCTTTAAACAGCATATTTCAAACTCACCCATGTGGCAGGCTCCAGTCATGGGATCACACTTGTCATCATAACAGCTACAGTACAGGTCACAATTAATCCCAAATTGGCCGGCTGGACATGTTAGGTTGCAGCTATAAATGAAACAAACAGTATGGGTAATTCACACCTGGTAATGTAGCGGATAAGAACATCATTATTTGAATGACATTAATTGATGTGAAGAATCATTAGGCATACAAATGCAGGGCACTTTTTTAAATAAATTACACACGAAGTCATAGATACACTACATGCATAGCTTGATTACATGAGATAATGCGATTAACACTAGTATCTTTAATAAAACATTAATTAACATTATGAAACACTATTTATTTTAAGATACTAATATTTTGTCCTGGATGTCACAATGCTTCCTGATACTCAATAGTAACAAAGACGAAGTCATTGTCTTTCTACCAGCCAAGGTCTCCCCTTCTCCCCCTATCCCTCCCCGTTGATAACATTCTGTTCCACAAGTCATCCTGGACTCTTAACCCCCTCTCTCCCCGCCGCCATATCCATCTTTCTCCCCAGTAGCGGATCTTGCCATGGGCAAGCAGGACTTTTGCCCGGGCCGCCGCCCTCCGGAGGGCGCCGCACCATGGCAAGATCCGCTACTGCTGTGCCCCTCCGCTGCCCGCTGAGTCCCCCGCTGGTTCCCCGCTGTGAAGGGAACTAGACGCTACGCGTCTAGTTTCCCTTCGTGGAGAGGACCTTTGCGGTGCGGTGCGCGATGACGTCATCGCGCACCGCACAGCATTGTGGGACTGACAGACGCTAGGGGTCATAATTGACCTCTAGTGTCTGTCTATGCCAGATCCGAGGAGAGGAGCGGCGCCGGCGGAGGTCTGCAGCGGTCGGGAGCGGGGATAGTAAGTATTAATTATTATTTTTTCTTTTTCAGCGGCGCTACTCTACTGTACAGGTGACGTAACTGACCACGCACCCTGTATGAAGCCACGCCCCCTATTTCCCGCCGGGGGGCACCAAAAGGGCATGAACCGGCCCTGTTTCTCCCAAACCTGCTGTTACGACTTCCTTAATATTTCTAAAATATATCCCTCTCTCACCCTGGGAGCTACTAAATCTCATATTGACGTTTTCATCATCTCTTGCCGTAACTACTGTAATCCACTCCTCTTATTTACCATTTTTCCCTTCTACAATCTATCCTTAACTTTGCTACCCGCCTCATGTTTCCAACATATTACACTATAGCTGCTGCCCCCTCTGAGAGTCACTGCACTGGCTCCTGTCCACTTTGTTCTGCCAATGACTGCCTCTTCACCGAATTACTTTCTCCCATTCTTGCTTATATTGCATCTCCCATGCTGCTCCCAACCTCTGGAATATCTTCTCTGTTTTTTTTTATTGAATTTACCATCCCCTCTCCTAATCTCTAACCTCTGCACTTAACAATCTACCCCACTCATACTCTTTGTGTCCACCCATATCACCTCTTGATTATCCACCATAGCCCCTCTTGATTGAATGCTTATCCACCATAGCTCTTCTTACTTGAATGCTTGTCCACCATAGCCCCTCTTGATTGAATGCTCTCACTAGCAGGGCCCTCTCCCCTGTGCTCTACATAATTATGTACTCTGAGGATTGCAATTATGTATACATCTGGCAACAAAGGAGAAAAGAAGACTCTTTTGTGGGTGCACTCTTAAATGATTTTAAAGTATTGAGAATAAGATAGTTAAAAAATCATTGAATTTTTATTCGTGTCTTAAGATAAAACATAAAGTAGTTGGACACATGATTGCAAAGAAGAAAAAACACACAGAATAAGTCAATAATGCCAATATATATTGGATAATAATTGTGAGCTGTCTAGGCTGAATCAAATCTACAATAAACAGTAAATCCACAAATTTAACTCCAAGATCTGCCTGCGGGAGAGAGATATGATATGAGCTGTGCAAGAGTTACAATTGTTGCAATTAGTGGCAAAGGGACAATTCTCAGTGCAGCTATCAAAAAATGGTATATCAGATTGAACCTGCTGATTGTCTTGGAGGAGAGGAAAAGAGTAGAATTTGATACAAAAGATGAATCTGCTGTCAGCGTTAGACAAAGAGCATGAACGCCCGAAAATTTCTACTACACCGAATATTCCTCAAAAGTCTCCTACTTGAGTACTGACTCAGCCCAACACTGATTAGCTTCCAAGATCGGATGGGTTCGGGCGTTTCCAGTGTGGTATGATAGTAGAAAAGGTACCGATAATCTTGTGCTCTAGAATCACTGATGAGAGTTCACGAATATTCTTGAGTGATGAGAGATAGTATAGGGCCCTGGGAGGAGAGCTAAGAAGGGGGATCTGCTGCCATCATTAGACAGGGAGAACCCTGAATCAATAGTGAGAGTCCCGAAAGATAGTGAAAGTGAGAAAAACAGAGACAGGTGGGCTGTGAGATTTTGTACAAGGGAGCATTCAATTTTGAAGGTCTCTACACGTAAATTGATTTACGTGTAGAGACCTTCAAAATTGAATGCTCCCTTGTACAAAATCTCACAGCCCACCTGTCTCTGTTTTTCTCACTTTCACTATCTTTCGGGACTCTCACTCCTCCAAGACAATCAGCAGGTTCAATCTGATATACCATTTTTTTGATAGCTGCACTGAGAATTGTCCCTTTGCCACTAATTGCAACAATTGTAACTCTTGCACAGCTCATATCATATCTCTCTCGCGCAGGCAGATCTTGGAGTTAAATTTGTGGATTTACTGTTTATTGTAGATTTGATTCAGCCTAGACAGCTCACAATTATTATCCAATATATATTGGCATTATTGACTTATTCAGTGTATTTTTTCTTCTTTGCAATCATGTGTCCAACTACTTTATGTTTTATCTTAAGACACGAATAAAAATTCAATGATTTTTTAACTATCTTATTCTCAATACTTTAAAATCATTTAAGAGTGCACCCACAAAAGAGTCTTCTTTTCTCCTTTGTTGCCAGACGTTTTATTACTGACTCAGGGTGCACCACCAAAAATAACATTGATTGGAAAAGATTGCCTTTTCCCACTTTATTATTGTATCTTGGCAATTACAATATCCAGTTTATACTTTGATATCCTCCTGTGCGGTATACCCCCTATATACAATTATGTATACATCTAAAGTTATGTTGTTGTCGGTACCATTCTGTACTTATGCAGTTTGTTATATGTTTTATACCTATGCATGGTGCCAGTGGCGGAACAAGCAAGCGGTGGGCCCAGGTGCGACAAAATGCTTTGGGCCCCCCCCCCATCCAAGTCCACCCCGGGGGCAGTGCGGCGCGCGCAAAAATACATAGTGGCGTGGCTTCGTGGGGAAGGGGTGTGGCCACAAAATAATACCAACACAGTAGTCTCCATTATTCAAATTACGCCGCACAGTAGCACCACTACACCAGGTAGAGACCCTTTTACACCTTACAGCGAACAGATTCCTCTTTTTACACATTACAGCAGACAGCGTGCCCTTTTTACACATAACGGCAGACAGCGTGCCCTTTTTACACATAACGGCAGACCGCGTGCCCTTGTTACACATTACGGCAGACAGCGTGCCCTTTTTACACATTACGGTAGACAGCGTGCCCTTGTTACACATTACGGCAGACAGCGTGCCCTTGTTACACATTACGGCAGACAGCGTCCCCATTTTTACACATTACGGCAGGCAGATTCCTCCTTTTTACACATAGCAGCAGGCAGATTCCCCATTTTTACACATAGCGTCAGGCAGCCCCCCTTTTTTACACATTACGGCAGGCAGATTCCCCATTTTTACACATAGCGTCGGGCAGATTACCCCTTTTTACACATAACGGCAGACCGCGTGCCCTTGTTACACATTACGGCAGACAGCGTCCCCATTTTTACACATTACGGCAGGCAGATTCCCCTTTTTACACATAGTGGCAGGCAGTCCCCCCTTTTTACACATTGCGGCAGGTAGTCCCCCCTTTTTACACATTGCGGCAGGCAGTCCCCCCTTTTTACACAGTGCGGCAGGCAGTCCCCCCTTTTTACACATTGCGGCAGGCAGTCCCCCCTTTTTACACATTGCGGCAGGTAGTCCCCCCTTTTTACACATTGCGGCAGGCAGTCCCCCCTTTTTACACATTGCGGCAGGTAGTCCCCCCTTTTTACACATTGCGGCAGGCAGTCCCCCCTTTTTACACAGTGCGGCAGGCAGTCCCCCCTTTTTACACATTGCGGCAGGTAGTCCCCCCTTTTTACACATTGCGGCAGGCAGGCACAAGAAAGAAAGAAGGAAAGAAAAAGAAAGAAAGAAAGAAAGAAAGAAAGAAAGAAAGAAAGAAAGAAAGAAAGAAAGAAAGAAGAATTATACTTACCCTCAGGCTCCTCGGTGCAGCTGCGTCAGACGACGATTCCCGGGCAGTAGAGAATGAGGAGGAGGGAGCCGGAGGACGGAGCCGCAGCAGCGCTTTGTTACTGGTGGAGGCGCTGCTGCTGCTGCCCCTCTGCTTCCCTATAGGCTGTTCTCGGAAGACAGCCTATAGGGAAGCAGAGGAGCAGCAGCAGCAGCGCCTCCACCAGTAACAAAGCGCTGCTGCGGCTCCGTCCTCCGGCTCCCTCCTCCTTCCCCCGTCTGTACCGCTGCTCAGCTCCTATCTCCGGGCGGCTGTGCGCTGCGGGCAGCGGTTGCCTGCAGCGTACAGCGGCATGTAATGAGTCAGTTTGACTCATTACATGCTTGGGCCCCTGGACAGAGGCGGGCCCCAGTGCAGTGCACTGCCTGCACTGCCGGTAGTTCCGCCTCTGCATGGTGCTGAGGAGCCTACGTGGCCCCATATAAATGAAAGATAACATCAATTTAGTAAATCATGGTCTCAGGATTCCAACTGAACACTAACTAGCAGAATGCATGGTTTGGGTATGTGTGACTGTTGTTCATGAGACCACCAGTCACTATGACTATACCGATAGTGGGATCCCGGCTGTGAGATTGCAGGCGGTGCGGGGGTGAGCGCAACGAAGCCACTTGCGGGCTTGCTGCGCTGGCCACGCAGTTGGCTTGGTGGCTCGCTGCACTCATCACAGGTTCTATTCCCACTCTATGAGTGTCGTGGACACCCACGAGTGAGAATAGTCCCTGTAGGTCGGCATGTCAACCAGCGGGATTGTGAGCGGGCGGGATGTAGGTGCCGGTATTGTGACCGGCGGTCTCCTGACTGCCGGTCACAAAACTACATCCCGAATGCATAACTATAGCAATGACAAAGGTCTTTGAGCCCCAAAACTAAACATATTTCTGCAAGTGTTCTGTACTTCATAGTTTATTTAGACCATTCCGAAGGAGTCTGAAATTTAAACGGTACTAGGCACATATAGGGATGAAAATTCTGCTAGGGCAGGTAACTATTATGTAATGTTTGTTGTAAAACTTATTTATGAAACCAATGAGGATACAAGCAACCATGACCATAACATTTATTAGTATACTAAAGATGTGGCGCACATCACACAGCGAAACAACAAGGAAATGTGGATTCAGGGTTAGCAGCACAGCTACCACTGTCACATGACACAGACTGTTTATAGCAGAACTGTGCTTTACTATGATTTAAATTATGACTAATATTTTGCTCAGCAAGAGAAGCTGCAGTGTGTGCTTTGTGACCAGCATTGCCAGCAAATGGTTCTCATAAAATGTTCTTGCAGAGTAATGTTTATTATGCTGTTTATTCACTAACTTTGTGTATTTCATTATCTCTAAAAGTTTATCTCCTGCTTCCTTCTTTCCAAGCCTAACTAAATCAAGCCCTGCAATTATTGTACTCTGTTATATAGAACACAAGCACAACACGTAGAACACATGGACAAGCACTCGCAAATTGTAGGACATTTTGCTACATAGGGAAATGCTAATCATTAAATGATTCAGTAGAGGAATCAACAGGGTATGCAGACAAATCTGTTAGGCTTTCACGTATATGCTTACTTAATATTAGACTATAGGGCCTAATTCAGACCTGATCGCAGCAATTGGGCAAAACCATGTGCACTGCAGGGGGGGGGGGGGCAGATATAACATGTTGAGACAGAGTTAGATTTGGATGGGGTGTGTTCAAACTGAAATCTAATTGTAGTGTAAAAATAAAGCAGCCAGTATTTACCCTGCACGGAATCAATATAACCCACCTGAACCTAACTCTCTCTGCAAATGCTGTATCTGCCCCCCTGCAGTGCACATGGTTTAGCCCATTTGCTAACAAACTTGCTGCTTCGATCAGGTCTGAATTAGGGATGGCCATCGGTGCGTTATCCATCGATGGTACCATTGATGGATAACCTTGATGGTGTAAAACCATCTGGAAGGGATCTGGCAAATCAGATCCTGGGGACATGGCTTTGTGGGTATCAGGAAGCAGGGCTAAGCTCCGTGCCTTGACACTTTGAGAAAAAAAAAAAACAATTCAGTAGCACTGAACCATCGATGGTGGGAAACCATCTGGTTCTCACCATTGATGGTAAAAGTATTCAACATAGGCCATAGACCATAAATGATTTCAAATCATCGATGGTCGATGGCCATCCCTAGTCTGAATCAGGCCCATTGTTTGACAAATGTTGTAGTATTAAAAGGCTTTAGTGGTAATATCTACATTTAACAAAGAATGTCATTTTGTTCAGTATACTTGTGTTTAATCAAAAGTGATCAATGTTGGCTACATATACGAGAGTTGTTACCACTACTATTATTGTTGTTGTTATTATTATTATTAGTGCATGGCTCTAACAATTTATGTAAGAAATCTCTAAAGTAAATTCAGGAGTTAGCACAGGAAGGGGGATTTGATGATTATCCAAAACCTGACTATTCATAATTTGTTGCCAATATTTATTATTGGTGGTTCAGTATCTGCTTTCTGTATCGTTGCATGTAGCAGCAATACAGAATGCAGTTGTACTGCTATTCACCAAAATGGGGCTCTTGTTGCTTTTGCTTTTCAATGGTAGTTATACAGACTCTGGCTGCCATCCACATATACCTCTAAATTGAGAGCTGTGGTAAGCCTTTTCTTCAGCAGAAATGCCAGAGAAAGAGCTTTTCTCAACTTCATAAGCAGACCCCTTTGTTTTATATACAGTATACATACTGTGCTGAATATACAATTCAATCTAATTCTATCCTTAAAACATTCTAATTCTGGAGAATCGGAGCCGTCGAAATAACCTGAGGGTGGTGGGCATACCTGAGTCGATAAGGGGCCATGCACTGCTGGACCTTTTAGCCAACTGGCTACCGGACAAATTAGGTATGGATCTTCAGGGCTCTTCGTTAGCCATTGAAAGGGCACATAGGATCGGCCCTGAACGCAGAGACTCAGCCGGACGCCCTAGACCTGTTATCCTACGGATTCTAAACTACGCGGATAAAGCCAAGCTCTTAGACCATTACCGCAAGTCAGAGAGTCTCCTCTATAAGGGTGAAAGGCTGCTTATCTTCCAGGACTTCTCCACCCATGTCGCCAACAAGCGCAGAGAGTTCGCTCCGATATGCAAGCGATTGTTTGAAGACAACGTCAAGTTCTCACTATTATACCCTGCCCGTCTTCGGGTCTTTGTCAATGGGAAACCATGCTTTTTTGATGATCCGATGGCGGCAAAGGCCCATTTTGCACACCCTGACACTTGACTGTCTACCATTACTTAACGTTTGCATATCTTTATACTTGTCTTGATTAACAGGTCACACAGTGTTCGGGATATGATATAGGCATGCTATTTGCGCATGCCGGAGGCTCCACCTCCCATTGTTTCATATTTGTTAGTTTAATGTCTTTGTCTGTATGTTTGTTTGCTCGTTCTGCCTGCTGGGATAATGTGTCTCGATCCTCCATAGGTTGGCCCCTCCTTGCTCATTGGGACGGGGGGGGGCACCATTTCACCTATACGATTTTGATATTCTACTTTCCATCTACGGGGGTAGGATAGCATAGCTACCCATGCTACCACTCAGACCTCAACTCCGGTGACAACCCCACTTTTAGATTTTAATATAGTTTCTTGGAATGTGGAGGGCCTCAACAGCCCCATTAAACGCAAGAAGGTGACTGCCCACCTTTCTCGCTTATCCCCCCAAGTCGTGTTCCTACAAGAAACACACTGGGTGCATGATTCCCCTGTGTCACTAAAAGCCCCCTGGATTGGGGAATGTATATCTGCTCCTTACACCAATAAAACCAGAGGGGTTGCCATCCTCTTTCATAGAAATCTCCAATTCTCCATCCTTAAAAAATATATTGACCCAGAGGGCAGATTTATCCTCCTAGATGTCTCCATTGATAGTGTGATATATACCTTTTTGAATTTATATGCACCCACCGGATCTAACAATCTCTTCTTTGCAGATATCCTTCAGAGAGTTCTGTCCTGGGGCGGCAAAAATTTAATCCTAGGGGGAGATTTCAACACGGTCGTTGATCCATCCATGGACATGTCGGGGGTGAGTACCAAAAAACCCGGATCCTCTTCTACTCTGCTTTCCTCTCTTTGCTCTCAACTTACCTTACTAGACCCTTGGCGTACACACCATCCCCTCCAACGGGATTATTCTTTTTATTCACACCCGCACTCCACCCACTCTCGCATTGACTATCTATTTCTGTCTAAACACCTTTTCTTTAAAGTCACCCACACCTCAATCAAGGACATCATTATTTCAGACCACGCTCACATCACCCTGTCCCTACATTTATCCCTACCCCAGAACATTTCTAAATGTTGGAGATTCCCAGCATATCTCATACACTCAGAGGATTTCTTATTACATCTCAAACATTCCTGGCATAATTATACTACTGACAACTTAGATCAAGTATCTAACACTCCACTCTTTTGGGGGGCCTCTAAGGCAGTCCTTCGAGGCCATATCATCTCCTATGTTAATTCTAAGCGTAAGAAATTCAACACCAAATTGCAGGAACTTAGCGCAGCTCTCACACTCGCATATCGCACTTACAAACAATGCGACAATCCTACTCATAGAGAAACGTACCTCATGGCAAAACAAATCTATGATACCTTTCTCACCGAACAGGCCCAGATCAGCTATGATTACGGCAGAAACAGATTCCATAGGTGGGGAAACAAGTCTGGCAGACTATTGGCCAACTTGGTTAGGGGCCCCCGAAACAAAACATGGGTTGACTCGTTGCACAGCTCTGGAGGTGTTCTTTCTGATCCCACTGACATTTGCTCGGCCTTTATGAGGTTCTATAAATCCTTATATACTGCCGACACTGATAACGCAACTGATGGTCAGCTATTCCTGGCTGAGGCGCAGTTACCAAGGCTAGAAGTGGAGGAAAGGGACTCGCTGGATGCTCCCATAACCGATGACGAGGTACGGGCCACCATTAAGTCCTTACCCAATGGAAAGAGCCCTGGTCCTGACGGCTTCAGTGCCGAATTTTATAAGATGCTGGATGCCGATATACTCCCTACATTAACACGATTATATAACCACATCCTAACAACAGGAGAGACTCCCCTTCGTTTTAACGAAGCCAAGCTTATAGTACTCGCAAAACCGGGCAAAGTCCCTGCCCAAGTAGGGTCATACCGTCCCATTTCACTCCTCAATCAGGACTTTAAAATATTGACCAAAATCATAGCTAATAGGTTGCAAGCCTACCTACCCCGCCTTATCTCACCCGCGCAGATGGGGTTTGTCAAGGGTAGACAATCCAAACGAGGAGTGCGGGCGGCCCTGACTGCGATATCTCATACCCGCTTCAATCAGGCCAAAAACAACATCATTGTGAATTTGGACGCAGAGAAGGCGTTTGATAAAATTGCCTGGCCTCACCTATCCCGAGTACTCGCCCACCAGGGATTCGGCACAGCGTTTTGCAACTTGGTACAGACCCTGTACAATAACCCAGTGGCACAGCTCTTAGTCAACAATGTGACATCTCCACCCTTCACGTTGGAAAGAGGCACTAGACAAGGATGCCACTTATCCCCCCTCCTTTTTGATCTGGCATTAGAACCTCTTATACGCCACATTCTGCTACACCCAAACTATAGGGGCATCGAGGTGGGTACACAGGAATTACGGGTGGTGGCATTCGCAGATGACCTCCTCCTTTTTATGTCAAACCCTCACCGTACGATCCCACAGCTGATTGCTGTGATTGATCGTTTCTCCTCTTTTGCAGGGTTTTCCATTAATTACAATAAGTCGGAGGCACTAGCCATATACGGACAGGCGAGATTGGGTTGGGGGACCACTTTTCCCTTTAAATGGGCGAATACACACATTACCTATCTAGGCGTTGCACTCCCTACCCACCCCTACCACCTGTATAGGCTTAATATCACCCCGGTCCTCCATAAGATTAGAACCGAACTTGGTCTCTGGCAATCCCTCCCCCTTAACATGCTAGGGAGATGTAACCTATTTAAGATGGCCAGCTTCCCAAAACTCCTCTATGTTCTACAGATGACCCCCCTTCTATTATCCAAGTCTGATATATCTTCTCTGAATACCTCTATCTCCAGATACATCTGGGCTGGCAAACGTCCAAGGATTAGTATGAAAAAATTGTACCAGACGGTATCTAGAGGAGGAATCAATCTACCTGATGTTAAACAATACAATCTTGCGTGCCTCCTCCGCATTGCTATGGACTGGCTTGGAGACAATAATTACTACACGGACTCCAACCTAGACTCTCAACTCTGCGCCCCCTTGTCCCTTAGTTATCTTCTTCATGCCAAACCCTCCAAGTTGGCGCTACATATCACCACTAATTCATTACTACTCCCCATAATACAGGCGTGGCAAATGGCGAGGAAATCTCTCAAACTTCAACACTTGTACTCACTCTCGATGCCCCTTGTAGGCAACCTGGAGTTTCAGGAAGGAGAGGCTCTACAACCCTTCATTGCCTGGCACTCTCTTGGTATCCGCAACCTACGCAACTTGCTTAATCCCTCCCGTGTCCCGCTGTCTTTCGCGGAGGCACGAGAAAAATATGGCCTGCCCCCTCACCACGAGTTTGCCTACTTCCAGGCAATATATTATCTTAAAAATGTACTTTCGAAATTGACAGGGAATGATTTTCTTAACTCTCTAGATACATTACTCCAATCAACATGCTACTCTATATCAACCATTTATACACGTATTCGTCATGAACTCATCCCTGACACGGACCTTCCAGAGCTGTCCCAATGGTCCTCCCACATTTCAACGGTAACCCCTGAATCCCTCCTAAATCACTTTCAACTCACCCTAAAACTTATCCCTGCAAGCTCCTATCAAGAGATGGCCTATAAAATGCTCCATAGGGCATACATCTCACCTAAACGCCGATCTTTGATGGGCATCTCAGAAGACAGTAAATGCACTAAATGCTCAATGGAGGGGGCCAACCTCTTCCATTGTTTCTGGGACTGTACTCTGGTGTCACGGTTTTGGCATGAGGTACATCATTATGGAACCACCTCCTTAGGCATATCCTTTAGTTGCACTGTTTCTTGGGCATTGTTTGGGTGTTTGACCGACCAGCCAGACATCCCCAGGTCTAACAAAAAACTACTTATGATATTATCTGCGGCTGGCAGGAAGGCAATCCTACAACAATGGATCCACAACATACCTCCTAATCTTTCGATGGTGACCTCTAGATTATTTGTTCTATTCACCATGGACTGGCTGGAGGCCTCTATCCATAAGGAGAGGCTCACCCCTGCCCTGTTCCAATGCTGGGACACATACATTTTGACACTCCCCCTACACACTAAACAAGCCATTGACAAATGCTTTCAATCTACCTCATGGTACCTCCTCCACACATTAGCCCAACCTAACCCCTAGAACATCTGATTTGCCCTCTCTCCTCTCCTTTTTCCGGACCCCTCCTCCGCTCCGTTCTATTTTCAATAGTCCACCGGGTTGACTAGAAATATGGACCCCCGATATGGGAAGATTGCTCTGTGGATGGATCGACGGCCCGTGTCCCATAGTAGGCATCATATGTTAGTTTATTTTCTTATGTTCTAGATATTATGTATATGTTTAGGGAATTCGAAATACTCTGTCCATATTGGCGGAGAACCGATGTTTAAACCACCTCTTTTCATCTATAGTCTGCGACACTTGGAGATCTAAAGCACGTTCTCAATTCCCTGATGTCCTTAGTTATACATAAGTTACCTTTCTTGGAAGGGTACGAAGGTTTTATGTAGAGAAAAGTTTGAAAATATGTTTTGATCTCTACCAGGTTTTATATGAGACTGAATTATCTGTAACTTCCTGTCTTTTGTCTAGAGGCTTATATATAGTACATATTATGTTGTACAATGCTAACTATATATTCCATTCGATGTCTCGAAATGCTATATATCTACTCTGTATGGTGTGAGATAATAAAAATAATTTGAAAAAAAAAAAAAAACATTCTAATTCAATCCTTAAGGGCAGAATGCAGAATCACTACGATGTAGCAAGATAAAAAGCAGCAGATACTGGAGTTGCTAGTCGTCACAGGAGCCGCCTCCATCATTTCCAATTGGTATGTAACAAGCTCAGAGTTTGCTTGCTGCTGGAGAGGGATCTTTGAATCCCTTCTGGTGGGATGGAGCTGATGCTCACTGCAACTTTTTCAGACCACACATGAGCACCTGGACAGACTTTTATATGCAGTGGCCTGGTCAGGTCTGAGCAAGAGTGCAAAGTGACTTTACTTCATATGGATCACTGGGGAGGGAATTTATCAGATCTTATGTGCCAGCGACTATAGTGTTTTAATTCCCCCCCAAAAAATATTCCTTTTTACTGTGATATGCATTGTAATGACCCCTACACACACGATGATGTTCCGCCGTGGTGCCCGACGGCCAATATGGCTGGCGTGCGCCCTGGCGGCAGGTGGGGGGAATGACGGGTGGAGTGAACTTTCTTCACTCCCCTCATCACCCAGCTCCATGGAGTGCACGCTAATATGGACGAGGTTGTCCATATTGGCCTGTTTGCATGAGCGACACGGCACCAACGATGAACGAGCGCGGAGCTGCGCATCATTCATCTTTGGTGCCTACACACTAAATGATATGAACGAGTTCTCGTTCATTAATGAACGAGAACGTTCATATCGTTCAGTGTTATCTGCCAGTGTGTAGGGCCCATTACCCTTTTGAGGGGAAAATTGCACATTTTAATAAATATGCCCCACAGTTAAGTGCAGTATAAATCACACTGCCCTGCAAAGAGAAGTTAGAGCATGTGCTAGAAATTGTCTAGAGGGGGATCTCAGGCACTTGTAATCAATCCCCCATGCACTAAAGGTCTAGATCAGTGGTTCTCAAAGTGTGTGCCGTGGCACCCTGGGGTGCCTCGGGATACTTGTGGGGTGCCTTGGATTGGTGGTTCAGGGCCAATTCAAAATATTTATTGCGAATTTAATAGGCAAAACCAGTGCTGGTGGCTGCCAATCATAAAATATGTAGACAAACAGAAGTGAATCCTGTCCCTCACCACAACTGAGCCTAAGGATGACATATAAACACAATTTAATTAATGTAATATTCTTTTCTACATTTATAAATAAGAAACTTTTGGCCTAGGGGTGCTGTGAAAACAATTCTGATACTCTAGGGCGCCGTGATTAAAAAAAAGTTTGGGAACCACTGGTCTAGATGGAAAGATTTCAGGCACCTGTAATCAATACCACATACCCTAATGGTCTAGTGGGGGGATTTCAGGCACCTGTAATCAATCCCCCACACACTAATGGTCTAAAGGGGAATTTCTGGCACCTGTAATCTCCCATGCATTTGCCTATATTTCTGGAATAATAAAAGGACCAGTGAAACATATTGGGAGTCTGACTGAGTAGGAGAGACCAGTGTAAATAAAACTAGGATTTACTGGAATATGATCTAATGTCAGGATGTGAGTTGAGAAGGAACCTTGTCCTTAGAGACAAAGATAAGGGTGTCTTATTCTGACGCAATCTGCATGAAATGTCGATGTTCACAGTTGTGTTTATCTGCATCTGCGCAAAAAAATCTGAGAACCCCTACGGTGCATGCGTTACACAGAGTGTACAAACAAAGGTGCTGTTGACATTGGTATCAGAAATGTGTCATAAAAGCGATGGGCATTCCTGGGAGGTGACTGGAAAGTGGCTAGTAGTGCACGCAAATGATCCACACAGTGGGCATATTATGGGAGTGTAGCCGGCCTGTTAGTGCACAGCCACCATGGACAGAAGGAGACATTGCACCTACCATAAGGACACATCAATCAATATTACAGCATGCATGAGGTAATAGCTGGCGTCATTGTCTCAGCTGCACAAATGTACACTAGGGAAGGAGGTAGTGGTATTCACATAAATTCGCAGATGGGGAACTGCCAATAGACGCTTGTGCTTTTTCGTGCAACTCAGAATTAGCCCCAATGCTGTTTAGTATAAGAGAATGAATGAGAAAGGCACCCATGGTCTAAGGAGAGATCCATGGCATGATTCAGAGGTGTACGCAGAAACGACCACAGCTGCCTCTACTGGCGGTCACCTGTCTGCAACTTTATGCAAATATCTTTGCAAAGTCTGTCCGCTGTGTACATCTGTGCGTCCGAATGTGAAAGGACTGAGACGCCCACTGTCAGCGTCCGCACACATAGTAATACCGATTTATGCATGCTTACACGCCACCATTGGTCACACCATTGGAACTTGTGTGAGCCCTATGGCAGATGTGGCTTCACCGTCTAAGTATGGCTTCCTATGCGAGCAGTCCAGCATCTGTGTATGTAACCACTTTCACCAACACATCTGCGACACTCCTATAACACAGATAGCTCCCTGTCACCACCTGGGAACCCCAACTTCATTACACTTCTCCCTGCGTGGGACAGAAATTACAACTGCGACTCTGTACGGACACATTGGGGACACATACGCAGTGCGACTGAGACGCATGCGCAGTAGCAAAGAAAATCGCTCCAAACATCTGACATTGGCAGTGCGTAACACCTCCAAATCAGGCCCCTATTTTACAGTGCTGGTTTGGTGTAGTTTGCCAGATCCCACTGAGAGCAGAGCGGTGCTGGGCCATGTTTATCAATGTCAACATAAAAGTGCAAAACACATATACATTTAAGACAATTTAACAATTAATTAGGAATTAAAAAAGGTTTAACACACTTCTTAAGCAACAATAAATGTACTTTATCTTCTTACAAGTTTGGACAATAACATCAGTAGGGATTCATGGCCCACTGTCTAAATTACAAAGGGTTTGCTTCTTGTCTGAATGCACTTAGAATACATTTTAATTGATTACAAATCTGGTTTTCATCATGGTAAACTCCAGCAGCCCACAAGGGATGCACAGACACAT
Source organism: Pseudophryne corroboree (assembly GCF_028390025.1). NCBI lineage: Eukaryota > Metazoa > Chordata > Amphibia > Anura > Myobatrachidae > Pseudophryne > Pseudophryne corroboree. The sequence goes on along the minus strand of NC_086444.1, from coordinate 382,673,577 downwards.
GAAAGCAACTGCATTTTAATATCAAAGTCCTCATGAGGTATTGTATATGGCTTTGAAATACTGAGATTAAATAATAGGAAGACAGCAGAAAACAGATGAGTCTTGGAAATGCATCACATGCTTCATGGTTTTATCAAGATTACTTTCTTTTCAAAGGAACTAATTTTCTCCCATTGTAGAGACCATATAACAGACTTCCCATCTCATACACATATAAGTACATACTTTTCCTAACATGCCCCTCACACCTCAGCTCAGCAGATTTTTAGCACAGAGTAACACGGGTTGGGTACAAAATACTGACAGCTAGTATCCCGATGGTCAGGTTGTGGTATATTATGTCAACATTAAGGATGTCAACATGCTCAGTAACGTCGACATTTACAATGTCAACATTCATATAATGTTGATATTACCATAATGTTCACATTGTAAAACCCAACAGTCAGACTATCGACAATAGCATTTTAAGCTAAACCTCACTGTAAGCCTAACCCTAACTGCAGTCTAAGCCTACCCCTAGCTGAAGCCTAACCCTGACTGCAGTCTAAGCCTACCCCTAGCTGAAGCCTAACCCTAACTGCAGTCTAAGCCTACCCCTAGCTGAAGCCTAACCCTAAAAGCATGTGTCGACATTCAGCTGGTCACATTCAGAATGTCGACATTATGTCAGTTTCAACACTGTGAATGTCAATATATTGAATGTCATCAATTAGACCATGGGGCTGATTTAGCAACGAGATTTATCATACGCAAAAAGGTTTTAAAACTAGTCTATGATGGGGGGCGTGGCCTGGTGGGCAAGCAGGGAGGACGTGTCTGAGGGGAGCTCCTGCAACTAAGCCTCCAAAAGCGACCTATCTGGCCTTATATTGGCCCATATATTGCTCTCCCTGCTCCCTGCATTCTGCCCCTGTCTCTCCTGTCCCTGGTGTGTGCGGTCCCGGAACTGGAGGGGGCCTCCTGCCTCCTTGCGGGTTGGGGCCTACACACTCTCCAATTCCTAGTGCGACCGGTGCTGGGCGACCCCCGCCGTGGGGTCCGTCACTTTATCTGACCTGCCTGGCGCCCCCCTGTGTCTGCCCTCCTCCGCCTCAGCGCGGACCTGTTCATCCCCCCTGTGCGCGCCGGGTGGAGCGGAGGGACGAGCTCCGTACCCGAGGCCCGTTCCCTCCCACCGAGCCGGGAACTGCAGTGACGGCGGCGGCCACAGCGTACGCCGGGAGACCCGTGTCCGGACCGAACACCCCCGCGGCTGGCCGGGGGGTGCTACAGCCTGCACCATCAGTCCGGAGCCTACCGTTTACCGACCCCTGTCACACGGGGAGCCTGCTTAGAAGTACCTGTGGGGTGCTGTGCCCTGGTTGCTGCATCCTCTCCTGACGCCGGTGGCCATCTTGGACCCAGGGGCTGCGGGGTTCCTGCTTCTCCCGATGGCTGGAGGTAACAGTGGGGTGTCCTGGCTACTGGCAGGTCCGTGGCTGGGGCTTTCCACTTGCTAGGCACTGACTCTTGACATCCAGGGGTTGTGGGCGGGGAGCTGGGGGGATAATAAGGGGATCTCCACTCCTCCCAGCACATACTCCTATCCCCATCCTCACTTGGTCCCTATTATAAATACGCCACCGGTGGGGGCCTGTCCGCACGGGGTTGGATAACAGTGGGGACCCCCCCCCCCTTGGATCTTCCTTCACATGCTGGGATTATTTCTATTATACACCTGCAGTGCCTCGGATGTGTCACCTCACCTATGATAACTAAAACCGGAGCTCCACCTGCTGGTGACATTTTTTTTATTTATTTTTTTCCTTTGGTCTGGCTTACTTTGCCTGAGTGAGCTTGCTCCCCTCGGCATGTGATCCTTTGGAACAAGCCCTGAGTCTTGGGACTTTCTTTTACCGAAATCTATGTCATAATAACTTCCGAATTATCTTCCTGCTACCGGGAATTACCTAGCTACGTATTACAGTGACCTTCAGGCGTTCTGTCTCTAAGTACTATCATGCCTAGAAATAACAAAAAACAACGTGGAGCGGACCTGACCCAAAGCATTAAAAAATTTGCCTACTCCCACGCTACCCCTCCGGGTCCAGAAACCCCCTAGCTTCAGGATGTCTCAGATTCGGAGGACTTGGATCATTCTCCATTGACCCGGAAAGACTTACAACTGCTCTTCCGTGAGATACGGGAGACGAGGAAATCCATCCAGGCGGTACAGGCGGAGGTCCACACGGCAATCGCCTCTCTCAAAACTGATGTTGCCGAACTTGGGGACAGAACGGATCACCTGGAGTCTAAAGTGGACGAAGTGATCACCTCCCAACAGGGCATGGGCGATGACATTCATGGTCTAAAGAAGGAGATCCAGCTTATCCTGGAACATCAAGAAGACCAGGATAACAGGGCACTACGTAATAATCTTCGCATCAGAGGCGGAGGATGTTGATATGACGTCCCTGCAGGATTTCCTTAAAAAACTGTTTGTGCACCTATCGCCATCGACTCCGGAGGACCATCTCTTGTTGGACAGGGCCCATAGGGCTCTACGCCCTCGATCACAAGACTCTGCTCAACCTAGGGATGTCATCCTGAGATGCCACTACTACACGACTAAGGAGACCATCCTTAGAGAAGCTAGGAAGATCACCAACTTACTATTCCTGGGCCACTCACTCCAAATATTTCAAGACATTGCTCCTGCTACTTTGGCCAAGAGAAAGGATTTCAGGCCTATAACCTCGGTGCTTCGGGACAATGGCATTCGCTACAGATGGGGTTTCCCCTTCCGCATTTTAGTGTGGCATCACAACCGCCTACATTCGGCCAGAGATCTGGCCGAAGCACGTGGACTTTTGCACACCTTGGGACTCTCCCCTCCAGCGACCTCATCTGATTCCCCGCAGCGAGCACATGTGGCCTCACCTATGGAGTCGAATGCCACCCCCGACGATCCCTAAACCGGGACTGGACAAGAGTGCCCTCTGCACGGAAATCTGCTTCCGCTGGCCCTGCCACCTAATGTTTCATATGTCTCAATGCTATTTCATTATGTAGTTTCTTATTTCTGTCTTTACATATGTTGTGAGGGGCTAATCTTTTTGTTTTCAGCCTCAGCTCTTGGTTCTGCTCTACCCCGCACCTTCTATGTATGTGTTAGATCTAAGTTAATTCCTCTGTGTTAGACCGTACCAAATATATCTCATACCTCGTCCCTCCTTGCGGGTGCTGTATCCCCCTGTGTGGGAACCGACGCCCCTTGCTTTGTTGTAGTTTAGTACTGTCCCAGACGGGATTTGTAATAGCTCTGGGTGATCCCGTTTCGGTTATTAGCTGCCTTATGCGGTAGTAGGATCTGGGAAGCTAGGTCCCATCTTCTCTCCATTTGCCACTGGTCCCTAGACTCAGGACACATGTTGTTGAGTGTCCGTTGTCCTTGATGCACCTGGCTTGGCTGGGCCGCGTCCCCTCTACTGGGTCTTATACCCGAGTCCGGTTGTTGTCATTTAATGACTCTTCTCTGTCGTTTCCTGATCGGCAAGTTAGACCAGATGTCGTTTCTTCTGGTCCCCAACTTTTTCCGACCGCCTTCTTTCTTGTTCTTTTCTTTTTTCTCTCATTGAGCTGTCTTTTGATATATGCCGATTGCCATGCCCGTTCAAAATGTCTATAACGTTTTTTGTTTGGTCTATTGCAGTGAAACAGTGTCCGGAGGGAGGAGACGAGGTGTTCCAGAGTGTTGACTGTCATGGCTCTTAGGATATATTCCCACAATGTTAAAGATCTGAACAGCCCTACCAAACGCACCAAGCTCTTTCTTTCCCTTAAACAGGCCAGAGGTGATTTGGGTTTTTTTTGCAAGAAACTCACTTTAAAAAGTCCATACACCCTGACTTAAAATCCAAATTCTTCCCACTTACATTCCATGCCTGTGATGCTACACACAAAAAAAGGGGGGTCTCCATCCTGCTTGCTGCTCATCTCATGTGCGAGTTATTGGACAGTCATGCAGATAAATCTGGTAGATGGCTAATCCTTGTTGGGAAACTAAATTGCATCATGTGTACTCTTGTTAATGTTTATGCTCCGAACCAAAATCAGGCTGCCTTTTTTAGAAGTTTGAACTCACATTTGACTAGGTTCCGTCGAGGTAAGGTTATGGTGGGCGGTGACTTTAATGAGGTTCTTGATGCCTCAATAGATAGATTTCTCCTACCTCCAAACGCTCATCCCCGGGGTCTCTTGCCCTATTAGACCTTTTGAAACTCCAACTACTATTCGACTCCTTTAGATTGACTGACCCACTTACCAGGGACTACACTTTCTACTCCCCTGTACATAAATCCTACTCTAGGATCGATATGATCCTACTCAGCTGGGGCCTTTCCTCTAAACTGAAGGCTACACGTATACTCCCTATGACGTGGTCCGACCATTGTCCGATCACTGCTGAGCTCCATTCTATTGCCTCATGCACCCCCCCTGCCTCCTGGTGACTGAACGACTCCCTATTACATAACCTGGATATTACTGATTTGATTAGAAATCAAATTACTGATTATTTTTTATTTAACGATCTTCCGGAGACTTCACCTATCACTTTATGGGAAGCGCATAAAGCTGTTCTCCGCGGCCATTTGATAAGCCAGTCAGCTAGGTACAAAAAGGCACAGGAATCGAATTTCCTCTCCTTATCCTCTAGACTCCAGGTACTTGAAAGGCAACACAAACTTTCCCCTACCCCTAATAATTTAGAGACATTGCTGAGGACGCGGTCTGAGATGTCGCTCCTCTTATCGGAGCGCACAGCTAAGACTCTTCGGAGACTTAATCAGTCCTTTTATGAGAAAGGAGATAAAGCGGATAGGATGCTTGCATCCCGTCTCAGAACACAACGCTCTTGGAATAATATCCTGGCGGTGCACACGGAGTCAGGCGAGGTTACGTATGCCCCGGATGCCATAAACAAGGCGTTTCAGGACTTCTATGCTAAGCTTTATCATTTAAATTCTACTGATCCAGGTCCTGGCCCCCCAGATGTTTTAATATCAGAATTCCTGCGTCGGGCTAAACTCCTTAGGCTATCTGACTGTGCTTCTTTGGAGCTGAATAAAGATATAACAGATCAGGAAATTGCTGCAGTCCTGAAGACCTTTAAGTCCTCTAAGGCTCCAGAACCCGATGGCTTCTCGGCATCGTACTATAAGAAATTTGCCCCCATTCTAATTCCACATCTCAGAGTATTGTTCAATGCTGTACTGCATGGCACCCCATTCCCCAGCACCATGCTGGAGGCCAGAATAATAGTTATTCACAAAGAGGGCAGGGACCCTCGGGACTGCGCCAGTTATTGGCCGATATCCCTGTTGAATTTGGACATTAAGCTCTATGCCAAGATTTTAGCTACACGTCTCAATGGTGTGCTCCCTGGACTGATCCATTATGATCAGTTCGGTTTTATTCCTGGCCGTCAGGTCAGGGATAACACTAGATGAGCAATAGATCTGATACAACGATTGAACAGCAGACAGACCCCATCTATTGTCCTTTCACTTGACGCTGAGAAGGCGTTTGACCGCATATCATGGCCCTTCTTGTTTCAGACTCTACAGGCATTTGGGATATCGGCTGAATTCTTGACAGGGGTCTCAGCTCTCTACTCCTCCCCTATAGCTAAGGTTCTTACTAATGGAGTGCTGTCCCCTCCCTTTCCATTATCTATTGGTACGAGGCAGGGCTGTCCCCTCTCCCCCCCTAGTGTTTGCCATGGTCATAGAACTCCTGGCAGCTATGATAAGGAACTCTGGTGGAATTCGGGGAGTGAAGGTGGGCTCGCAGGAGTTTCAGATCTCTCTATTTGCAGATGATGTACTGCTGTCCCTCACTCAGCCTCAGTCTTCTCTCCCCACCTTGTATCAGATTATAGAGAACTATGGTTCCCTATCGGGATATAAAATTAATTTTATCAAATCTGAAGCTATGTTATTACACGTATCGGGGGAATGCAGATGCACTTTACAGTCTACCTATGACCTTCGCTGGCAATCAACCAAGATTAAGTATTTAGGAGTCTATATTACAGCTCACTATAGCTCCCTATATTCAGAAAATGTCCCACGTATGTTCACTAAGATTAAGTCTGACCTGGCGAGATGGAAGTCCCATATCATATCCTGGCTGGGTAGGATTGTTGTTCTTAAAATGACAGTCATGCCTCAACTTCTCTACCTCTTTCAAACCTTACCTGTCAAGGTTCCAGAGAAGGTTCTTAGGGATGCCCAGGCCTCATTTGTGAAGTTTGTCTGGAATGATAAACCTCTAAGAATAGCCTGTACAGTGCTTCGGCTCCCTCGTTCTGAGGGTGGTCGGGGTTTCCCTGACGTTAAATTTTATTACTTGGCTAGCCACCTGAGCCAAATAGCGACTTCCTTTGTACCCCGAGGCTCTATTGCCTGGGTGGACATGGCGGCCCTTTCCTTGGGGATCCGCTCATTGGCTTCGCTTTGGGGCCTGGGCAAACCGAACCAGCTCACTCTGACAAATTCCTCTCCTTCTCTCAAATTTCATCTTTCTATCTGGCTTCACTCCCTCATGAAATATAAATTGTCCTCCTCCTGCTCTCCCCTAACCCCTCTTTGGGATAATCCTGCATTTCCTGCTGGGGTTTCACATCTTCGTTTCACTCCTTGGTATGGCACTGGGATTCATGTGGTACATGATCTCTATCTCCGAGATCACTGGATGACATTAGATGACATCAACTCTAAGTTCTCCACTCCCCCCCCCCCTTTTTTGAATACTACCAGATCCGACATTTCCTATTCTCCTTACCTCAATCCGACACTCAACGGGATCCTACCCCCTTTGAATCTCTATGCATCAAAAAACCTATCTGTAGAGGGCTAATTTCACTAATATACTCCATGCTAGTTGGGGCTTCCTCGGGTCCGCAGACTCGCCATGAACGGGAGTGGGAGAGGGACCTGGGCCCCCCACCGGACGATGCCTGTTGGGAGGAGGTGCGAGAGGGCATAGCCAAAAGATCTATCTCAACTCGACTCAAGGAAACATCCTATAAACTGTATTATAGATGGTATTACACCCCGGATAAATTGTCTAGGATGTTCCCTTCAACCACCCCGGTTTGCTGGCGAGGATGTGGACATCGGGGAAATCTCCTCCATATATGGTGGACCTGTCCCCGTATAGCTCACATCTGGAATAAGGTGCTCGATTTATTGAAGTCCCTCTCTGGCCTTCCCTTAGTGTTGGACCCTTGGGTATTTCTGTTGGCACGTCCTTATCCAGATCTTGGCCCGCTCCTGAATAAACTGTTTTCCCATATTGTGGTGGCCGCTAAATCCTTGATAGCCAGGAACTGGAAGTCCCCTGCTGCCCCTACTGTCTCGGCACTAAATAATTACATCTGGTTCGTTGCTAATATGGAAAGGATCACTTATTATCTGCATGACTGTCCCCACAAATTTGAACTTGTCTGGAGTCCCTGGCTGCTTAATGTCCCCCTCTACTTGATACTCTAACTGCCCCTCTGTTCAGGCCTTCTGGTACTATTCGCCACACTGTTCCTGGATCCTCCCTCCAGACGCCCTCCTGCCTCTCCTAGCAGTCTCTTGGTTATGGAGTAGTAATCTGTCTACATGCCTATATGTATACTGCTATGTTTATACAATGCACATTGTTACGTTTGGTATAACTCCCTCCCCATGGCTTAGATCGGCCTGGTCTGTCTCAAGTCTATCTGTTTTTTTTCTCCCCCCCCCCCCCCCCCCAGTCTCTTCCTTTTCCCCTTCCTCTGTTCCTCTTCGTTTCCTTCCTCCCCGTTTGTTGTCCCCTCTTCTGGGACTCCCCTGCTTCTTAACTGTAAAATTTATACTTGAAAATCGTCTAGGAGAACTTTCTGTACTTTTTGTTGTATATCTGATCGTATTCTGTGCACCTGTTTGGCTCTCCTAGTACAAATAAAGAGTTTTAAAAAAAAATAGTCTATGATAAATAGTGCGCCAGCCAATCAGCAACACATGACGGTTAAGAGCTGATTGGCTGGAGCACCATTTATCATGATAAAACTTGTTGATAAATCTGCTCCCATGTCGGCATTGGTGTTGACACTGTGAATGTCAAGATAATTACTACATTCCTTTTTTCACACTCTTACCCAGAAATTGTATACCCAGACTAGTCCATTTCAGTTACTTTTGTAGACAAGGCTCAATAATATATTTTTTGATTGGGCAGTCAATATTAATTTATTATTTTAATAAGGAGTAAGAGTCATTGTATTATTTGATTACAGGGGTGATAGTGATACGGGGGCAGATTTATTAAGCCTGGTGAAGTGATAAAGTGGAAGGTGATAAAGCACCAGCCAGTCAGCTCCTAACTGTCATTTTTCAAACCCAGCCTGTGACATGGAAGTTAGAAGCTGATTGGCTGGTACTTTATCACCTTCCACTTTATCACTTCACCAGGCTTAATAAATCTGCCCCACTATTTGATTTATAATTGGGCAATACAAATGTATTGCAACACTTATTATTTCATTGTGAAGCACCATTTATAGTGTACACATATGACACTACAAATGACAGCATGTCTTAATGTATAGCACTGTGTATATTGTTTAATAGTTTACACTCCTTGAATTGAGCAAATATAACTGTAATATTTATGTATTTATTTTATATGTAGGAGACCAATTACTAGCATTGTTCAATAGCCATCGGTTTTTCTTTCATTGTAAATGATACATACAGTAGGTGATCCAAATATAAAGGACCGATTACATTCCATATTTTAAAAGCTGATTTTATTTCCAACGTAGATCATTATGATTTATATTGTTCATTATATCAGCATGCTATTTCCACATACAGTACATTCAGATGCACATGCTTAGAATAAGTGTAGAAAGAAGCAATATTAGCTGAGAACATTTATGGCACTGATTTGTATTATGTGTTTTAAGGGAGAGATTGTGCTGGGGAAATACTGCAATCATAATAACCATATGTACAGTATGAGTATATAATGGATTGAATTAACTCTTTTAAAGTGGAGCAGTGTGCATTGTATTTAATGTCATGGTTCCCAGCAAAGTTACAGAAGGACTTTCAATTTTACACAATTAAACAGAATTACACATTTTCAATAATTAGAGAATTCAGTAAGGTGACAAAGAAAACATTTTACTTATATTTGGCAACAATAATGTGCAGATCTACAGTTAGGTTCTTATACTGTATATTTGGAAACACAGTGACAGTTGCACGTATTTGATGGGTATATGTTCAAGTTGCCGGCTGTTGGGATCCCAGCATTCAGGATACCGATGCCGGAATCCCGACAGCTGGCAATGCTGGCAGCCGGAATATAAGTTAAACAGGGCTATTCCCACTTGTGGGTGTCCACCGAAACCACAGCGTGGCGAGTGCAGTGAGCCCGCAAGGGGACTCTTTGCGCTTGCCCCACTGCTGAGATACTGGCGGACAGAAAGCCCTTTCTGTGACCCTTCCCTTTCATGCACCTGATAAGTGCTGCCAGACGGATTGAGCAGCTATCAGTGTTTTGCAGTTGTGAGAGGCATTGTATGGGATCAGCAATTGGAAGACATGCTGGTTTCAGTAGTGCTACTTGGAGATCCCAGGGTTGGCTCCTTGGTAAGCTAGGCCTCAATTTGGATGTATTTCTGTATGGGCCTTTATCATGAGGCCTTACAATAGACAATTACATGGCCCTAAGTGGGCACTGTTATCGTGCAGTGCAGGGACTGCCAATCAGAGAAGCCGTGAAGGGGCTTGGCAGCTTACCATGTATTTGCAAATATATGCAACACATACTGTATCTCTGAATTTTTTTTACCATATAGTCTTCAATTGTTGCATTTACTGTATATCTGGACACTGACAACATTTTTGTTATTTTAGCTGTGTACCAAAATATATTCAAGTGAAAGACACTCTCCAGGAATTAGGCATATCATTATCCAAGTCTACCATACAGAGAAGACTTAACAGGAGCAAATACAGGTGGTCCAACACAAGGTGCAAACCATTTATAAGCCTCAAGAATCGAAAGGGCAGTTTAGACTTTGCCTAAACACATCTAAAAAATCTAGCCCTGCTCTGGAACACCAATCTTTGTTAAGTTCCACCCGTACCAAAATGATAGGAAGAAAAAAGTGTGGTTTGAAATGGCTCGTGATCCGAAGCATACCACATCATTTGTTAAAACAAGGTGGCAGCAGTGTGATGGCATGGGCATGTATGGCCTCCAATGGCATGGAGTCACTAATTGATAATGTGACAAAAGCAGATGGATGAAGTGTATATGGGAAGTGTATATACTCTCTGCTCGGATTCAGCCAAATTCTACAAAGTTGGTTAGTGGCGCTTCACAGTACAGATGAACAATGACCCAAAACACACTGCAAAAGCAACCCATGAGTTTTTTAAGACAAAGAAGTGGAATGTTCTACAATAGTCAATCACCTGATCCCAACATGATGGTGCATGCATTTAACTTGCAAATAAAACTAAAGACAATAAAACCCCCACAAAAAAATTACAACTGTAGACAGCTGCAGCAAATGTCTGGAAAAACATAAGCTAGGAAACCCAGCATTTGGTGATGTCCATAAGTTCTAGACTTAAGACAGTAATTGCCTGTAAAGGATTTTGAGTATTAAAAATTAACATTTATTATTATTTAAAAAAAAAAAAAAATTCTATTGAAGTACATGCATCAGTACAGATATTAAAATAAGTTAAAACAACCACTGCACATCACATAAGTGCACATCAAGATTATACCTTAGAAACCAAAACTATTTAAGAAGCAGTCAGTACTGTACAGTATGTAGCAGACACAACAAGTGTATTAAAAAAACAATAAAAGAAATACCCAACAGTTGCAGAGCTCACGTAAATAAACTTTAAAACAGGATAGCCACCTAAGAAATAGTAAACCAACACAGTTTGTGATGCTATGCTTTTCCTGTTTTCTTATTAGAATTCATTTTTAACAGATTTTCCTAAATACAAAAAGGCAACCATCTTTTTTAAGGTTAGATAAATAAAGAGAAAAATAAGAAAGAACAAGAGAAAAGAGCAGGAGGGAAAAAACAAGGAAGGAGACCACATTATTGGGAAAGGTACCATGCCGTATCAAAATGTCAACAAGCAGATAATACCACTAGGTAATATTAGTCAAGGAGACTAAAACCGTTTTCAAGTGCTAGGGCAAAAACCCAACATAAAAGTAAACCAAGGGTCCCAAACTTGGTTAAACCCATCCACTCATCCAGTAATTGTATCCATATTAGCAATAAACCAGATTTTTGCTTTAATCATAATCAGAGATGGAGAAGGTTGTTTCCAACATTTTGCTAGCAAACATCTAGCAGCTTGAAGCACATGAAAATTTTATTTATTTGAAGACTTACTAAACCCAGAAACATTTATAATTATGTAAAATTGTCTAATTACAAGTGAGCATCTGAAAATAGTGGACTGTGTATAGTAATGGTTGCAATTCCTTAACATTTCATATGATATTTCTGTTCAACCACTTGAATGTAATTTAAAAGGCTGCACTTCAATTCCATCTCCTTTGTTTAATTTTAAATCCATTGTTCCGGCGTGCAGAGCCACAATTCTGAAAACTGCGTCATTGTCCAAATATATATGGACCTACTTATGTTTGAAGGTACAGCTCGATGTTTATAACACAGGTCAGACCTCCCAACTGTCCCTAATTTAGCGGGACAGTCCCGATAATTGGTCACTGTGCCGCTGTCCCAACCACGGGCCGCAGTGTCCCGCGGGCGGTGGGGGATGGTTGGGAGAGCCAGTGATTACCACTGCTCTGCTCTGCACGTGCAAGGAGGGGAGCCGGGGGCTGTCCAGCCGTAAAGGGAGCACTGGACACGCCCCCAAAATGACAAAAACGTGGGCTGTGGCGCTAGGTCACGCCTCTGCAACCTGAGGCCCCGCCCCTGCACTCAAAGCCCTGCCCCCTTTGCAGCCACGGTCGCGCATCTGGTGCTGCATGTCCCTATTCCCAAGAGATATGCATAGGTTCAGGGACAATATGTCCAGGATGAGGCTCAGTCAAGAACTTCCGCTCTTTCTTTATCCATTCACATTATTTCTGATTTGTACCAATTATAATTAATAGTGTAGTTTACAATACATATGACGAATAATAATTATGTTTGTACTTGACACACTAGTACTATTTGTAAGCAAATGTGCACTAGTTAGTTATATGTGTTGTATGCTCTACAAACCTATTACAAGATATTTCACGAACTGTCCCCAGCACTGTACATATGGGCCTGTTTACCAAGCAATGGCAACAGTAAAGATTTTCTAACACTGCACTAGGGCTTCCAGTGCCACTTTTGATTTAATAAGAAAAAGTAAAAAGAAACAGAATGGTTGTTTCTTTAAATTCAACTGTGTAGCTTAGTGTATAAATACTACTACTACCAGAAGTACATAGAAACAAATTATAGACCAGGTTCTTAAACCAAAAGTGGTGCAGTCACTATTTTGCAAGTGAAATGAATAAGTCTTAAGATGGTTCCTATGCACCTATTTATTTCAATGCATCAGTAACTCTCTACTGTAGTATTAGAAAATTAGTTATCGCTGCAATTTCTGAATTATAAATTGCCAGAGCAGTATGCATCAAAATAGAGAAAAATATTATAGCACAAGTAAAGAGACTATTTACCCTTCTAAAAAAACTTCAGTCAAACTAAGAATTTTGTTCTTAGCCCAAAACATTTTGCACACACCGTTTAATGTGGGATTCCAGCATCTATGTAATAATTGTAGAAGGTCTGTCCTGACTCTTTAATGTGTGCGCAGTGGAATCCTGGGCAGCACCCTAACAGCTGGCCACTGCAAACAGGGGAAGTGACAGACCTAGAAATGGAGGACCGGCCGCTGGAATAATTATGGGAGTGTAAATGGGGGAGGGGGAACAAAGCGGAGAGGGGGTCAAAACGGAACGAAGATGATGGGGTGGAGAGGTTGTGTCGGGATGGAGACACAAGAGAACATGGATTAGGGGATGGGGCCAGCCAGAGAGGATGCAGGGCCTTAAGTAGACATAGACTGAGGTGACCTGGCATGTACTGGGCCGTTACACTAGGTATTATATAGTTACATGGATTAAGATAACCAATTCTGCAACAGAATCAAATTTGATGTGGAACAGGTGGTTATGGCTGATTTCTAGTGGTTAACGCAGGACTGGTTCATCAATGATGATAGCACCCCTTTTCCTGATCTTACTGGCTGGGTGACCCGAGTTAAATAACAATGGTTAAGAGTTGTCTTTGAGATTCACTGGCCACAAAAAATGCACCTTATTTAGCTTTGCCGAAATACACCCATTTGTCCTTTTTGGAGTGGTGTATCTACAATTGGTACATGATGGCCCTCATTCCAAATTGTTCGCACGCTAGCTGCTTTTAGCAGCATTGCACACGCTAGGCCGCCGCCCTCTGGGAGTGTATCTTAGCTTAGCAGTATTGCGAACGAAAGATTAGCAGAACTGCTACTAAATAATTCTTTGCAGTTTCTGAGTAGCTCCAGACCTATTCACAGATTGCGATCAGCTCAGTCCGTTCAGTTCCTGGTTTGACGTCACAAACACAGCCTGCGTTCGGCCAGCCACTCCCCCGTTTCTCCAGACACTCCCGCATTTTTCCCCGACACGCCTGCGTTTTTTAGCACACTCCCGGAAAACGCTCAGTTACCTCCCAGAAATGCTCCTTTCCTGTCAATCATTTACCGATCAGCAGTGCAACTGAAAAGCGTCGTACGACCACCAGCAAAACTGCTAAGTTTTGTGTTAAATAACTTAGCGCATGCGCTCTGCGTACCATGCGCATGCGCATTTACCAGCAAATCGCAGCATAGCGAAAATTGACAACGAGCCAACAACTCGGAATGACCACCGATGTGCGGTGCACACAATACCGTGAGTCAACAGGACCCCGCATCACCCACCCTGCCACAGTAGGGACTTTCCATGGCTTTCTTTGAACATGCGGTGTTGGCATTTGCTAAGAAGGTGGCACGGCAAAAAAAACAAACCATTATATAATATAGTATGTGTCACACAGTACAATTTTTCATATTTGCAAACTATTCATATTATACAATTTTTTTTACACTTTATTATATTTTAGAAGCTGAAACACATGCACATTAAAGTACATAGAAGTCTGTTCTGCGTCTTGACATACTCAACCTTTGACCTTATTTGGTATTGCTCCAACAGTATTCACTGAAAAATGTCCCTGGATATCCCATCATATGTTATTACTTAAAAAAAACATGCCTTGCATTGATTTGTTCTATATGACTAACTTTAATTTGCAAAACAGGCCTACATAACTCTCCCTAGAAATTCGGAAAATACATACAAGTAGTTAAAACCTTCAGATTATCTCTGCACAAGTCATTTATATTTAAATTAAGTTCATTACCTTTTCCGCACATCATGCACTAAACGTGAATGATTGTCTAATATCTTTTGGCAAAGAAAGACAGACTGTAAAATGTGTTATAACAGCAAACAAACAATTGAGAAAGTAGGGATGTACATTTGTACACAGTTAAAGTGGAACAGTACAAAATATTTTAAATGTACAGTAATAACTTAGGCCAGATTTTTAGGATCTAAAAAACTAAAATTAGGTTCTTTCAATCCATGTTTTAGGATTTTATAGGTTTTAAAAAATTAAGTTTAGGAATTTATAGTTGTATGAAAATAAAACATAACCAAACAATATAGCATTATATTTGAAACACTGTGCCTTTATTATAAATGTGTCCTGCTACTTCCATGCAGCGTTTGCTCCCACGATGCGCTATGCCATGGGAGGCTGTAATCCATTCCCATACCCATAGAAGTGAATGGATCTCAGAAGCCAGCAGTCGTGAAGCAAGGCTGTAACAGGACATATCAGTATATATGAATTATATTTAAAAACTACTCATTCAGCACATTTACACAGTAAATTTATATAGTTTCAGTTTAAGTATCAGAATTACTGTAGGTCTTTTTTTAGGTTCTGTCAAAATAGGTAATTTTAGGTGCTAACACCCAGATTAGGTCATTTTAGGTCCTGTAGAAATTAAGGGGGACATTTACTAAGCTGTGATAAGAACGGAGAAGTGAGTGGAGAAGTGCCCATGGCAACCAATCAGCACTGAAGTAAAATTTATAATTTGCATACTATAAAATTATACAGTGCTGCTGATTGGTGGATGGGACAACTTCTCCACTGGCTCACTTCTCCGCTCTTATCTCTGCTTAGTAAATGTCCCCCTTAGTATGTTATTCCCTGGTACATAAAACATATAAGGACACTGAAATTTTGAGTGTAATGGGAAAGGATTAGAAAACAATAGAACCTAAGAATCCTGGGTTTAATAATAACCACATTTCAGCCTATCTCTGCTTTGTGTAACTGTCTTATGCTTACTCAAAAAATTATTATGAGTTTTAATTCTTTGTTACTTTATTATCAGAGATTCAGCTTTAACATACTGTACCTCCAAAGTGTGCCAACTTAGGTTGGACAGTCCTTATTTGGGGGCTCTCGACAGTTCAGAGAGGAGCAGTGATTGAGTTACATGTGCTGCTGCTCCTGGAGCACACAGCAATGAATGTGTATTTGGGGGTTCACCATGCCAACATTTACCCTGTCAACACTGAGCGTGCTCCTGCTTCTGACATTGAATGGGTGCTTAGTGGGGGAAGGCAAGTGGCTAAGTGTATTGTCATAAAGTGTTAGGGAACTCCAGCACTACTTGTGTGAGACCCCAAGAGCCGGTGAGAAGGTCTTCTGCCAATAACAGCCCCCCCCCCGCTGTTCCCTTAATCTGAAACATGCACACCGGTACTTAGGCTGCCGTCTGGACTTAATCCTCTAGCAGTAGGGGCTCATACAATAGGCTGGAGAACACGGGACAATGAGCTGGAGTATAAACTGAGGGTAAATATGAATAACACAGGAGCATGGAGTTAACCATGTTCCTGTGTTATTCATATTCAGTCAGGGCTGGAATAGAGTCTCAGTTAGGGCAGATGAGGCACTGTGAGACGGAATGCAGGCACTGTGCAGATAGTAACACAGTAACATAGTTTATGAGGTTGAAAAGAGGCAAAATGCCCATCGATTACAGTATAACTTGCAGGCTAAGCACAAGGAACACTGAGGATGCAGAAAAAGGGTTAACACACTCTGGAGCAGGACATGGGTACAGACAGGGTATAGACTAAGTTCCAGACAGGCAGATAATCGAGCAGAGTATCCACAGGACAGGCAGAGTATCCAAAGGATCTGGAGAACATGGACCAGCAACTTACACTACAGAGTATAAGCTATAACCGGCAGGGCATAATAGGAGTGACAGACGTATAAGAGATCCTTCAACCAATCAGCAGTGTCAGAGGCGAAAGGACCATTGATGAATAACTATGTGCAGCTGCAGCTTTGCATGTTCCATACACATGCTGGCTGTCAGTGAGCAATCCCAAATCTCCCAGCGGCCGCCTGGCGTCCAGGTTGCTTAGTGACCAGCAGGGATATAGCTGATTAGTACACAGAAGTGACCTGCCGTCCGGGTCACCTAGCAATGACTGGGACCTGCTAGAAAGACGAGCCATATGAGCCATAGTGGGGGCTCGTAACATAAAGTAATGTTTGAAAGCCATTCACGTAGTAAAGCTATGGAACCACTAGGTTTGTGGAGATATAAAGCCTCACCAGCAGCAGGACTAGATGCATCTCCAGCTTGGACAAGTTTAAGGATCATATTTATTCAGCAAAGGCTACTGTCGGCTGTGGCCTTAACCATTTGGTATCCTTGTCTGGCAAGTTAACTATCGACTAAGAAAACAATGTCGGTGCCAACACTGTCCTCAGATAATTTTTGCCATCTCAGGAATTGTCATGTCTTCCATTGCAAAGCTGGCTGACACGTGTGCAGAAGGGACTTGTAGCGACCTGTGAAGTGGTCAAGTAAAGGTATATAATTTGCACACCGCGCCAATAATCACCTGCAGCTTAGGTATACCTAGGATGAGACTCCTCACCAGTCTCAGAACAATCGGAAATACAATACAATTAGGTATAACAATAGCGCTGATAACAGTTGATCACATACAGAGTCAGCTTACATCAATAATGATATTCCACTTGTTCAGTCACTCAATACTCTATGCGTAGCAATCCACTGGTGGATGTATTCACCTCTTTTAGAGGGAGGGATTCACCTTTAGATAATCCAAAAACAAATGGACATGGTGCAAGTACAGCCAGATAATTTGGATAAAAGGTGATTTTAATACAAAAAACTCACAAACAGAGAAAGAAAATAGGCATATAACCACTTTTGTGGGTTAAGGACATATGACCAGGCATCAACACTGTTACCCTCCCAGATCGTTAACAAGGAAGCAGATCGGAGTTCCGGAACCTCGAATCCACTGGTAAACAGGAAGCCGTTCAGTCCAACAGTAGTCCCCAGAAACGTCAGTCACCACGCCTGAAGCTTTTCGGACCTTAGTCCTTCATCAGAGGCATGGTGGCTGACTGAATAATCAATTTTCGTCCGTTTCTGCTGATCCTCTTCCGGAAATGACGATCGCGGTGATTTACCGGAACCGGAAGTGCGTCATTTGCGTTCCACGATGCGTTCCAGCTCCGAAAAAACGGAAGTTAGACCTTTTTCTTCCAGAATGCGTTCCAGATGTCCATTTTGTAGTGTTATTATAGGTTTATTGTTCACAAGGTCTAACTTCCGTTTTTTCGGAGCTGGAACGCATCGTGGAACGCAAATGACGCACTTCCGGTTCCGGTAAATCACCGCGATCGTCATTTCCGGAAGAGGATCAGCAGAAACGGACGAAAATTGATTAGAAGTCACAAGTGTAGCCAATTCTACCTGATTAGTTAGGGTATTTAGGAAGCATCTATTCAGTCAGCCACCATGCCTCTGATGAAGGACTAAGGTCCGAAAAGCTTCAGGCGTGGTGACTGACGTTTCTGGGGACTACTGTTGGACTGAACGGCTTCCTGTTTACCAGTGGATTCGAGGTTCCGGAACTCCGATCTGCTTCCTTGTTAACGATCTGGGAGGGTAACAGTGTTGATGCCTGGTCATATGTCCTTAACCCACAAAAGTGGTTATATGCCTATTTTCTTTCTCTGTTTGTGAGTTTTTTGTATTAAAATCACCTTTTATCCAAATTATCTGGCTGTACTTGCACCATGTCCATTTGTTTTTGGATTATCTAAAGGTGAATCCCTCCCTCTAAAAGAGGTGAATACATCCACCAGTGGATTGCTACGCATAGAGTATTGAGTGACTGAACAAGTGGAATATCATTATTGATGTAAGCTGACTCTGTATGTGATCAACTGTTATCAGCGCTATTGTTATACCTAATTGTATTGTATTTCCGATTGTTCTGAGACTGGTGAGGAGTCTCATCCTAGGTATACCTAAGCTGCAGGTGATTATTGGCGCGGTGTGCAAATTATATACCTTTACTTGATCTATTACCTCTTCACACTATTTGCTTACTGCTGCCGATATGTTCACATTTAGAGACAGCAGAAGGGAATTGTTACCCACCCTCTTCTTGAATGAGAAGGATGGCACTGTATTAGATGAAGATCTAAGTACGGTGCTACAAAAATTAGAGAATGCGGTACTTAAGGAAAACCGCATTTGGTGGGAAATAATTACCCTAGAAAAATATGAGTCAAGTAAAATTATTCCAAAGGGTCTAAAGATTGCTAAAACACCTTCGTTTGGACAGGAAAATGGTGATTTTAGGGAACAATGGAATAAGATACTTGATCAATGTTCCTTTTGTTTGATTGAATTAATATTAAAGGAGCGGAAAAAACATCTAGCAACCTTAACTGATGAGATTAGTAGCTTACAGACCCTTGTGGACCCTTTTAAAAATCTTGAAGATTTTAAAGAAGCAGAGATAGAGATAGTAAGGAAGTTGAATAAAGATACAAGAGATCTGAGAGAACGTAAGCAAAAAAAGTACTATAGGGATCTACACCTTTTAGAAGTAAGTAGAAAAGGGGGTGTGAATATAATTGAAAAACAAGTTGAGGGTGACATATCAACACAACCAAAAGAAATTAAACCTCAACAGAAACGGCCCATTGTAAATAGAAACACCGACACAGATTGGAGGCAGGTTGACCGCAGGAATTATGGTAATAGGTTCAATAGAGGTGAAAATCACTACAAGCCACAAAGAAGGTTTGAGAGGTTCCCGCAATACGACAACCTGAGATCCAATGACAATTTCGGAATGAAAAATAATTATCATAGATCTGAGGATAATTACAGTCCCTTACAAAAGAACTATGGGATACCGATAGAGAGGAATCGCTTCGAGATTAGGGAAAGAAGGGATCAGACACCCCATTTTTTAGACCAGGATCAAAGGAGGGGGAGAAGGTGGTAAAAGAAAAATGTAGAACCAATAAAAGAGGGAAGAGAGGATTGGGTAAAAACAAAAATAAAAATAAAACTAAGAAGAATAAGAAAGCAAAGGAACCCTCTAATTTGACTAACAATAACCCCACCACTAAGATTTTTAATCTTAGCAAAAAAATCTTAAGTAAAGATGAGGAAAATATCTTAAGAAAGGGTCTTAAGTTTTCACCCACTAGAAGTGCTGATCCCTTTGAGTTTTTTGTGGATATCAACAGGTATATCCGAAAACTCACAGTAAAAAGATTTTTTCTTAATAAGGAAGGAAAGGAATGTGAATATGAGGAAGGATTAGTGACCTCTAAGTTCAAACCAAAATCCACCTTTTATCCAGCCCATCAAAAAGGATGTTTTATTGAATGTTTTGGTAAATTGGTCAACAATGAGGTGCAGGAACTCATGAAAAAGAAAAAGAAATTTAAGTGCAATTTAACGAAGAATGAGTATCTGGCCCTAAAGACTTTAAGGGATGACGAGAGTCTGATAATTAAACCTGCGGATAAAGGGGGAGGGGTGGTGCTGATGGATAGAGAAAAATACATTGAGGAAATTACAAGTCAGCTTGAAAATGGTTCAACATACCGTAAGCTTAAATCAGACCCCACAGTTAGGATTGTTAAAGAATTAAATAACTTAACAGAGGAGGCCGTCCTAAGTGGTGTCCTGACTAAATCAGTAAGTGACTTTATCAATATCAAATTCCCCACTGTGCCAACCTTTTATACCTTACCTAAGATACATAAGGATCCCCTCAATCCCCCTGGTCGACCTATTGTCGCTGGTACAAATAGTATTTCCTCCAACCTGTCGGCAGTGGTCGACTCATATTTACAGCCTCTGGTGAAATTGACAAATTCATACCTTAAGGATACTAGTGATGTTCTGAGAGTTATAGAGGACATACAATGGTGTGAGAATTTCACCTTGATAAGTGCAGATGTATCCACTCTATATACAATAATAGAGATGGATAGAGGTTTGGAGGCAGTGTCATACTTTTTAAATAGGTCAACGCTTACAGAGGTCACTAAATTGTTTGTGTTGAAAAGTATCAAATTTATTTTGACAAACAATTATTTTTATTTTGGAGGGTCTTATTATGTCCAGCTTATTGGGACCGCCATGGGCACCAGATTCGCCCCCAGCTACGCCAATCTATTTATGGCATATTGGGAGACCACTATGGTATGGCATGATGGTCTGCTGGGGTCGAGTCTGGTGTCCTGGCGACGTTTTATAGACGATGTCCTATTCATTTGGAGTGGAACTGATGAGGAGTTGAAGGTTTTTTGTCAGAACCTCAATATAAACGATTATAACATTAACCTCACCTTCACTATGAGTAAAACTGACATTACCTTTCTTGATTTATGTATTTATGTAAAGGATAACACTCTCTTTACTAAGCTTTATAGAAAGGAAACTGATTCTAACAGCTATATAGAGAAAAGCAGTCTTCATCACAAAAGCTGGCTTGATGGGATCCCCTATGGCCAGTTTTTAAGAGTAAAACGTAACTGTACCGAAGAAAGTATATGTGATCAGCAGATTGGTGAAATGAGTGGGAGATTCCTTGAGAAGGGTTATAAGCAGGAAGAGTTGTTATCTTCAAAACTGCGATTGGAATCTGTAGATAGAAAGTCCCTTTTGGACAAAAAAACTCAAGACACAGATAGCCATCCTCATACTTGGAATTTTATTAGTGATTTTAATATTCAACATAGGGAAATTGAGTCCATTTTTAAGAAACATTGGAGAGTATTAAAAGAGGATCCTGTATTGGGGAAGGAGATCCCTGATAGGCCTCTATTTACATATAGAAGAGCCAAAAATATTAAGGATGAACTGGTACATAGTGCTATGAATGATACCAAGCGCTCCAGCACTAGGAGCCATGGTTTTCATAGATGTGGACTATGCCCCATGTGTCGGCTGGTAAAGGGCCCCAGTAAACAGAAAGAATTTGAAGTTAATGGGGATAAATTTCAAATCCATAACTTCATTACTTGTAACACAAAGAATGTTATATATGTTTTATCCTGTACTTGTAACTTGTTCTACATTGGCAAGACAAGTAGGAATTTAAAAACACGCCTAGCCGAACATACATATAACATAAAAAAGGGGCTAGAAACACACTCAGTGTCTATGCATTTTAAAAAGGTTCACCAATGTAATCCGAAATATTTAAATTTTTTTATGGGGATCCAAGCAATTACTCCAAATTGGAGGCATCGGAATTCAGAGATTAGTCTAGCCAAGGCGGAGATGAAATGGATTTTTAAACTTAATTCCTTAACCCCTAATGGCTTGAACTCCGAGTTTGAACTTAAATGGTTTTTATAATTTTTATAAATAATAAAATTTTTTATAAATAATTGTTTTAACTATCATTGTTGTAATACACTGTCATGTTTTGTTTATTTTTTGGGTATATACTTCTGCGGATTTTACCTCTATTATGGACACTTTAAGGACCTTGTGAACAATAAACCTATAATAACACTACAAAATGGACATCTGGAACGCATTCTGGAAGAAAAAGGTCTAACTTCCGTTTTTTCGGAGCTGGAACGCATCGTGGAACGCAAATGACGCACTTCCGGTTCCGGTAAATCACCGCGATCGTCATTTCCGGAAGAGGATCAGCAGAAACGGACGAAAATTGATTAGAAGTCACAAGTGTAGCCAATTCTACCTGATTAGTTAGGGTATTTAGGAAGCATCTATTCAGTCAGCCACCATGCCTCTGATGAAGGACTAAGGTCCGAAAAGCTTCAGGCGTGGTGACTGACGTTTCTGGGGACTACTGTTGGACTGAACGGCTTCCTGTTTACCAGTGGATTCGAGGTTCCGGAACTCCGATCTGCTTCCTTGTTAACGATCTGGGAGGGTAACAGTGTTGATGCCTGGTCATATGTCCTTAACCCACAAAAGTGGTTATATGCCTATTTTCTTTCTCTGTTTGTGAGTTTTTTGTATTAAAATCACCTTTTATCCAAATTATCTGGCTGTACTTGCACCATGTCCATTTGTTTTTGGATTATCTAAAGGTGAATCCCTCCCTCTAAAAGAGGTGAATACATCCACCAGTGGATTGCTACGCATAGAGTATTGAGTGACTGAACAAGTGGAATATCATTATTGATGTAAGCTGACTCTGTATGTGATCAACTGTTATCAGCGCTATTGTTATACCTAATTGTATTGTATTTCCGATTGACCTGTGAAGTGGTGTCTGCTTACTGCTGAAAGGCAGCATTACAGAGAAACTCATTTTAATAATAATAATAATAATTATAATGATGTTAGGCCCAAATAAAGTTTTCATTCTTTTAGGTCAGAACTGAGAATTAGGCCCCATTATGTGAACAGTAAACAGTGTGATATTTATCTGTGCTGCTGACTGGGCAAGCTACAACAGTCATCTTATTGGCTGAAAAGACTAGTTGTTACTGCTAATTGCTTACAGCTTATACACCTGTATATCAAACACTCTGCACCTCCTCTCTCAGCATAACAGTAAGTATCTATAAATGTAACAATTTTAGTAACCTCACTAAATAAATAGTTTAAAAACATGTGCAACAACACAGCATTGCCACTTACTATGGTCCATAGGAACCTGCACTGCAGAGACACTTTCCAGTCTCAAAATGGCACTCTCCATTGTAACAGTCAGTGCAGACAAAGGCGCAGTTCTCACCATATGTGCCATTGCGACATTTTGTTTCACACCTAAAATAAAGAAGATTGTTTTTTGTAAATATATTAATCCAATAAGAAGCATATACAGGCTGTAACTAAACATGTAATCACTTCCAAAAGTTCATAGAACCTGGAACATAGCATTCGGTATCTTACAGAACTAAACTAAAAGACTGCTCTGGAGTTATAAAGGCAAGAAACTGAGCTTTATAAGAAATAAGCCGTTCTTTAAATGCTGATATATGCCAATCCTCTTTCAGAAGTACTTTTCAGGCTTGTCAGACTAGCATGTCAGTGCATATCCTAGTGATATCTTCATATCCCCCAATACAGTGGCATAAGTTCATCCTAGTCACCCAGAGGCAAGATAGACTACCCCCACACAAAGCTTCCCCCATTCACTCAGCTCCCCTCTTCTCAAACACTCACTGATTCCCCTTCACACAAATTCACACACGGAGACACAGCTCTCCCCAATTAGTGTAACGTGCACTGTAACAACGGCGGCATAGGGTCTGAGCATACCACAGCCAGTCCTGCTGCACCACATGGGCTCATGTGCCTCAGCCGCTGTACCCACTACCCAGCTCACCAATAGGCAGACTGACCTCCAGCAGCACCCTCCCAGGACACACCCACCACCAACGGCTGCGCTGCTCTGTGCCCACATTCCCCATGACTCCTCCCCCTCTTTCTGGATGGCCCCAGACATCATCCTCCTCATCACCATCGACTGGCGGCCCTGATACTGGTGCAGTGGAGGAGGTGCCCCTTCAGGGCTGGAGCCTGGCGGCAACTGACTCCATTGTCACTGGTACTTCTGCCACTGTCTCAATGGTCCTCATTGTGGAAGGTCTATCCTGGTTCTTTAAGACTGAATCCAACATTAGTTATGGAGAATTGGATTCAGAGGTATGTGGACATGTTTGGATAGATGTGGATATGCTTTTTGGTTGATAAAAGACATTATTTGCCAGTGTTTTACTGGATTCAATATACAACAATTCTGTTAACTACATATATATTTATTAAGTTAGTTATATATCGCGCACATATTACGTGGTGCTTTATAGAGTATATTTCAGTCATGCCCTAGAGAAGCTTACAATCTACAGTATTCTACCTATTGAGGAAATCCATGGGAGAACATAGAATCTCCATAGAAATGGGCCATGACCGGGAACTGAGCTCATGACCTCATGCAGTAATGCAAACTACTACACCATCAGTGCTGTCAATCAAACTACACCAACATACATCTCAGCTTGACCACTCCCCTCTGTACAAGATATGCATCTTTCGCCCACACTTATTACCTGCTCTCATTCTCAGTTACAGGACATTTTCCAGGCTCCACCACTCTATGAAATACCTTCTCTCGTACAACAAGATTTTCTTATAGCCTCCAGACCTTCAAGCACTCCCAACTAACCTCTTCATGCCAGAGTATCAAATTCCAAAACAACCTTTGTAATCTCCATAAACTATTCTACCCTATTATGTCCCTCTACACAGTCCACACCATACTTACCTACTTTTATAGTCTCCAGGGAAAGCCAGAGAGGAGATGCTGCAGGACACTTTGCAGGATGGGAGGGGGCTAAATGATGCAACTCTGTGTCATTTAGCCCCACCCCCTCCATATAGAGCTGCGAATCAAAGGTATAATCTCATCCTGTCAGAGTCACTAGGAAGTGGACAGGAAATCCCGACACTCTTCTGTAGGTGAAAATCGGGAGTCTCCGCAACTTGCAGAAAAGTAGGCAAGTATGGTTCACAGAGAACTTTACACGTGTTCTTTTTCTACACTCACACTGGCCAACATTTCTGTGTGACTGGATCATGTAGCCCACACAGAATTTTGCAATCTGGCGGGACCAATATGCAATATGTAGCAGTTATCCTCACATATAAAGGGGGTAATTCTGAGTTGATCGCAGCAGGAATTTTGTTAGCAGTTGGGCAAAACCATGTGCACTGCAGGGGGGGCAGATATAACATGTGCAGAGAGAGTTAGATTTGGGTGTGGTGTGTTCAATCTGCAATCTAAATTGCAGTGTAAAAATAAAGCAGCCAGTATTTACCCTGCACAGAAACAAAATAACCCACCCAAATCTAACTCTCTCTGCACATGTTATATCTGCCTCCCCTGCAGTGTACATGGTTTTGCCCAACTGCTAACAAAATTCCTGCTGCGATCAACTTGGAATTACCCCCCAAGTTCCTATTTCCTTATATTGTAAATTGGTGAGCAGAGCCCTATTACCTTTTGCAATTCTGTAATTACCCAGTCTCGTTTTAAATATATAAAAAAAAATTATAAATTTATTGCTCCCAACTGTAAAGCGCAGAGGAAACTGCTGGCACCACAGTATGTAAATAACTATTAATAATAATGTTAATAATGATTTGGTGGATTAGGAATGGGGCAAATACGAGGCTAATTTTGCTTTTAAAAAGGTTGGTACCTGGTATTCAGTAGAATTGAATCCTGCATAGCAAATCAAAATTGCATTAAACAGAGGCAGCTCCAAGTCAGCCAAAACTGATTATACCGTACAACTGATGTAACAAATTTTTAACTGGTCCACCAGGATACTGGAAAAATCATTACTTCTTCTCTGCTCTGTATAGAACCTAGACAGCAGAGCCTAACCAAACATATACTGTAACAAGTATGTGTATAGTAGAGGTGGGAGTGAGGTGGCTGGAGTTATGCTTCCGCTACAAGATAACCACACCCATTCTATATACTAGTGTTATTCCCCTTTTCCCTAGTACACCCTTAATTATCCAGATTAACTAATTTTTATCATCATTAAAGGCATTATATCATCTATTTATAATGTAACATAGTTGGAAATGTATAAAGCAGTGAAAAGAGTGGAAAAGTGAGCCAATGGTGAAGTTGCCCATGGCAACCAATCAGCTTTGAGGTAGCACTTATCAAGTGCATTCTATAATATGATACAGATGGAGCCTCGCTCATCGTTGCAGTTTATCCACCTAAACTGAGTATTTGTTGTGCCTTAGCTATAGCTCAGGTTGTTGATTTGTTGCACGGAGAGGCTCGTTGAGGTGCGACAACATACACAGCATGCAATACACATATTCACCACTGGGTGGCTAATGCTACACTAATCTAGTACTGTAGAGCAAATAGCGGTGGATGGATACACAGTACAGTACAGTAATCATACTGTAATAGTGTACTCTTAGCAAGCGCTGGCAAATGGCCAGTGACAACTGTAATGTTATACACACAGACCAAAGGTAACACGGAGAGAGTCAATCAGGAACTTGAAGTGTAGAGCACACAGTGAATAAAGGGACGCTGTAGAAAATACTCATTCTCTGTCGGGACCAAAAAAATTAATCAATAAATAAATAAATAAATAATAGTGTATATAGACGCAAACTTATGTGTTAAAGCAATGGTCCATTGCTCAGTCTCAGAAAGATAAGACTTTCGTAATTTGAAAAGTCACATTTGTATATTTGTGTACTAAGTTGCACCTACAGTTTTTTTCTAATTTTGACTGTATATCTGTGTGCATGTCTGAGACTGTACACAAAGTATGAAAGGACTTGTTTTGGAAAAATTATAAAAAAAACTGTGGATGCTAATCTTTACACAGATATACAAGTGTGTCCTTTGCGGGAATCGAACCCTAGCTCACAGGCATGACAAGCATCAGTGATAGCACTTTGCAAAGCTGTGTAGAACTCTGAACTGTGCTTTTCTTTGTGTGCATTGAAGACGCTGAGCCAATCTACAGATGTGTCCTCTTACATCCTTGCTGCAGTCACTCTGAACAGCTCTTGAAGTCACACCATACCGCGGCGAGACTCAGTAGCACCAATTGTCTTTGTTTGCATTTGTTTCCGCGAAAATGCATCTTAGACACAAAGTAACATAATAGGATGCACAAGCAGCGCCTGCTGATTAAAATGATATGCAACATGCCTATATTCTGTTTGTGACTGCGACTGTATTTGCATACAAAATGCTCTGCTACAGTGTTTTCCTGAAAAACACTGTAATGTTTCATTTCGGATGCAGATAGAGGGGGTAATTCAGACCTGATCTCTGCTGTGCAAAAATCGATCAGGTCTGAACTGTGCATGCGTATGCACAGCAATGCACAGACTCGACGGGGAACACCGGGCAGCGACGGGATGGTGCAAAAAATCCGAACACACCGGCGAAAGCAAGAAGATTGATAGGAAGAGGGTGTTTGTGGGTCACAAGGAAAAAGCAAGAAAAACACGATCAGCGCTACCGAGTCCCGCCGCGGCATGGTGTGACTTCAAGGACTGTTTAACGTGACTGCAGCAAGGATGTAAGAGGACAACTCTGTAAAATGCGTTTACAGCAAGAAAAGACACCCGACATTAGCAGAGCTGCCCGGCAAATTATGGCTCACCCAGAAGCCACAGAAGGCACATTCATTTGTAAAGCATGTTAGCATCATGCATCGAGAGATGCCTGGCGTGAGTGAGCCGTCATTTGCTGGGCAGCTCTGCAAACCTCATGCACGTGCAATGGTGATTTTCAAAAGCAAAATCTGGTGGATGATCACTGGTATTACACTCACTGGTAATACCATACGCCTCTCTAAGCTCTATGCGCCACCCTGCGACAAAACATGCTGCCTTGCGACCTGGCACACTGCGACTCCGTGGTCGATATAAACGCCATAGATGGTATAGATGAGCGAGGCTCCATCTGTAGATAGCAGCTGATTGGTTGCCATGGGAAAATTCTCCACTAGTTCACTTCTCCACTCTTTTCTCTGCTTCATACCTACTGCTCAGACAGAGGCAACCACTATACCGCCAGTCATGATCCTGGCAGTCACAAAGCTGGCGCCAGAATCCTAACAGGCAGTGAAATGCTGCCACTGGAATACCGGCGACACAGGCTATTCACAGCCTATTTTCCCTCTGTGGGTGTCTACGACACCCATAGAGGGGAGATATAACCTGTGGTGAGTGCAACGTGGTGAGCGCAGCAAGCTCACAAGGGGCTTTCTAGCACAAGCCCTGCTGCTGGCATACTGGCAGCCGGGATCCCATCCGCCGGTAATCAGTACGTATTCCGACTGGACACTGTGACTGTTCAAGTCATGTATAGATTCAGCCTTGGAAATGTTTTAGAGCCTTTACATTTTATTAATGGGGCGTATGAAAGAACTTAGGGGGTAATTCTGAGTTGATCGCAGCAGGATTTTTGTTAGCAGTTGGGCACAACCATGTGCACTGCAGGGGAGGCAGATATAACATGTGCAGAGAGAGTTAGATTTGAGTGGGTTATTTTGTTTCTGTGCAGGGGAAATACTGGCTGCTTTATTTTTACACTGCAATTTAGATTGCAGATTGAACACACCACACCCAAATCTAACTCTCTCTGCACATGTTATATCTGCCCCCCCTACAGTGCACATGGTTTTGCCCAACTGCTAACAAAATTCCTGCTGCGATCAACTCAGAATTACCCCCTTAGAGCCTAATTCAGACCTGATCACAGCAGCAAAATTGTTCTCTATTGGGCAAAACCATGGGGGTCATTCCGAGTTGTTCGCTCGTTATTTTTCTCTCGCAACGGAGCGATTAGTCGCTAATGCGCATGCGCAATGTCCGCACTGCGACTGCGCCAAGTAAATTTGCTATGCAGTTAGGTATTTTACTCACGGTTTTTTCTTCGTTCTGGTGATCGTAATGTGATTGACAGGAAGTGGGTGTTTCTGGGCGGAAACTGGCCGTTTTATGGGTGTGTGTGAAAAAACGCTACCGTTTCTGGGAAAAACGCGGGAGTGGCTGGAGAAACGGAGGAGTGTCTGGGCGAACGCTGGGTGTGTTTATGACGTCAAACCAGGAACGACAAGCACTGAACTGATCGCAGATGCCGAGTAAGTCTCGAGCTACTCAGAAACTGCACAGAGATGTCTTTTCGTTATATTGCGAATCTTTCGTTCGCAATTTTAAAAAGCTAAGATTCACTCCCAGTAGGCGGCGGCTTAGTGTGTGTAAAGCTGCTAAAAGCAGCTTGCGAGCGAACAACTCGGAATGAGGGCCCATGTGCACGGCAGGTAGGGCATATATAACATGTGCAGAAAGAATTAGATTTGGGTGGGTTATATTGTTTCTGTGCAGGGTAAATACAGGCTGCTTTGTTTTTACACTGCAATTTAGATTTCAGTTTGAACACACCCCACCCAAATCTAACTCTCTCTGCACATAATATATCTTCCCCACCTGCACTGCACATGGGGGGGTGATTGAGACCTGATCGCTAGGCTGCAAACTTTGCTGTCCTGCATTTGGACAGTCGCAGCCTCCAGGGGGGTGTAAATTCGCTGTGCAAGTGTACGATCACATGTGTACGCAGAGCTACAAAAATCCACTTTGTGCAGTCTCTGCGCAGTCCAGGACTTACTCCTACAATGCGATGAGAAGAGACTGATCGGGGCCGGAGCTGACGTCAGATACCCTCCTTGAAAACACTTGAACACGCCTGCGTTTTTCTGGACACTCCCAATAAACGGTCAGTTACCACCCACAAACGGCTTCCTCCTGTCAATCACCATGCGCATGCCTGTGCGATCGGATTTTTCACACCATCCCATCGCTGACCGGCGATGCCCTGCGCATTGCGGTGCATACGCATGTGCAGTTACTACCTGATCGCCCGCTGTGCGAAAACGCACAGCAGCGATCAGGTCTGAATCACCATCATGGTTTTGCCCATTAGAGAATCATTTTGTTGCTGTGATCAGGTCTGAATTAGGCCCTTAATTTCATGTAAAGGTGCATTAGACAGCCCAATTTTCCTGCAGCAGTTAAGATATAGACGCCTTCCACTTGTTCTCAGTCTGTGGCTTCATGCTTGTCTACATTCCCCTCCTCACATTATGAAACTGCTCCTGTCACATGCAGCAATGTCCTCACTAACATAATCTCATGCGTGGACAGTTCACTGCCTCTCACATGGGGCCTGACGCAGAGACGGACGCAAATCCAGCGGCTATGTGAAAATACTCAGAAGCCGCAGGAGACATATTTTGTAAAAACAGGCCCCACTGCCGGCATCTCAGATCCGCTGTCTTCATTCAAAGACGTAGCATCAGATCCATAGCGCTAACATCGTCCTGCCCATGGCACATCAGAGCCCTCAGGTTACTCAGAAAGTGTGGCAAAACTACACTTGTGGGGCCAAAGAAACAGCATCTGAGGATGCAGCCACTGGCTTCAGCATGCCCATTTTCTGGAATGCTTCACCTCTCAGCCCATAAACGGCTGCAGACTGTCACCCATCTGATGTCTGAGGACACACTGTGTCTGACGTTGCAGATCTGCCTATGTGCAGTATGGCTCCTATGCATACACAGATCAAAAAAACATTGGACAGTTGTGTGAAAATGGAATTAGCGTCCACCTCTGTATCTGCCCCACGGTCAGCACATTCATCTCTTCATAACAGTACAATGTTGGAGACGTGTGTGTGTGTGTGTGTGTGTGTGTGTGTGTGTGTGGGGGGGGGGGGGGGGGGGAGGGGGGGGCAGGGGGTGGAAACAACTGGGAGGGGGGGGGCACACTGCACACAGATTTACATATCGATAGCCCTGGTCCCATCAGGCATTTCACAAGACTGAGGCTCACTGGGACTTGAAGTAATTCATGCAAGCTGCGCACAATTCTGGTAGCCCAGGTGTTGTATGTAAGTATAATAGATCATTTTATTGTTTCAGAACCTGAAGAGAAAATAAGAATTTACTTACCGATAATTCTATTTCTCGGAGTCCGTAGTGGATGCTGGGGTTCCTGAAAGGACCATGGGGAATAGCGGCTCCGCAGGAGACAGGGCACAAAAAGTAAAGCTTTCCGATCAGGTGGTGTGCACTGGCTCCTCCCCCTATGACCCTCCTCCAGACTCCAGTTAGGTACTGTGCCCGGACGAGCGTACACAATAAGGGAGGAATTTTGAATCCCGGGTAAGACTCATACCAGCCACACCAATCACACTGTACAACCTGTGATCTGAACCCAGTTAACAGTATGATAACAGCGGAGCCTCTGAAAAGATGGCTCACAACAACAATAACCCGATTTAGTTAGCAATAACTATGTACAAGTATTGCAGATAATCCGCACTTGGGATGGGCGCCCAGCATCCACTACGGACTCCGAGAAATAGAATTATCGGTAAGTAAATTCTTATTTTCTCTATCGTCCTTGTGGATGCTGGGGTTCCTGAAAGGACCATGGGGATTATACCAAAGCTCCCAAACGGGCGGGAGAGTGCGGATGACTCTGCAGCACCGAATGAGAGAACTCCAGGTCCTCTTTTGCCAGGGTATCAAATTTGTAGAATTTTACAAACGTGTTCTCCCCCGACCACGTAGCTGCTCGGCAAAGTTGTAATGCCGAGACCCCTCGGGCAGCCGCCCAAGATGAGCCCACCTTCCTTGTGGAATGGGCCTTAACAGATTTAGACTGTGGCAGGCCTGCCACAGAATGTGCAAGTTGAATTGTGCTACCAATCCCACGAGCAATCGACTGCTTAGAAGCAGAAGCACCCAGCATTGTTGGGTGCATACAGGATAAACAGCAAGTCAGATTTCCTGACTCCAGCCAACCTGGAAACTATATTTTCAGGGCCCTGATAACATCCAGCAACTTGGAGTCCTCCAAGTCCCTAGTAGCCGCAGGTACCACAATAAGCTGGTTCAGGTGAAACGCTGACACCACCTTAAGGAGAAACTGGGGACGAGTCCGCAGCTTTGCTCTGTCCGAATGGACAATCAGATATGGCTTTGTGAGATAAAGCCGCCAATTCTGACACTCGCCTGGCCGAGGCCAGGACCAACAGCATGGTCATTTTCCATGTGAGATATATCAAATCCACAGATTTGAGTTGTTTAAACCAATGTGATTTTTTTAGGAATCCCAAAACTACGTTGAGATCGCCCAGTGCCACTGGAGACATCAAAGGGGCTGTATATGCAGTACTCCCTTAACAACTTCTGGACTTCAGGAACTGAAGCCAATTTCTTTCTGGAAGAAAATCAACAGGCCGAAATTTGAACCTTAATGGACCCAATTTGAGACCCATAGACACTCCTGTTTGCAGGAAATGTAGAAATTAACCTAGTTGAAATTCTTCCGTGGAGCCTTCCTGGACTCACACCCTGGCACATATTTTCACCTAAGTGGTGATAATGTTGTGCGGTCACCTCCTTCCTGGCTCTGACCAGGGTAGGGATGACCTCTTCCGGAATGCCTCTTTCCCTTAGGATCCGGCGTTCACCCGCCTTGGCGTCAACGCAGCTGCGGTAAGTCCCGGAACAGACACGGTTCTTGCCGAATCAAGACCCTTCTTAGTATCTCTTTAAGTTCCGGGAACCAAGTCCTTCTTGGCCAAACCGGAGCCACGAGTATAGTTCTTACTCCTCTCCTTCCTATCATTTTCAATACATTGGGTATGAAAAGCAGAGGATGGAACACATACACCGACTGGTACACCGACGGTGTTACCAGAGCGTCCCAGCTATTGCCTGAGTGTCTCTTGACCTGGCGCTTCAGGTGGGACGCCATCATAACCACCTTTGGTCTTTCCCAACGGTTTACAATCATGTGGAAACTTCCAGATTAAGTTTCCACTTTTCCGGGTGGAATTCATTTATGCTGAGGAAATCTTCCCAGTTGCCCACTCCCGGAATGAACACTGCTGACAGTGTTATCACATGATTTTCCGCCCAGCGAAGAATCCTTGCTGTCATTGCCCTCCTGCTTCTTGTGTCGCCCCGTCTGATAACGTGGGCGACCGCCATGATGATGTCCTACTGGATCAGCACCGGTTGACTTTGAAGCAGGAGTCTTCCTAGGCTCAGAGCATTGTAAATTGCCCTTAGCTCCAGTATATTCATGTGGAGAGAAGTCTCCAGACTTGACCACACTTCCTTGGAAATTTTTTCCCTGTGTGACTACTCCCCAGCCTCTCAGGCTGGTATCCGTGGTCCCCAGAACACAGTCCTGAATGCTGAGTGTGCTGCCCTCTAAAAGATGAGCACTCTGCAGCCCCCACAGAAGAGACACCCTTGTCCTTGGAGACAGGATTATCCGCTGATGCATCTGAAAATGCGATCCGGACCATTCGTCCAGCAAATCCCCTGAGATCTGCCGAATGGAATCGCTTCGTAAGAAGCCACCATTTTTCCCAGGACTCCTGTGCATTGATGCACTGATACTTGGCCTGGTTTTAGGAGGTTTCTGACTAGGTCGAATAACTCCTTGGCTTTTTCCTCCCGGAGGAACACCTTTTTCTGGACTATGCCCAGAATCATTCCTAGGAACAGCAGACGTATCGTCGGAAAACAGCTGCGATTCTTGGAATATTTAGAATCCAGTCGTGCTGTCGTAGAACTACTTTAGATAGTGCTCTTCCGACCTCCAACTGTTCTCTGGAACTTGCCCTTTTCAGGATATCGTCCAAGTAAGGGATAATTTAGATGCCTTTTTTCTTTGAAGAAACATCTTTTCGGCCATTACCTTGGTAAAAGGCCCGGGGTGCCGTGGATAATTCAAACGGCATCGTCTGAAACTGATATTGACAGTTCTGTACCACGAACCAGAGGTACCCTTGTTGAGAAGGGCAAATTTGGACATGGAGGTAATCCTTGATGTCCAGGGACACCATATAGTCCCCTTTTTTCCGGTTCGCTATCACTGCTCTGAGTGACTCCATCTCGATTTGAACCTTTTATGTAAGTGTTCAAAGATTTCAGTTTAGACTATGTCTCACCAAGCCGTCTGGCGTCAGTACCACAATATAGTGTGGAAAAATAATACCCTTTTCCTTGTTGTAGGAGGGGTACTTTGATTATCACCTGCTGGATATACAGCTTGTGAATTGTTTCCAATGCTGCCTCCCTGTCGGAGGGAGCCGTTGGTAAAGCAGACTTCAGAAACCTGCGAGGAGAAGATGTCTCGACTCTCCAATCTGTACCCCTGGGATAATACTTGTACTATCTAGGGGTCAACCTGCGAGTGATCCCACTGCGCGCTGAGACTCTTGAGACTACCCCCCCACCTTGAGTCCGCTTGCATGGCCCCAGCGTCATGCTGAGGACTTGGCAGACGCGGTGGAGGGCTTCTTTTCCTGGGAAGGGGCTGCCTGCTGCAGTCTACTTCCCTTACCTCTATGTCTGGGCAGATATGACTGGCCTTTTGCCTGCATGCCCTCATGGGAAAAGGAAGGATTGAGGCTGAAAAGACGGTGTCTTTTTCAGCTGAGATGTAACTTGGGGTAAAAAGGTTGGATATCCCAGCTGTTGCCGTGGTCCCCAGGTCCGATGGACCGACCCCAACTAACTCCTTCCCTTTATACGGCAATACTTCCATGTGCCGTATGGGATCTGTATCACCTGACCACTGTCGTGTCCATGACATCTTCTGGGTGATATGGACAACGTACTTATCTTGATGCCAGAGAGCAAATATCCCTCTGTGCATCTCACGTACATATATATAGAATGCATCCTATTAAATGCTCTATATGAATAAAATATTTTCAGTCAGGGAATCCGACCAAGCCAACCCAGCACTGCATCTCCAGGCTGATGGCGATCGCTGGTCGCAGTATAACCACCGTATGTGTGTATATACTTTTTAGGATATCTTTCCAGCTTCCTATCAGCTGGCTCCTTGAGGGCGGCCGTATCTGGAGACGGTAACGCCACTTGATAAGCGTGTGAGCGCCTTATCACCCTAAGGGGTGTTTCCCAACGCGCCCTAATTTCTGGCGGGAAAGGGTATAACGCCAATATTTGCTATCGGGGTAACCCCACGCATCATCACACACTTCATTTTATTTTATCTGATTCAGGAAAAACTACAGGTAGTTTTTTCACTCCCACATAATACCCTTTTTTGTGGTACTTGTAGTATCAGAAATATGCAACACCTCCTTCATTGCCCTTAACGTGTGGCCCTAATGAGAAATACGTTTGTTTATTCACCGTCGACACTGGATTCAGTGTCCGTGTCTGTGTCGACCGACTGAGGTAAATGGGCGTTTTTAACGCCCCTGACGGTGTTTCTGAGACGCCTGGACCGGTACTAATAGTTTGTCGGCCGTCTCACGTCGTCAACCGACCTTGCAGCGTGTTGACATTCTCACGTAATTCCCTAAATAAGCCATCCATTCCGGTGTCGACTCCCTAGAGAGTGACATCACCATTACAGGCAATTTCTCCGCCTCCTCACCAACATCGTCCTCATACATGTCGACACACACGTACCGACACACAGCACACACACCGGGAATGCTCTGACAGAGGACAGGACCCACACTAGCCCTTTGGGGAGACAGAGGGAGAGTTTGCCAGCACACACCAAAACGCTATAATTATATAGGGACAACCTTATATAAGTGTTTTCCCTTATAGCATCTTTATATATATCTCAATATCGCCAAAATCAGTGCCCCCCCTCTCTGTTTTAACCCTGTTTCTGTAGTGCAGTGCAGGGGAGAGCCTGGGAGCCTTCTCTCCAGGCTTTCTGTGAGAGAAAATGGCGCTGTGTGCTGAGGAGATAGGCCCCGCCCCTTTTTCGGCGGGCTCGTCTCCCGCTATTTAGTGAATCTTGGCAGGGGTTAAATATCTCCATATAGCCTCTGGGGGCTATATGTGAGGTATTTTTCGCCAAAAAAGGTTTTCATTTGCCTCCCAGGGCGCCCCCCTCCCAGCGCCCTGCACCCTCAGTGACTGCCGTGTGAAGTGTGCTGAGAGGAAAATGGCGCACAGCTGCAGTGCTGTGCGCTACCTTTAGAAGACTGCAGGAGTCTTCAGCCGCCGATTCTGGACCTCTTCTTACTTCAGCATCTGCAAGGGGGCCGGCGGCGCGGCTCCGGTGACCATCCAGGCTGTACCTGTGATCGTCCCTCTGGAGCTGATGTCCAGTAGCCAAGAAGCCAATCCATCCTGCACGCAGGTGAGTTCACTCCTTCTCCCCTAAGTCCCTCGTTGCAGTGATCCTGTTGCCAGCAGGACTCACTGTAAAATAAAAAACCTAAGCTAAACTTTCTCTAAGCAGCTCTTTAGGAGAGCCACCTAGATTGCACCCTTCTCGGCCGGGCACAAAAATCTAACTGGAGTCTGGAGGAGGGTCATAGGGGGAGGAGCCAGTGCACACCACCTGATCGGAAAGCTTTACTTTTTGTGCCCTGTCTCCTGCGGAGCCGCTATTCCCCATGGTCCTTTCAGGAACCCCAGCATCCACAAGGACGATAGAGAAATGAGGAATATAAGCACGGTGTGTACAGTATGTAGTAATACTAAACATTAAAAGTCACCAATGGATGTGGACTTTTAAAAAGTCATTTTATAGTTTTCTTTGATTTGTCCCACATTAACAGCAAAGACAGATTTCAGCATTGCGCTATAATATATAAAAAAAGATTTCCAACATTGAACAAAATAATATACATACTTACCGATCCCCAATCCAGCCAGGATTGCAGTGTGAGCACTTCCCATTTATGTGGTTACAAGTGTGTCCATCTTTGCACGGAGGACATATTTTCTCACATGCGTCACCGTAAAAACCATGAGTGCAAACCTGATCACACTTTATTCCATTCCAGCCAGATTCACATGCAATGCACCTGCCATCTGCCACGGTACAAGGCTGCTGCTCCTTACACTGACCACACCTGGATGAAAAGGACAAATTATAGTCTTTCAAATGGCAAAGTGCAACACTAAAAACACTGGTAGCCATATTCCCAGACTGCTCTGAGAACTGGACACCCTAGAGCAGGGGTGTCTAAACCATTTGCAAAGATGGCCAGATTTGGTGAGGTGAAAATGTGTGGGGGCCAACCATTCAGCCTGACGTGTGCTATCCCAGTGGCACTGCAGAGTCCCAGGGGAGCACAGTAAACTAGCCGGCCATTCCCTGCCAATACACGGCAGAAACAGGGGTCCAGCAGAGCAGGGAACGTCTAGCGAAGGACACCACTAGCCGCTTCACGTCACGCTGGGTGTCTCTGTGTGGTCCGGGATGCCCGCAGATGGGGCACACTGTGCTGCGGATCCCAGCCTAAGATGGAGGGGAAGGCCGCAGCCTGCAGAAGCAAGTTTATGCACTCCTTGGCTCCACTGCTCAGTCCCCTCCTATTTCCTCAATATCGGGTGAGCAGTAGAGTGGGCTTAGTGGGGAGAGATATCTGATTTAGCTGTTTATGGGTAGCCCTTGTAGGAGCTCAGCAGAGACACGACTCTCTAGCCTTCAGTCGCCAGGCCACGCCCATAAAATAGCTTTCACAGAGGCTGCGGGCCAGTGGAAATTTGAGCACGGGCCGCAATTGGCCCCCGGGTCGGACTTTGGACATGCCTGCCCTAGAGAGTATATGCAGAGTATTACATGCTGAGACAGCTCGGAAAGAGCTTGAGCATAGAAACATACAGTAACAGCGGGAATCAGTGGGAATCGGGGCACAAATATTATATAAAACAAGTAAACTAGCCAATTTATGCAATTGGTACAATAATTATTACACACACAACCAGCAAGTATAATGCTGCAAAAATGGCATATGTTATGTCAAAGTATGGCTGTTAAATTAATTCAATATAGCTGTTAGAATATTCTATAATATTATTATGTCTATCAGTTATGTATTTTATTTATTTATTTCAGTATGATAATAAATAGTTATGAAAAACTTTATAAATTGTCTAGAAAATACATGTCAAAAATATTTGATTAAAACTGAATCCTGGGAGGGATAGTTCAGTAATGACGGGTCATCCAACTATTACAATTATACGATTGAGGTCTCCTTACCGTTTCTTACAGCCCTGCCCATAAAGTCCAGCAGGACAAGGTTCCCGACAAAATTTGCCCCTGTAGCCAGGCTCACAAGTGCAGGATCCATCCACTGGATTGCATTTCCCTTTAAAACATTGGCATACTCTTTCACATCGAGGGCCCCATAAGCGGTCCCTGCACAGGCAGCGTCCGGTTATTTGATCACATGGAGAATTATTGCAAGAGCACTGGTTGTTACAGCTCCGCGCCCACCAGCCTTGCTGACAATTGCACCAGCCAGTGGCTTGGTCACACTGTGAGTTGGTGCTACAGTAGCAAGCATTTGAACATTGAGGTCCCCACCAGTTGGGTTCACAGGTACACTTTCCAGTCTCTTGATCACATTTGCCATGCTTACAGAGACAGGCATTCTCGCAGTTCGTCCCCCATCGATTTGCATTGCATGTGCACTGTCCAATGACATCATCGCATTGTCCATGAGGATGGCAGGCACATTTTTCTTTACAGTCTGGGCCCCAGAACTGTCTGGGACATTCTAGGTTAAGAAAGAAAACAGAGTATTAAGAAATGCTACCTACAGTATTCATACATAAAGAAGAAGATTTACTAAAGCTTCAAAAAAGCAGTCAGATTCTACCTGGAATTTCTCTATTGCGTTCTAGGGAGCGATAGAATCTGATTGCTTGCTATGGCCAACACCTCCACTGTCTGTTTTAAAAGCTTTAGTAAATCTACCCCAAAGTCACATAACATAAAAAATAACAATACAATCTGTCAATTTGTAAATGAACCATAAACAAGAAAGGTCACACATTTTTTTATATCTTATATTTTCATTTTGGTTTTGATTGGAATCCAACTTGTAATGATGAGCTGGAAAAGGTAATCCACCACAAAGAACATGGCAGATCAGGAAGTAGCTCTTCCTAACGTTACAGTATAAGTCTATTCAAAATAAATTGTATAACAAACAGAAAAGAAAATTACATTAAAAAGCACACAACTATACAAACATTCAGTATTATGTAAAATATACAGTAGTTTAAATTCCTGATCATTAAACAACATAATATGCATATTTAACATATAAAAGGAGGTGTGGTCTTCTAATGGATAATTTATTTATTATAATCATTTACTTTAATATAATTAAAATGTTAATACTCAGTATGTTCACCAAGCAATTTTCACACCTTTGTAACAGTTTTCCTGACAGAGACAACAGACTACTAGGAGCAGGGGGATGCAATTACATTTCCGGCAGTCGGGTTCCTGGCGGTCAGGATGCCAACGCCGGAATCTAGACTGCCGACAATGCCGCCAGCCGGAATCCTGGCTCACAGGGGCTATTCCCACTCGTGGGTGCCCACGACACTCATAGAATAGGCATAGAACCTGTGGCAAGCGCAGCGAGCCCGCAAGGCTGACGGCCGGGATGCTGTTGTCTGTAAACTGACAGCTGCCATCTCGACCGTCAGTTTTTCATACTGATCACGCAGCAGGTATGTACAAATGTGCTTTGTGGATGCAGGGACAGAGTTGTCCCGCAGCTTAACTGACAGATATTTCACCTTTTTGTCAAATATCAGATCCCATTAGAATAATACCCTAAAGATGTGTAATGTAACTTTAGCTATTTTCAGTGAGGTGTTGTGGTGTTGTATTACATAACTTTAGCATTTAGTGGTACAATTTCAGGGACTGTTGATGTGATAAGGCTTGGAAGGGATGAATATGCACAGGACAAAAACAGTTTGTACATAATTCTCAGTAACCATCTAGCATTGAAAATTGGATTCTATGAGTTATGTAACCCATACACTTGTGAGATAATTGGTGCTAACCTTCGACTTCGACCGCATCTGTGAGAGAAATCGAAGGATTGTATGCACATTTTAGGTACCTTGCGACGCGATGCGCGGGCACGTTGGTCGAATCATGTGTCTCAAGATAGTATGTGCTGCACTTAATAGTTATTGAATCGCAGTGCGATCGCATGTGTTTTAAAAACACATGAGATATATCGCACTGCGATGCGCAATAGGCACCCGCCGGGAGTGGACGGAGGCCGCTCCCACTCGGCGGTGATGTGCCCATCACGTGATTACCATGCGATTTATCGCATGATAATCACTTTGGCAGTTCAGGTGTGATTTCATCGCACCGAAACTGCCGGTGCGATGCCCCGCAATGACATGTTACGGGGTATTGGACAAGTGTATGGGCACCATTAGGCAAACTACATATTATGGGGTTCGCGGTGCACCATAGCGTAGGATACACATATACTCAGGGGATGGGGGGTCCAAAAGTGTGGGCCAAAAGCTAAACTCCTTTTTTTGTGCACTTGTGTTGTTTTTGTTAATTACATTATTATATAATAAGAACAAACACAACAAGAATGCATAAAAAAAAAAAAGTTTAGTTTTTGGCCCATACCTACGCCCCCTTCCCCAAGGAGTATAAGGGTTGGAAGACAATTATTAAGTCCACTGCTTATTGGCGGTGCATCATAAGAGATGTAGTTAGTCGGTGGCTAAAGTGCTAACTGCCTACCCATGATTTATTAGTCTACCTTTGAAAGAAATACTGTAAGAAAAAAACTGTAAGAAACTGTAAGAAAAATTTTATGCAAGAGATTTAAAAGGCACTAAGACAGTTTAGACTTGAAAGAAAAACTAAAACAGATGCTCTGGAGGGACACTTAGTGCACGATGCTTTTGGAGAACATAATACATTGTAAGGTTTTTGGCTCTTTATGTGTTTCAGCTGACTTAAATATACTGTACAATGGAAACAGGAAGCTTTATTCTTTCCAACCTGATTTTTTTTTAAACTTGGTGCATATTGGGGGTCATTTTGAGTTGTTCGCTCGCTAGCAGTTTTTAGCAGCCGTGCAAACGCATTGTCGCCGCCCACTGGGGAGTGTATTTTCGCTTTGCAGAAGTGCGAACGCTTGTGCAGCAGAGCGCCAGCAAAATCTTTTTTTGCAAAACAAGACCAGCGCTGTAGTTACTCTTCGTGTGTGTTGATTCTAACGACTGAGGGACGGCTTTTGACGTAACACACCCGCCCAGCATTCGCCCAGCCACGCCTGCGTTTTTCAAGGCACGCCTGCGTTTTTCTAAGCACTCCCTGAAAACGGTCAATTGACACCCAGAAACGCCCACTTCATGTCAATCTTCCTGCATTCGTCCGTGCGACTGGAATCTTCGTTAGACTCTGTGCAAACCCACGATGCTCATTATACCCGTACGACGCGCCTGCGTATTGCGGTGCATACGCATGCGCAGAAATGCCGATTTTTAGCCTGATCGCTGCGCTGCGAACAACGGCAGCTAGCAATCAACTCGGAATGACCCCCATTGTCTGATCTATACACATATAATTGGATTGCAAAAAAAATAAGAATTTACTTACCGATAATTCTATTTCTCGTAGTCCGTAGTGGATGCTGGGGACTCCGTCAGGACCATGGGGAATAGCGGCTCCGCAGGAGACAGGGCACAAAAGTAAAAGCTTTAGGATCAGGTGGTGTGCACTGGCTCCTCCCCCTATGACCCTCCTCCAAGCCTCAGTTAGGATACTGTGCCCGGACGAGCGTACACAATAAGGAAGGATTTTGAATCCCGGGTAAGACTCATACCAGCCACACCAATCACACCGTACAACCTGTGATCTGAACCCAGTTAACAGCATGATAACAGCGGAGCCTCTGAAAAGATGGCTCACAACAATAATAACCCGATTTTTGTAACAATAACTATGTACAAGTATTGCAGACAATCCGCACTTGGGATGGGCGCCCAGCATCCACTACGGACTACGAGAAATAGAATTATCGGTAAGTAAATTCTTATTTTCTCTGACGTCCTAAGTGGATGCTGGGGACTCCGTCAGGACCATGGGGATTATACCAAAGCTCCCAAACGGGCGGGAGAGTGCGGATGACTCTGCAGCACCGAGTGAGAGAACTCCAGGTCCTCCTCAGCCAGGGTGTGCCCCTGACCAAGTAGCAGCTCGGCAAAGTTGTAAAGCCGAGACCCCTCGGGCAGCCGCCCAAGATGAGCCCACCTTCCTTGTGGAATGGGCATTTACATATTTTGGCTGTGGCAGGCCTGCCACAGAATGTGCAAGCTGAATTGTACTACACATCCAACTAGCAATTGTCTGCTTAGAAGCAAGAGCACCCAGTTTGTTGGGTGCATACAGGATAACAGCAAGTCAGTTTTCCTGACTCCAGCCGTCCTGGAAACCTATATTTTCAGGGCCCTGACAATATCTAGCAACTTGGAGTCCTCCAAGTCCCTAGTAGCCGCAGGTACCACAATAAGCTGGTTCAGGTGAAACGCTGACACCACCTTAGGGAGAAACTGGGGACGAGTCCGCAGCTCTGCC
This sequence comes from Pseudophryne corroboree, assembly GCF_028390025.1. Lineage (NCBI taxonomy): Eukaryota > Metazoa > Chordata > Amphibia > Anura > Myobatrachidae > Pseudophryne > Pseudophryne corroboree. The sequence continues at coordinate 382,631,065 of NC_086444.1, read as the reverse complement.
CTGTCCGAATGGACAATCAGATATGGGCTTTTGTGAGACAAAGCCGCCAATTCTGACACTCGCCTGGCCGAGGCCAGGGCCAACAGCATGGTCACTTTCCATGTGAGATATTTCAAATCCACAGATTTGAGCGGTTTAAACCAATGTGATTTGAGGAATCCCAGAACTACGTTGAGATCCCACAGTGCCACTGGAGGCACAAAAGGGGGTTGTATATGCAGTACTCCCTTGACAAACTTCTGGACTTCAGGAACTGAAGCCAATTCTTTCTGGAAGAAAATCGACAGGGCCGAAATTTGAACCTTAATGGACCCCAATTTGAGGCCCATAGACACTCCTGTTTGCAGGAAATGCAGGAATCGACCGAGTTGAAATTTCTTCGTGGGGCCTTCCTGGCCTCACACCACGCAACATATTTTCGCCACATGTGGTGATAATGTTGTGCGGTCACCTCCTTCCTGGCTTTGACCAGGGTAGGAATGACCTCTTCCGGAATGCCTTTTTCCCTTAGGATCCGGCGTTCAACCGCCATGCCGTCAAACGCAGCCGCGGTAAGTCTTGGAACAGACATGGTACTTGCTGAAGCAAGTCCCTTCTTAGCGGCAGAGGCCATGAGTCCTCTGTGAGCATCTCTTGAAGTTCCGGGTACCAAGTCCTTCTTGGCCAATCCGGAGCCACGAGTATAGTTCTTACTCCTCTACGTCTTATAATTCTCAGTACCTTAGGTATGAGAAGCAGAGGAGGGAACACATACACCGACTGGTACACCCACGGTGTTACCAGAACGTCCCCAGCTATTGCCTGAGGGTCTCTTGACCTGGCGCAATACCTGTCCAGTTTTTCGTTCAGGCGGGACGCCATCATGTCCACCTTTGGCCTTTCCCAACGGTTCACAATCATGTGGAAGACTTCCCGATGAAGTCCCCACTCTCCCGGGTGGAGGTCGTGCTGAGGAAGTCTGCTTCCCAGTTGTCCACTCCCGGAATGAACACTGCTGACAGTGCTATCACAGGATTTTCCGCCCAGCGAAGAATCCTTGCAGTTTCTGCCATTGCCCTCCTGCTTCTTGTGCCGCCCTGTCTGTTTACGTGGGCGACTGCCGTGATGTTGTCCCACTGGATCAATACCGGCTGACCTTGAAGCAGAGGTCTTGCTAAGCTTAGAGCATTGTAAATTGCTCTTAGCTCCAGTATATTTATGTGGAGAGAAGTCTCCAGACTTGATCACACTCCCTGGAAATTTTTTCCTTGTGTGACTGCTCCCCAGCCTTTCAGGCTGGCATCCGTGGTCACCAGGACCCAGTCCTGAATGCCGAATCTGTGGCCCTTTAGTAGATGAGCACTCTGCAGCCACCACAGAAGAGACACCCTTGTCCTTGGAGACAGGGTTATCCGCTGATGCATCTGAAGATGCGATCCGGACCATTTTTCCAGCAGATCCCACTGAAAAGTTCTTGCGTGAAATCTGCCGAATGGAATCGCTTCGTAAGAAGCCACCATTTTTCCCAGGACCCTTGTGCAATGATGCACTGACACTTTTCCTGGTTTTAGGAGGTTCCTGACTAGCTCGGATAACTCCCTGGCTTTCTCCTCCGGGAGAAACACCTTTTTCTGGACTGTGTCCAGAATCATCCCTAGGAACAGCAGACGTGTCGTCGGAGACAGCTGCGATTTTGGAATATTTAGAATCCACCCGTGCTGTCGTAGAACTACTTGAGATAGTGCTACTCCGACCTCCAACTGTTCTCTGGACCTTGCCCTTATCAGGAGATCGTCCAAGTAAGGGATAATTAAGACGCCTTTTCTTTGAAGAAGAATCATCATTTCGGCCATTACCTTGGTAAAGACCCGGGGTGCCGTGGAGAATCCAAACGGCAGCGTCTGAAACTGATAGTGACAGTTTTGTACCACGAACCTGAGGTACCCTTGGTGAGAAGGGCAAATTGGGACATGGAGGTAAGCATCCTTGATGTCCAGGGACACCATATAGTCCCCTTCTTCCTGGTTCGCTATCACTGCTCTGAGTGACTCCATCTTGATTTGAACCTTTGTATGTAAGTGTTCAAATATTTCAGATTTAGAATAGGTCTCACCGAGCCGTCTGGCTTCAGTACCACAATATAGTGTGGAATAATACCCCTTTCCTTGTTGTAGGAGGGGTACTTTGATTATCACCTGCTGGAAATACAGCTTGTGAATTGTTTCCAATACTGCCTCCCTGTCGGAGGGAGACGTTGGTAAAGCAGACTTCAGGAACCTGCGAGGGGGAGACGTCTCGAATTTCCAATCTGTACCCCTGGGATACTACTTGTAGGATCCAGGGGTCCACTTGCGAGTGAGCCCACTGCGCGCTGAAACTCTTGAGACGACCCCCCACCGCACCTGAGTCCGCTTGTACGGCCCCAGCGTCATGCTGAGGACTTGGCAAAAGCGGTGGAGGGCTTCTGTTCCTGGGAATGGGCTGCCTGCTGCAGTCTTCTTCCCTTTCCTCTATCCCTGGGCAGATATGACTGGCCTTTTGCCTGCTTGCCCTTATGGGGACGAAAGGACTGAGGCTGAAAAGACGGTGTCTTTTTCTGCTGAGATGTGACTTGGGGTAAAAAAAAGTGGATTTTCCAGCTGTTGCCGTGGCCACCAGGTCCGATGGACCGACCCCAAATAACTCCTCCCCTTTATACGGCAATACTTCCATGTGCCGTTTGGAATCTGCATCACCTGACCACTGTCGTGTCCATAAACATCTTCTGGCAGATATGGACATCGCACTTACTCTTGATGCCAGAGTGCAAATATCCCTCTGTGCATCTCGCATATATAGAAATGCAGTCAGAAAAAACCAAAACAAAGAAGTGTTGGTAAGTAGACTCTTTTTTGGGAGCACTCTAATTCAAAGCATGGCAATGTAATTTGTTACTGATAAAACCATTTTTATTAGGTAACACGTAAAATAAGAATTAAGGAGTATCTGCATTGAAAGTTAAAAGCTTTGCGAAAATATGAAAAAAAGAGAGTTTATAAGTAATACGTGATATCCATATCACAATCTACCAATTGTCGGAAATTATGGCTGTGGTAACAAAATTCATTAATCATTGCACATTGTGACTCATGTATTGTATGACCATCATTTATTCAGCAGATATCCATTATGGATTGTGGTAAATGCAGAGAATTAAATCATAGGCCATATAAGAGTCCGGTACCCAATAGTATATGTCTAGGTGACACTATATAGGGGAGTCAACTTATTGCAGTACCAGGGTGTTCAGAGGTGGTCTCCCATCCTAGTACTAGCCCGGCCTTTCACTGCTTAGCTTCCAAGGTCAGAAGAGATTGGGCATCTCCAGTGAGGTATGACCGCAAATGTCGTACTCACCCTATTGAGTCACCCAAATGTGTGCAGCCAATTGGTTTAGTCACCTTGTGACATGGCAGCCACAGTGAAATATGAGCATGGGTGATGGCCTGTTTTGTGGAAAAAAGGTTTTTTTCAAAACACGCAATATCCACAATTAGGACTTGCCTATCACCGCTGCAAACCAATATTTTGAAAATTCAATTGCCCAATATTTTTAGTGCAGATGACACTATAGGGGAATCAATTTATTGCGGTACCAGGGTGTTCAGAGGTGGTCACCCATCCTATTACTAACCCGGCCTTTCACTGCTTAGCTTCCAAGGTCAGAAGAGATTGGGCATTCCCAGTGAGGTATGACCGCAAATATTGTACTCACCCTTTTGAGTCATCCAGGTTCATGAGTATGTAACTGACATAATTGATATTTGTATGTCTATATAGTACAATGGTCAAAAAAATGAGATAATGTGCAGCCACCAGGCTTAGCTACCCTGTGACATATCAACCACAGACAATAATATACATATGAGTGAAGGCCTATTATGCGGGTAAAATTCCTGAACACCACACAATGTCCACAATTAGGACTTGCCTTTCACTCCAAGAAACGCCCAGAGGGCACCAGACCGGCCGTACCAAATTATACCGCTATATAAATGCAGGTTATAATTAAACTGCGCATCTTAAATGTGGCAGTAGGTTTTCAAAATAATAATTAGTGATAGTACACCCCTATGCACTTAACCAGATAATGGCTATAATGTGCCTTATGCCTGGAACCTATAATCAGTACTTGTATGATTATAGGAAAGCAGGCTGTGACTAGATGCTTGTAGATACTTAGCACAAGTATTTGCTGAGGTTTACCATTGATATATTGGTGAGTTTCGAATGGAGAGACACACAGTCATTAGTACATATGAGTTAGTGGTAGCTTGCTATTGATGTTTGTAGCAAGTATGGATGATCCCAGCTTTGTATACCTTATTGCTGAGGGAGAAAAAATAATGCATTACTTATGATGTTGCTAGTTGGAACAGTTTATCCAGTTTAATTTGCAGTTGTGCATGGTTGTTTGACATGCATATATAGCTCGATGAATGTTGGTTGCTCAGGAAAATTGAATTGATTGTGCTAACAAGCTTAATAATTAAAGTGCAGTTCACAAAGTACAAAGTGCGGGGTATACGATACCAGCTCCGGTGTCGCTGTCACTGCGAGACCCGCTTGTTGCTGTGCCAGTGCTTCCAGGGCTGCAGCGGCGTGTGGCCGGGGTCTCCTCGTTCAGAAGACGGAGCTGTGCGGCCGTTGCCTGGTAACCGTCCTAGGGATTCCGGCTAATGCGGTCACGTGTGCGCATCACGTGATCGCGATACTTCCTCCTCCTGACGTACGTTTCGCATTGTATGCTTGATCACAGGACGTCCTGTGATCAAGCATACAATGCGAAACGTACGTCAGGAGGAGGAAGTATCGCGATCACGTGATGCGCACACGTGACCGCATTAGCCGGAATCCCTAGGACGGTTACCAGGCAACGGCCGCACAGCTCCGTCTTCTGAACGAGGAGACCCCGGCCACACGCCGCTGCAGCCCTGGAAGCACTGGCACAGCAACAAGCGGGTCTCGCAGTGACAGCGACACCGGAGCTGGTATCGTATACCCCGCACTTTGTACTTTGTGAACTGCACTTTAATTATTAAGCTTGTTAGCACAATCAATTCAATTTTCCTGAGCAACCAACATTCATCGAGCTATATATGCATGTCAAACAACCATGCACAACTGCAAATTAAACTGGATAAACTGTTCCAACTAGCAACATCATAAGTAATGCATTATTTTTTCTCCCTCAGCAATAAGGTATACAAAGCTGGGATCATCCATACTTGCTACAAACATCAATAGCAAGCTACCACTAACTCATATGTACTAATGACTGTGTGTCTCTCCATTCGAAACTCACCAATATATCAATGGTAAACCTCAGCAAATACTTGTGCTAAGTATCTACAAGCATCTAGTCACAGCCTGCTTTCCTATAATCATACAAGTACTGATTATAGGTTCCAGGCATAAGGCACATTATAGCCATTATCTGGTTAAGTGCATAGGGGTGTACTATCACTAATTATTATTTTGAAAACCTACTGCCACATTTAAGATGCGCAGTTTAATTATAACCTGCATTTATATAGCGGTATAATTTGGTACGGCCGGTCTGGTGCCCTCTGGGCGTTTCTTGGAGTGAAAGGCAAGTCCTAATTGTGGACATTGTGTGGTGTTCAGGAATTTTACCCGCATAATAGGCCTTCACTCATATGTATATTATTGTCTGTGGTTGATATGTCACAGGGTAGCTAAGCCTGGTGGCTGCACATTATCTCATTTTTTTGACCATTGTACTATATAGACATACAAATATCAATTATGTCAGTTACATACTCATGAACCTGGATGACTCAAAAGGGTGAGTACAATATTTGCGGTCATACCTCACTGGGAATGCCCAATCTCTTCTGACCTTGGAAGCTAAGCAGTGAAAGGCCGGGTTAGTAATAGGATGGGTGACCACCTCTGAACACCCTGGTACCGCAATAAATTGATTCCCCTATAGTGTCATCTGCACTAAAAATATTGGGCAATTGAATTTTCAAAATATTGGTTTGCAGCGGTGATAGGCAAGTCCTAATTGTGGATATTGCGTGTTTTGAAAAAAACCTTTTTTCCACAAAACAGGCCATCACCCATGCTCATATTTCACTGTGGCTGCCATGTCACAAGGTGACTAAACCAATTGGCTGCACACATTTGGGTGACTCAATAGGGTGAGTACGACATTTGCGGTCATACCTCACTGGAGATGCCCAATCTCTTCTGACCTTGGAAGCTAAGCAGTGAAAGGCCGGGCTAGTACTAGGATGGGAGACCACCTCTGAACACCCTGGTACTGCAATAAGTTGACTCCCCTATATAGTGTCACCTAGACATATACTATTGGGTACCGGACTCTTATATGGCCTATGATTTAATTCTCTGCATTTACCACAATCCATAATGGATATCTGCTGAATAAATGATGGTCATACAATACATGAGTCACAATGTGCAATGATTAATGAATTTTGTTACCACAGCCATAATTTCCGACAATTGGTAGATTGTGATATGGATATCACGTATTACTTATAAACTCTCTTTTTTTCATATTTTCGCAAAGCTTTTAACTTTCAATGCAGATACTCCTTAATTCTTATTTTACGTGTTACCTAATAAAAATGGTTTTATCAGTAACAAATTACATTGCCATGCTTTGAATTAGAGTGCTCCCAAAAAAGAGTCTACTTACCAACACTTCTTTGTTTTGGTTTTTTCTGACTGTCTAAATTTGACTCTGGGGAGCACCACTGGAAGCAACATTTATTGGGATTAGGATTAAATTTCCATATACCCCCAGTTGCTATATCTAGAAGCAATTCAGGGATAATTCAGTTTTTCAGAGGCTACTATTTATCAGATCAAGGACTTGTGCGGTTCCCAATATTTTTCTTTCTATAACTATATAGAAATGCATCCTTTAAATGCTCTATAGTCAATAAAATACTGTCCCTGTCAAGGGTATCAATATTTTCAGTCAGGGAATCCGACCAAGCCACCCCAGCGCTGCACATCCAGGCTGAGGCGATCGCTGGTCGCAGTATAACACCAGTATGTGTGTATATACTTTTTAGGATATTTTCCAGCCTCCTATCAGCTGGCTCCTTGAGGGCGGCCGTATCTGGCGACGGTAACGCCACTTGTTTTGATAAGCGTGTGAGCGCCTTATCCACCCTAAGGGGTGTTTCCCAACGCGCCCTAAATTCTGGCGGGAAAGGGTATAACGCCAATAATTTTCTATCGGGGGAAACCCACGCATCATCACACACTTCATTTAATTTATCTGATTCAGGAAAAACTACAGGTAGTTTTTTCACACCCCACATAATACCCTCTTTTGTGGTACTTGTAGTATCAGAAATATGTAACACCTCCTTCATTGCCCTTAACATGTAACGTGTGGCCCAAATGGAAAATACGTTTGTTTCTTCACCGTCGACACTGGAGTCAGTGTCCGTGTCTGTGTCGACCGACTGAGGTAAATGGGCGTTTTAAAGCCCCTGACGGTGTTTGAGACGCCTGGACAGGTACTAATTGGTTTGCCGGCCGTCTCATGTCGTCAACCGACCTTGCAGCGTGTTGACATTATCACGTAATTCCCTAAATAAGCCATCCATTCCGGTGTCGACACCCTAGAGAGTGACATCACCATTACAGGCAATTGCTCCGCCTCCTCACCAACATCGTCCTCATACATGTCGACACACACGTACCGACACACAGCACACACACAGGGAATGCTCTGATAGAGGACAGGACCCCACTAGCCCTTTGGGGAGACAGAGGGAGAGTTTGCCAGCACACACCAAAACGCTATATTATACAGGGACAACCTTATATAAGTGTTTTCCCTTATAGCATCTTAATATATAATAATATCGCCAAATAAGTGCCCCCCCCCTCTCTGTTTTAACCCTGTTTCTGTAGTGCAGTGCAGGGGAGAGCCTGGGAGCCTTCCTAGCAGCGGAGCTGTGTAGGAAAATGGCGCTGTGTGCTGAGGAGAATAGGCCCCGCCCCCTTTTCGGCGGGCTTCTTCTCCCGTTTTTCTGACAACCTGGCAGGGGTTAAATACATCCATATAGCCCCAGGGGCTATATGTGATGTATTTTTAGCCAGCATAGGTAATTTCATTGCTGCCCAGGGCGCCCCCCCAAGCGCCCTGCACCCTCAGTGACCGTTGGTGTGAAGTGTGCTGAGAGCAATGGCGCACAGCTGCAGTGCTGTGCGCTACCTCATGAAGACTGAGAAGTCTTCAGCCGCCGATTTCTGGACCTCTTCTCTCTTCAGCATCTGCAAGGGGGTCGGCGGCGCGGCTCCGGTGACCCATCCAGGCTGTACCTGTGATCGTCCCTCTGGAGCTAGTGTCCAGTAGCCTAAGAAGCCAATCCATCCTGCACGCAGGTGAGTTCACTTCTTCTCCCCTAAGTCCCTCGTTGCAGTGAGCCTGTTGCCAGCAGGACTCACTGAAAATAAAAAAACTTTTACTCTAAGCAGCTCTTTAGGAGAGCCACCTAGATTGCACCCTTCTCGGCCGGGCACAAAAACCTAACTGAGGCTTGGAGGAGGGTCATAGGGGGAGGAGCCAGTGCACACCACCTGATCCTAAAGCTTTTACTTTTGTGCCCTGTCTCCTGCGGAGCCGCTATTCCCCATGGTCCTGACGGAGTCCCCAGCATCCACTTAGGACGTCAGAGAAATTGTAGTGTTGGCAGTTTTAGTGACATGCATCATTTGGTGAGAAACAGGGATCTTCAGTTGCCCCCAACAGAAAATGCTGTTGTCTGTACATATTCATGTGCTATACCTTGGTTTTAAAGTTTTCTTCTTATTCATAATTCATTTATAATCAAACATACATATACAACATACCTCCAACGATCCTGGCAATTTGGGGCTGTCTATGATAAAGTGATAAATTGTTAGATGGACTGGTGCCGTGGTTGAATAGATTAGGAGCAGACTGGTATGCCCTACATGTGTCTCTTATTTCATAAGGCTGCTTTGTTCCACATGTTTAGAACATCTAAGCAGCACTTATGAAGAAAAAACATTATCATGTTGCAAAGGGTTATGGTGTCTGTGCAATGGGATCTGTAAACTGGCCCTGGGATTCGTGCCACGGGGGTCAGTCAGAATGGCAGAGATGTGAGTACAAAAGTGAAAAGGGTCTGCAGTAAATTGTTCTGGATCTGTACAATGGGATGTGTATGAACATGTGCAATGGTATCTGTCCAATTAAGGCTGCACGAAAGGAATGCAGCTGTCATTGGGGGCTGTGAAATGTCATTTCAGACTGGGTCATTTTGTCTTGCAAAAACTGAAACACTAGTGTGACAAAGTAATTACTCCATAGTATTTATTTGAAATGCTAATTGACATAATATATATACTGTAAAATAATACATTTTGATTAGGCAGTTACTAACTTTTCAAAAGCATGCATATTTTTATTCTTGTTTTACATTTCAATTAAGGGGTTTTTAAGAAATACATTTCAATATTTTAAAAATAAAAAAATTTGTGCAAAAACTGCAAAGAGCAATTCATGATGTACAGCCGACGATAAACTGTATGAAAGCTTTTTATATCTCCTTTGCCCTTGGCAATGCAATGTATTGTTAGTTTATAGCCATATTATGCATTCTGTGAAAATATGATGAATAAAACTACATTTATCAAAAGCAAGCAAACAAAATGTTCCCAAAATTAGGTATATACAATATTTATTCTGTAAAATAATTGTAAAGGGCTAGAAATATTTCAAATGCATCTCTGTGCACCAGCTGTCATGTGTGCTGAGAGAAACTGCAAACTTTAAGTTTAGCAGTTACTTGGCCTAGCCCTGTACCTGTTTATTTTGTTTACCTCTTGAAGTCTGAGAGACATGCTATGACAAGGAAACCCCACTCTGTGTACCTCCAGAATGGTAGTGGTAATCAGCCCAAGCTGTCTCACCAGGATTTTGTAACCCTTCTAGCAGTGTACCACACACATAGGGGTATATGCAATTGCGGTCGAATTCGCGGCAATTTTCGCCGTTTTTTAATTCGACTCAATTCGACAGGTGAATCCCGGAAGGTGGCTTCCGGAATTCACCATATTCAATGAAAAACGGATTCGCCAGAGTCGCGGGCGAAAATCGGCCGATTTGGCGGATTTTGCAGCGATTTTAAAAAACGGGAAAAACCCGGAAAAAAAATGGCGTGGGGTCCCCCCTCCAAAGCATAACCAGCCTCGGGCTCTTCGAGCTGGTCCTGGTTCTAAAAATGCAGGGGAAAAATTGGGCAGGGATCCCCCGTATTTTTAAAACCAGCACCGGGCTCTGCGCCTGGTGCTGGTGCCAAAAATACCGGGGACAAAAAGAGTAGGGGTCCCCCGTATTTTTAACACCAGCATCGGGCTCCACTAGCTGGACAGATAATGCCACAGCCGGGGGTCACTTTTATGCCGTGCCCTGCGGCCGTGGCATTAAATATCCAACTAGTCACCCCTGGCCGGGGTACCCTGGGGGAGTGGGGACCCCTACAATCAAGGGGTCCCCCCCCCCAGCCACCCAAGGGCCAGGGGTGAAGCCCGAGGCTGTCCCCCCCCATCCAATGGGCTGCGGATGGGGGGGCTGATAGCCTTTTGTGATAATAAAAAGATATTGTTTTTTCCATTAGTACTACAAGTCCCAGCAAGCCTCCCCCGCAAGCTGGTACTTGGAGAACCACAAGTACCAGCATGCGGGAGAAAAACGGGCCCGCTGGTACCTGTAGTACTACTGGAAAAAAAATACCCAAATAAAAACAGGACACACACACCGTGAAAGTAAAACTTTATTTCATACGCCGACACACACATGCTTACCTATGTTGACACGCCGACTGCCACGGTCTCCGACGATCCGAGGTACCTGTGAAAAAATTATACTCACCTTCCAGTGTCCAGAGGTACATCCAGGTCCAGAGATAATCCACGTACTTGGCAAAACAAAAAAACGAACAACGATCCATACCGGACTAGAAAGGGGTCCAATGCTTTCACATCAGACCCCTTTCTCCCGAATGCCGGGACATCACGTGACTCCTGTCACTGAAGTCCCTTCAGCCAATCAGGAAGCGCTACTTCCGTGGCGCTCATCTGATTGGCTGTGTGCTGTCTGTGATGTGACAGCGCATCGCAAAGCCGCTCCATTATTTCAATGGTGGGAACTTAGCGGCTAGCGGGGGGGTCACCCGCCGGTCAGCCGCTGACCGGCGGGTGACCTCACCGCTAGCCGCTAAGTTCCCACCATTGAATATAATGGACTGGGCTGTGCGATGCGCTGTCTGCTCAGACGCACAGAGCCAATCAGATGAGCGCAACGAAGTTGCGCTTCCTGATTGGCTATAGAGACCTTTCTGTGACAGCTGTCACTGACAGGTCTCTCTGCATTCGGGGATAGGGGTCCCATGTGTCAGCATGGGACCCCTTTCAGTCCGGCATGGAGCGGGTGTTCGGTTTGTTTTTTTCTCCAAGTACGTGGATTTATCTCTGGAGCCTGGTTGAGGTGAGTATATTGATCTTTTATTTTCAGGTACCCCTGGATTCTACATGGAGAAGAGGACCGATGTCGGCGTGTGAACATAGGTAAGTATGTGTGTGTCGACGTATGAAATAAAGTTTTACTTTCACGGTGTGTGTGTCCTGTTTTTATTTGGGTATTTTTTTTCCAGTAGTACTACAGGTACCAGCGGGCCTGTTTTTCTCCCGCATGCTGGTACTTGTGGTTCTCCAAGTACCAGCTTGCGGGGGAGGCTTGCTGGGACTTGTAGTACTGCTGGAAAAATAAGATTTTACTTACCGATAAATCTATTTCTCGGAGTCCGTAGTGGATGCTGGGGTTCCTGAAAGGACCATGGGGAATAGCGGCTCCGCAGGAGACAGGGCACAAAAAGTAAAGCTTTTTCCGATCAGGTGGTGTGCACTGGCTCCTCCCCCTATGACCCTCCTCCAGACTCCAGTTAGGTACTGTGCCCGGACGAGCGTACACAATAAGGGAGGATTTTGAATCCCGGGTAAGACTCATACCAGCCACACCAATCACACCGTACAACTTGTGATCTAAACCCAGTTAACAGTATGATAACAGCGGAGCCTCTGAAAGATGGCTTCCTACAACAATAACCCGAATAAGTTAACAATAACTATGTACAATTTATGCAGATAATCCGCACTTGGGATGGGCGCCCAGCATCCACTACGGACTCCGAGAAATAGATTTATCGGTAAGTAAAATCTTATTTTCTCTATCGTCCTAGTGGATGCTGGGGTTCCTGAAAGGACCATGGGGATTATACCAAAGCTCCCAAACGGGCGGGAGAGTGCGGATGACTCTGCAGCACCGAATGAGAGAACTCCAGGTCCTCCTTAGCCAGAGTATCAAATTTGTAAAATTTTACAAACGTGTTCTCCCCTGACCACGTAGCTGCTCGGCAAAGTTGTAATGCCGAGACCCCTCGGGCAGCCGCCCAAGATGAGCCCACCTTCCTTGTGGAGTGGGCCTTTACAGATTTAGGCTGTGGCAGGCCTGCCACAGAATGTGCCAGTTGGATTGTGCTACAGATCCAACGAGCAATCGTCTGCTTAGACGCAGGAGCACCCATCTTGTTGGGTGCATACAATATAAACAACGAGTCAGATTTTCTGACTCCAGCTGTTCTTGCAATATATATTTTTAATGCTCTGACAACGTCCAGTAACTTGGAGTCCTCCAAGTCACTTGTAGCCGCAGGCACTACAATAGGCTGGTTCAGATGAAATGCTGACACCACCTTAGGGAGAACATGCGGACGAGTCCGCAGTTCTGCCCTGTCCGAATGGAAAATCAGATATGGGCTTTTGTAAGATAAAGCTGCCAATTCTGACACTCTCCTGGCAGAAGCCAGGGCTAGAAGCATGGTCACTTTCCAAGTGAGATATTTCAAATCCACCTTATTTAGTGGTTCAAACCAATGAGATTTTAGAAAATCCAAAACTACATTGAGATCCCACGGTGCCACTGGAGGCACCACAGGAGGCTGTATATGCAGCACTCCCTTCACAAAGGTCTGGACTTCAGGGACTGAAGCCAATTCTTTTTGAAAGAAAATCGACAGGGCCGAAATTTGAACCTTAATAGATCCCAATTTGAGACCCATAGACAATCCTGATTGCAGGAAATGTAGGAATCGACCCAGTTGAAATTCCTCCGTCGGAGCACTCCGATCTTCGCACCACGCAACATATTTTCTCCAAATTCGGTGATAATGTTGCACGGTTACTTCTTTCCTTGCTTTAATCAAAGTAGGAATGACTTCTTCCGGCATGCCTTTTTCCATTAGGATCCGGCGTTCAACCGCCATGCCGTCAAACGCAGCCGCGGTAAGTCTTGAAACAGACAGGGACCCTGCTGAAGCAAGTCCCTCCTTAGAGGTAGAGGCCACGGATCTTCCGTGATCATCTCTTGAAGTTCCGGGTACCAAGTCCTTCTTGGCCAATCCGGAACCACTAGTATCGTTCTTACGCCTCTTTGCCGTATAATTCTCAATACTTTTGGTATGAGAGGCAGAGGAGGAAACACATACACCGACTGGTACACCCAAGGCGTTACCAGCGCGTCCACAGCTATTGCCTGCGGATCTCTTGACCTGGCGCAATACCTGTCCAGTTTTTTGTTGAGGCGAGACGCCATCATGTCCACCATTGGTCTTTCCCAACGGGTTACCAGCATGTGGAAGACTTCTGGATGAAGTCCCCACTCTCCCGGGTGAAGATCGTGTCTGCTGAGGAAGTCTGCTTCCCAGTTGTCCACTCCCGGGATGAACACTGCTGATAGCGCTATCACATGATTCTCTGCCCAGCGAAGAATCCTTGCAGCTTCTGCCATTGCACTCCTGCTTCTTGTGCCGCCCTGTCTGTTCACATGGGCGACTGCCGTGATGTTATCCGACTGGATCAACACCGGTTTTCCCTGAAGCAGAGGTTCTGCCTGGCTTAGAGCATTGTATATTGCTCTTAGTTCCAGAATGTTTATGTGAAGAGACGTTTCCAGGCTCGTCCATACTCCCTGGAAGTTTCTTCCTTGTGTGACTGCTCCCCAGCCTCTCAGGCTGGCGTCCGTGGTCACCAGGATCCAATCCTGTATGCCGAATCTGCGGCCCTCCAATAGATGAGGACTCTGCAACCACCACAGAAGAGACACCCTTGTCCTTGGAGACAGGGTTATCCGTAGGTGCATCTGAAGATGCGACCCTGACCATTTGTCCAACAGATCCCTTTGGAAAATTCTTGCGTGGAATCTGCCGAATGGAATTGCTTCGTAAGAAGCTACCATTTTTCCCAGGACTCTTGTGCATTGATGTACAGACACCTTTCCTGGTTTTAGGAGGTTCCTGACAAGCTCGGATAACTCCTTGGCTTTTTCCTCCGGGAGAAAAACCTTTTTCTGAACCGTGTCCAGAATCATCCCTAGGAACAGCAGACGAGTTGTCGGCATTAACTGGGATTTTGGAATATTCAGAATCCACCCGTGCTGTTTTAGCACTTCTTGAGACAGTGCTAATCCCATCTCTAGCTGTTCTCTGGACCTCGCCCTTATTAGGAGATCGTCCAAGTATGGGATAATTAATACGCCTTTTCTTCGAAGAAGAATCATCATCTCGGCCATTACCTTTGTAAAGATCCGAGGTGCCGTGGACAATCCGAACGGCAGCGTCTGAAACTGATAGTGACAGTTTTGTACAACGAACCTGAGGTACCCCTGGTGTGAGGGGTAAATTGGAACGTGGAGATACGCATCCTTGATGTCCAAGGATACCATAAAGTCCCCCTCTTCCAGGTTTGCTATCACTGCTCTGAGTGACTCCATTTTGAACTTGAACTTCTTTATGTACAGGTTCAAGGACTTCAGATTTAGAATAGGCCTTACCGAGCCATCCGGCTTCGGTACCACAAAAAGAGTGGAATAATACCCCTTCCCTTGTTGTAGAAGAGGTACCTTGACTATCACCTGCTGAGAGTACAGCTTGTGAATGGCTTCCAAAACCGTCTCCCTTTCGGAGGGGGACGTTGGTAAAGCAGACTTCAGGAAACGGCGAGGTGGATCCGTCTCTAATTCCAACCTGTACCCTTGAGATATTATCTGCAGGATCCAGGGATCTACCTGCGAGTGAGCCCACTGCGCGCTGTAATTTTTGAGACGACCGCCCACCATCCCCGAGTCCGCTTGAGGAGCCCCAGCGTCATGCTGAGGCTTTTGTAGAAGCCGGGGAGGGCTTCTGTTCCTGGGAAGGAGCTGCGTGTTGCTGTCTCTTCCCTCGACCTTTGCCTCGTGGCAGATATGAATAGCCCTTTGCTCTCTTATTTTTAAAGGAACGAAAGGGCTGCGGTTGAAAAGTCGGTGCCTTTTTCTGTGGGGGAGTGACTTGAGGTAGAAAGGTGGATTTCCCGGCTGTAGCCGTGGCCACCAAATCTGATAGACCGACTCCAAATAACTCCTCCCCTTTATACGGCAAAACTTCCATATGCCGTTTTGAATCCGCATCACCTGACCACTGTCGCGTCCATAAAGCTCTTCTGGCCGAAATGGACATAGCACTTACCCGTGATGCCAGTGTGCAGATATCCCTCTGTGCATCACGCATATAAAGAAATGCATCCTTTATTTGTTCTAACGACAGTAAAATATTGTCCCTGTCCAGGGTATCAATATTTTCAATCAGGGACTCTGACCAAACCACCCCAGCACTGCCCATCCAGGCAGTCGCTACAGCTGGTCGTAGTATAACACCTGCATGTGTGTATATACTTTTTTGGATATTTTCCATCCTCCTATCTGATGGATCTTTAAGTGCGGCCGTCTCAGGAGAGGGTAACGCCACTTGTTTAGATAAGCGTGTTAGCGCCTTGTCCACCCTAGGAGGTGTTTCCCAGCGCTCCCTAACCTCTGGCGGGAAAGGGTATAATGCCAATAATTTCTTTGAAATTATCAGTTTTTTATCAGGGGCAACCCACGCTTCATTACACACGTCATTTAATTCTTCTGATTCAGGAAAAACTATAGGTAGTTTTTTCATACCCCACATAATACCCTGTTTAGTGGTACCTGTAGTATCAGCTAAATGTAACGCCTCCTTCATTGCCAAAATCATATAACGTGTGGCCCTACTGGAAAATACGGTTGATTCGTCACCGTCACCACTGGAGTCATCGCCTGTGTCTGGGTCTGTGTCGACCGACTGAGGCAAAGGGCGTTTCACAGCCCCTGACGGTGTTTGAGTCGCCTGGACAGGCACTAATTGATTGTCCGGCCGCCTCATGTCGTCAAACGACTGCTTTAGCGTGTTGACACTATCCCGTAGTTCCATAAATAAAGGCATCCATTCCGGTGTCGACTCCCTAGGGGGTGACATCCTCATATTTGGCAATTGCTCCGCCTCCACACCAATATCGTCCTCATACATGTCGACACACACGTACCGACACACAGCAGACACACAGGGAATGCTCCTAACGAAGACAGGACCCACTAGCCCTTTGGGGAGACAGAGGGAGAGTTTGCCAGCACACACCAAAAGCGCTATATATATATCAGGGATAGCCTTATAATAAGTGCTCCCTTATAGCTGCTTTGTTATATCAAATTATCGCCATAAATGTGCCCCCCCCTCTCTGTTTTACCCTGTTTCTGTAGTGCAGTGCAGGGGAGAGACTTGGGAGCCGTCCTGACCAGCGGAACTGTGAGAGGAAATGGCGCCGTGTGCTGAGGAGATAGGCCCCGCCCCTTTTCTGGCGGGCTCGTCTCCCGCTATTTAGAGAAATTAGGCAGGGGTTAAATATCTCCATATAGCCTCTAGGGCTATATGTGAGGTATTTTTAGCCTTTATAGGTAATCATTTTGCCTCCCAGGGCGCCCCCCTCCCAGCGCCCTGCACCCTCAGTGACTGCCGTGTGAAGTGTGCTGAGAGGAAAATGGCGCACAGCTGCAGTGCTGTGCGCTACCTTTTGAAGACTGCAGGAGTCTTCAGCCGCCGATTCTGGACCTCTTCTGTCTTCAGCATCTGCAAGGGGGCCGGCGGCGTGGCTCCGGTGACCATCCAGGCTGTACCCGTGATCGTCCCTCTGGAGCTTGATGTCCAGTAGCCAAGAAGCCAATCCATCCTGCACGCAGGTGAGTTGACTCCTTCTCCCCTCAGTCCCTCGCTGCAGTGATCCTGTTGCCAGCAGGAATCACTGTAAAATAAAAAACCTAGCTAAACTTTTTCTAAGCAGCTCTTTAGGAGAGCCACCTAGATTGCACCCTTCTCGGCCGGGCACAAAAATCTAACTGGAGTCTGGAGGAGGGTCATAGGGGGAGGAGCCAGTGCACACCACCTGATCGGAAAAAGCTTTACTTTTTGTGCCCTGTCTCCTGCGGAGCCGCTATTCCCCATGGTCCTTTCAGGAACCCCAGCATCCACTAGGACGATAGAGAAAAACAATATTCTTTTCATGATCACAAAAGGCTATCAGCCCCCCCATCCGCAGCCCATTGGATGCGGGGGGACAGCCTCGGGCTTCACCCCTGGCCCTTGGGTGGCTGGGGGGGGGGACCCCTTGATTGAAGGGGTCCCCACTCCCCCAGGGTACCCCGGCCAGGGGTGACTAGTTGGATATTTAATGCCACGGCCGCAGGGCACGGCATAAAAGTGACCCCCGGCTGTGGCATTATCTGTCCAGCTAGTGGAGCCCGATGCTGGTGTTAAAAATACGTGGGGACCCCTACGCTTTTTGTCCCCCGTATTTTTGGCACCAGCACCAGGCGCAGAGCCCGGTGCTGGTTTTAAAAATACGGGGGATCCCCTGTCAATTTTTTCCCCGCATTTTTAGAACCAGGACCAGCTCGAAGAGCCCGAGGCTGGTTATGCTTTGGAGGGGGGACCCCACGCCATTTTTTTTTAGGATTTTACCGTTCCAGCAATAAAAAAAAAAATTTTTTAATATTTTAAAAAATATATAAATAATATTTGTGCCTCCAAAAAAAAAAAAAAAAAAGTACCTAATCCCTTCTAATATAAATAGATCTGCTATTCCCAAAAAAAAAAACACAAAAAAAAACATGTTTAAATTTTTTTTATTTGTTTTCACCCTCCAAAGTGTGGCGGATTGAAAATGACGAATTTGCTGTCTAAAAGCACTGCTGTCGAATTTCCAAACTTGAATTGAATATGCTTTGGTCGAATTGCAGCACTTATATCATTGCAGAAAAGTCGAATTTGCAAAAATTCGAATGTCAAAAAGTCGAATTTTGAAAGTCCGTTTTTTGGTCGGAAAGCACTGAATTGCATAGGCGAATTTTTTTTTGGGTCGAAAATGACCCGAAATTCGACAATTTCGGGAATTCGACCGCAATTGCATATACCCCATATTATCCCCAAGCGTTAGTGGGAATTAGTCCAGGCTGGATAGTGCTAGGACTGGTTGATGCATTTCCTGATGCCAATGCCACACTGGCTTGCTCATTTATAACAACGGGTTTTCTGCATGTTGCACAAAAGCTGGAAACCCCATGTAAATGCATACATTATTGACATGAATGGAAACATTTCTGTACACATTCACAAACCACATTAAATGTTAACGCAGATGTACTGCTTGGGAACGGCATATCAAACATATTCACAAACGTTTATAAGTGTTTTCACATGTGGTTTGCACCAGGGGCTATTTTTTTGCGTGAATGGAATGCAAGTGGGTATCCGCAATGTCACTGATCATAGCTGATGTTAAACATAGTACAGTGAGCTTCAGCCGATCAGCCTACCCTGTAAGCTTTGGTGAACAATGCTTTCCTGAAGTTCACTGCAAGGTGTGCAACCCACTTGCGATAACTTACAAGAATGTTCCCTGTTAGCAGCCAGTACCAGCAGTGGCAGAAACATTAAAGAATGCACAGGGAATACTGTTCAGGTATGAAACTATGGTGGCATGACAGCCCGATGAGATGGTCATATCAAATAGAAGTGACACTTTCCTATATATTAAAAAGCTAACGCTGCTCCTCACCTCTATGGGAGGAATTCAACTGTTTTGCGTCCTGGCAGCCACTAGATGGCGCCTGACGGAGCAATTCACGTGCACAGCCGCCAGCGCTGACATCACTGTTATGTTGGTCCGTCATTTTGACGTGCCAGTAACTAATAATATTATAAGACTACATTGTTTCATTATAAGGTCACATAATAGCATTATGGGACTGTATGATGGCATGATGGGTCTGTCATTGTAAATTAATGTTATGCACATTTTAAATGTATGTGGTGGACATAGAGGTCTGCTGATTGTGTTGGACATTAGACTGTATACTATATGATGGACTGTTTGTTCCAAAGTGCACATCATTTACATCCCTCACTGCAGTGCTAAACTGGGGCTAAATTAGTCTCAGAGATCACATTATAAGAAAATGTTAAAGTTGTACAGTCTGCTAAACATTATACTGTAGAACAGTTGGGATATTTTGCATCTTTTTTTCACATAAATCATTGTGATCCTTCGGATAGTATGAAGCTACTCACTGTGATAGTATGAAGCTAGACACCAGTTCGGACTTCAAAGGGGATCAGGGCACTATCCAGTTAAAGATACCTTGATGTGTATATCTCATCTATCCTTGTGTGAGAGGGGTACGTCCTTGAACAGCTCCTAAAAGTCTATATGTTCATCTGTCGTTTTCCTTAAGAACATACTACACATTGTATTGTTTGTTGTTATATTTTTCCATATTGGGACATACATTCCGGATACATACTGTCAGAAGAAGGATCCGGAGTACGAAAAACCTTCTACATTTCTCCTAAAAAGGGACGTATTAGTTTATTTTTCTTAAGCGCATTGTGTGTTATACAGGTCAAAAAAATTGGTTTTGTTTGTGATTGTGTTTTAAATGTGGTGACATTTATCCTTTGGACCTGAACATCTGAGCTGCTTTGCGCCACATTGGCACACCCTCCCCCCAAAAAACTTTTCTTTCTTAGTAATTATTTCCTTGATTTGCTTCTTCAGACTGCTATTATGATTGTTAATTCTTTACAGTGTTATATGATTACTATGGCAACCACAGTCAAATAACATATTATGCAGTTAGAAGAGATGCTGTAAAGTGCCATCATATGACAGGCGGAAAGTCAATGAGATTGTGTCCGTTTACCGGACTGTGTCTAGCAACTATATTTGTTTCCCTCTAGAGAGATTTCAAAAGATGATAATGATTTTAGATAGCTACTGTAAGTAAAATGACTACTAGATACATGGTTAAAATAAGATTTTACTTACCGATAAATCTATTTCTCATAGTCCGTAGTGGATGCTGGGGACTCCGTCAGGACCATGGGATTAGCGGCTCCGCAGGAGACAGGGCACAAAAGTAAGCTTTTAGGATCACATGGTGTGTACTGGCTCCTCCCCCTATGACCCTCCTCCAAGCCTCAGTTAGGTACTGTGCCCGGACGAGCGTACACAATAAGGAAGGATCTTGAATCCCGGGTAAGACTCATACCAGCCACACCAATCACACCGTACAACTTGTGATTTGAACCCAGTTAACAGTATGATAACAACGAAGGAGCCTCTGAAAAGATGGCCCACAACAATAATAACCCGATTTTTGTAACAATAATTATGTACAAGTAATGCAGACAATCCGCACTTGGGATGGGCGCCCAGCATCCACTACGGACTATGAGAAATAGATTTATCGGTAAGTAAAATCTTATTTTCTCTAACGTCCTAGTGGATGCTGGGGACTCCGTCAGGACCATGGGGATTATACCAAAGCTCCCAAACGGGCGGGAGAGTGCGGATGACTCTGCAGCACCGAATGAGAGAACTCCAGGTCCTCCTCAGCCAGGGTATCAAATTTGTAGAATTTTACAAACGTGTTCCCCCCTGACCACGTAGCTGCTCGGCAAAGTTGTAAAGCCGAGACCCCTCGGGCAGCCGCCCAAGATGAGCCCACCTTCCTTGTGGAATGGGCATTTACAGATTTTGGGTGTGGCAGGCCTGCCACAGAATGTGCAAGCTGAATTGTACTACAAATCCAACGAGCAATAGTCTGCTTAGAAGCAGGAGCACCCAGCTTTTTGGGTGCATACAATATAAACAGCAAGTCAGACTTTCTGACTCCAGCCGTCCTGGAATTATATATATATATATATATATTTTCAGGGCCCTGACAACGTCTAGCAACTTGGAGTCCTCCAAGTCCCTAGTAGCCGCAGGCACCACAATAGGTTGTTTCAGGTGAAACGCTGACACCACCTTAGGAAGAAACTGGGGACGAGTCCGCAGTTCTGCCCTGTCCGAATGGAAAATCAAATATGGGCTTTTGTAAGACAAAGCCGCCAATTCTAACACTCGCCTGGCCGAGGCCAGGGCCAACAGCATGGTCACTTTCCATGTGAGATATTTCAAATCCACAGATTTGAGCGGTTCAAACCAATATGATTTGAGGAATCCCAACACTACGTTGAGATCCCACGGTGCCACTGGAGGCACAAAAGGGGCTGTATATGCAATACTCCCTTGACAAATGTCTGGACTTCAGGAACTGAAGCCAATTCTTTCTGGAAGAAAATCTACAGGGCCGAAACTTGAACCTTAATGGACCCCAATTTGAGGCTCATAGACACTCCTGTTTGCAGGAAGTGCAGAAATCGACCTAGTTGAAATTTCTTCGTGGGGCCTTCCTGGCCTCACCCACGCAACATATTTTCACCACATGTGGTGATAACGTTGTGCGGTCACCTCCTTCCTGGCTTTGACCAGGGTAGGTATGACCTCTTCCGGAATGCCTTTTCCCTTAGGATCCGGCGTTCAACCGCCATGCCGTCAAACGCAGCCGCGGTAAGTCTTGGAACAGACATGGTACTTGCTGAAGCAAGTCCCTTCTTAGCTCCCGAGGCCATTAGTCCTCTGTGAGCATCTCTTGAAATTCCGGGTACCAAGTCCCTCTTGGCCAATCCGGAGCCACGAGTATAGTTCTTACTCCTCTACGTCTTATAATTCTCAATACCTTGGTTATGAGAAGCAGAGGAGGGAACACATACACCGACTGTTACACCCGCGGTGTTACCAGGACATCCACAGCTATCGCCTGAAGGTCTCGTGACCTGGCGCAATACCTGTCCCGTTTTTTGTTCGGGCGGGATGCCATCATGTCCACCTTTGGTCTTTCCCAACGGTTCACAATCATGCGGAAAACTTCCCGATGAAGTTCCCACTCTCCCGGGTGGAGGTCGTGCCTGCTGAGGAAGTCTGCTTCCCAGTCGTCCACTCCCGGAATGAACACTGCTGACAGTGCTATCACATGATTTTCCGCCTAGCGAAAAATCCTTGCAGTTTTGCCACTGCCCTCCTGCTTCTTGTGCCGCCCTTTCTGTTTACGTGGGCGACTGCCGTGATATTATCCCACTGGATCAATACCGGCTGACCTTGAAGCAGAGGTCTTGCTAAGTTTAGAGCATTATAAATTTGCTCTTAGCTCCAGTATATTTATGTGGAGAGAATTCTCCAGACTTGATCACACTCCCTGGAAATTTTTTCCCTGTGTGACTGCTCTCCAGCCTCTCAGGCTGGCCTCCGTGGTCACCAGCACCCAATCCTGAATGCCGAATCTGCGGCCCTCTAGAAGATGAGCACTCTGTAATCACCACAGGAGAGACACCCTTGTCCTTGGATATAGGGTTATCCGCTGATGCATCTGAAGATGCGATCCGGACCATTTGTCCAGCAGATCCCACTGAAGAGTTCTTGCGTGAAATCTGCCGAATGGAATCGCTTCGTAATAAGCCACCATTTTTACCAGGACTCTTGTGCAATGATGCACTGACACTTTTCCTGGTTTTAGGAGGATCCCGATTAGCTCGGATAACTCCCTGGCTTTCTCCTCTGGGAGAAACACCTTTTTCTGGACTGTGTCCAGAATCATCCCTAGGACCAGCAGACGTGTCGTCGGAACAACTGCGGTTTTGGAATATTTAGAATCCACCCGTGTTGTCGTAGAACTACTTGAGATAGTGCTACTCCGACCTCCAACTGTTCTCTGGACCTTGTTCTTATCAGGAAGTCGTCCATTTTCTTTGAAGACGAATCCTCATTTCGGTCATTACCTTGGTAAGGACCCGGGGTGCCTTGGACAATCCAACGGCATCGTCTGAAACTGATAGTGACAGTTCTGTACCACGAACCTGAGGTACCCTCGGTGAGAAAGGCAAATTTTTGGGACATGGAGGTAAGCATCCCTGATGTCCCGGGACACCATATAGTCCCCTTCTTCCAGGTTCGCTATCACTGCTCTGAGTGACTCCATCTGGATTTGAACTTTTGTAAGTGTTCAAATATTTCAGATTTAGAATAGGTCTCACCTAGCCTTCTGGCTTCAGTACCACCATATAGTGTGGAATAATACCCCTTTCCTTGTTGTAGGAGGGGTACTTTGATTATCACCTGCTGGGAATACAGCTTGTGAATTGTTTTCAATACTGCCTCCCTGTCGGAGGGAGACATTGGTACAGCAGACTACAGGAACCTGCGAGGGGGAAACGTCTCGACATTCCAATCTGTACCCCTTGGATACTACTTGTAGGATCCAGGGGTCCTGTACGGTCCCAGCGTCATGCTGAAAACTTGGTAGAAGCGTTGGAGGGCTTCTGTTCCTGGGAATGGGCTGCCTGCTGCAGTCTTCTTCCCTTTCCTCTATCCCTGGGCAGATATGACTCTTATAGGGACGAAAGGACTGAGGCTAAAAAGACGGTGTCTTTTTCTGCAAGATGTGACTTAGGGTAAAAAACGGTGGATTTTCCAGCAGTTGCCGTGACCACCAGGTCCCATGGAACGACCCCAAATAACTCCTCCCCTTTATACGGCAATACATCTTTGTGCCGTTTGGAATCTGCATCACCTGACCACTGTCGTGTCCATAAACATCTTCTTGCAGATATGGACATCGCATTTACTCTTGATGCCAGAGTGCAAATATCCATCTGCGCATCTCGCATATATAGAAATGCATCCTTTAAATGCTCTATAGTCAATAAAATACTGTCCCTGTCAAGGGTATCAATATTTTTAGTCAGGGAATCCGACCAAGCCACCTCAGCTCTGCACATCCAGGCTGAGGCGATCGCTGGTCGCAGTATAACACCAGCATGTGTGTGTATACTTTTTAGGATATTTTCCAGCCTCCTATCAGCTGGCTCCTTAAGTACGGCCCTATCTGTAGATGGTACCGCCACTTGTTCTGATAAGCATGTGAGCGCCTTATCCACCCTAAGGGGTGTTTCCCAACGCGCCCTAACTTCTGGCGGGAAAGGGTATACCGCCAATAATTTTCTATCGGGGGAAACCCACGCATCATCACACACTTCATTTAATTTATCTGATTCAGGAAAAACTACAGGTAGTTTTTTCACATCCCACATAATACCCTTTTTTGTGGTACTTGTAGTATCAGAAATATGTAACACCTCCTTCATTGCCCTTAACGTGTGGCCCTAAAGGAAAATACGTTTGTTTCTTCACCGTCGACACTGAAATCAGTGTCCGTGTCTGGGTCTGTGTCGACCGACTGAGGTAAATGGGCGTTTTACAGCCCCTGACAGTGTTTGAGACGCCTGGACAGGTACTAATTTGTTCGCCGGCCGTCTCATGTCGTCAACCGGCTTGCAGCGTGTTGACATTATCACGTAATTCCATAAATAAGCCATCCATTCCGGTGTCGACTCCCTAGAGAGTGACATCACCATTACAGGCAATTTGCTCCGCCTCCTCACCAACATTTTCCTCATACATGTCGACACACACGTACCGACATACAGCACACACATAGGGAATGCTCTGATAGAGGACAGGACCCACTAGCCCTTTGGGGAGACAGAGGGAGAGTTTGCCAGCACACACCAAAACGCTATAATTATATAGGGACAACCTTTATATAAGTGTTCCTCCCTTATAGCATTTAATATATATTCATATCGCCAAATCAGTGCCCCCCCTCTCTGTTTTAACCCTGTTTCTGTAGTGCAGTGCAGGGGAGAGCATGGGAGCCTTCCCACCAGCATTTCTGTGAGGGAAAATGGCGCTGTGTGCTGAGGAGAATAGGCCCCGCCCCCTTTTCGGCGGGCTTCATCTCCGGAGTTTGTGATATCTGGCAGGGGTTAAATACATCCATATAGCCTCAAGGGCTATATGTGATGTATTTTTCGCCATACAGGTATTATACATTGCTGCCCAGGGCGCCCCCCCCCGCGCCCTGCACCCTCCGTGACCGCTGTGTGAAGTGTGCTGACAACAATGGCGCACAGCTGCAGTGCTGTGCGCTACCTGATGAAGACTGAAAGTCTTCTGCCGCCTGGTTCCGGACCTCTTCAATCTTCAGCATCTGCAAGGGGGGTCGGCGGCGCGGCTCCGGGACGAACCCCAGGGCGAGACCTGTGTTCCGACTCCCTCTGGAGCTAATGGTGTCCAGTAGCCTAAGAAGCCAATCCATCCTGCACGCAGGTGAGTTCACTTCTCTCCCCTAAGTCCCTCGATGCAGTGAGCCTGTTGCCAGCAGGACTCACTGAAAATAAAGAACCTAAAAACTTTTTCTAAGCAACTCTTTAAGAGAGCCACCTAGATTGCACCCTGCTCGGACGGGCACAAAAACCTAACTGAGGCTTGGAGGAGGGTCATAGGGGGAGGAGCCAGTACACACCATGTGATCCTAAAAGCTTACTTTTGTGCCCTGTCTCCTGCGGAGCCGCTAATCCCATGGTCCTGACGGAGTCCCCAGCATCCACTAGGACGTTAGAGAAAATGTACTTAACATGCTATTTAACAAAATAAACTAATACAATGCAAATTACATCTGTAAATATTAGCAACATCCCACTTACTAGAATATGTAACAATTCTCCCTTATATACAGTACAATGAAAACAAGAGTCTCCAGCTGTAGTAGCATATTTCTGTGAGTAACCGTTATCTCACCTTGCAGCTGTTTCTCCTGATTACTCTATAACAGACACCCTCTGCAATGTCGTACCCTCATTTCACACTAGTTGACTGTCCCAGCACAATTACTACCTGGAACTGTGACAAGTGCCAACACTGTAGACAGGTTATGTTTTTTGTTCTAGCAGTGGATTAAAATAAGAATTTACTCACCGGTAATTCTATTTCTCGTAGTCCGTAGTGGATGCTGGGGACTCCGTAAGGACCATGGAGAATAGACGGGCTCCGCAGGAGACTGGGCACTCTATAGAAAGATTTAGGACTATCTGGTGTGCACTGGCTCCTCCCCCTATGACCCTCCTCCAAGCCTCAGTTAGGAACTGTGCCCGGAAGAGCTGACACAATAAGGAAGGATTTTTGAATTCCGGGTAAGACTCATACCAGCCACACCAATCACACCATATAACACGTGATAGGAACCCCGGTTAACAGTATGATAACAAATGGAGCCTCTGAAGAGATGGCTCACAACAAAACCCGATTTTTGTAACAATAACTATGTACAGGTATTGCAGACAATCCGCACTTGGGATGGGCGCCCAGCATCCACTACGGACTACGAGAAATAGAATTACCGGTGAGTAAATTCTTATTTTCTCTGACGTCCTAGTGGATGCTGGGGACTCCGTAAGGACCATGGGGATTAAACCAAAGCTCCCAAACGGGCGGGAGAGTGCGGATGACTCTGCAGCACCGAATGAGAGAATTCCAGGTCCTCCTCAGCCAGGGTATCAAATTTGTAGAATTTTGCAAACGTGTTTGCCCCCGACCAAGTAGCTGCTCGGCAAAGTTGTAAAGCCGAGACCCCTCGGGCAGCCGCCCAAGATGAGCCCACCTTCCGTGTGGAATGGGCTTTTACAGATTTAGGCTGCGGTAAGCCTACCGCAGAATGCGCCAGCTGAATAGTGCTACAAATCCAGCGCGCAATAGACTGCTTAGAAGCAGGAGCACCCAGCTTGGTGGGTGCATACAGGATAAACAGCGAGTCAGTCTTTCTGACTCCAGCCGTCCTGGAAATAAAATTTTTAGGGCCCTGACTACGTCCAGCAACTTGGAATCCTCCAAGTCCCTAGTAGCCGCAGGCACCACAATAGGTTGGTTCAAGTGAAAAGCTGAGACCACCTTTGGGAGAAACTGAGGACGAGTCCTCAATTCTGCCCTATCCATATGGAAAAACAGATAAGGGCTTTTTAAGACAAAGCCGCCAATTCTGAAACCCGCCTGGCCGACGCCAGGGCCAACAGCATGACCACTTTCCACGTGAGATATTTTAAATCCACAGTCTTAAGTGGTTCGAACCAATGTGATTTCAGGAATGCCAAAACCACATTGAGATCCCAAGGTGCCACTGGGGGCACAAAAGGAGGCTGAATATGCAGTACTCCTTTGACAAAAGTCTGAACTTCAGGCAGTGAAGCCAGTTCTTTTTGGAAGAAAATCGACAGAGACGAAATCTGGACCTTTATGGACCCCAATTTGAGGCCCAACGTCACCCCTGCTTGCAGGAAGTGCAGGAATCGACCCAGGTGAAATTCCTCCGTCGGGGCCTTCATGGCCTCACACCAAGCAACATATTTTCGCCAAATGCGGTGATAATGTCTTGCGGTGACATCCTTCCTGGCTTTGATCAGGGTAGGGATGACATCCTCCGGAATACCCTTTTCCTTCAGGATCCGGTGTTCAACCGCCATGCCGTCAAACGCAGCCGCGGTAAGTCTTGGAACAGACAGGGTCCCTGCTGCAGCAGGTCTTGTCTGAGCGGCAGAGGCCAAGGGTCCTCTGTAAGCATCTCTTGAAGTTCCGGGTACCAAGCTCTTCTTGGCCAATCCGGAACCACGAGTATGGTTTTCACTCCTCGCCTTTTTATTATTCTCAGTACCTTGGGTATGAGAGGTAGAGGAGGAAACACATAAACCGACTGGTACACCCATGGTGTCACTAGAGCGTCCACCGCTATCGCTTGAGGGTCTCTTGACCGGGCGCAATATCTTTTCAACTTCTTGTTGAGGCGGGACGCCATCATGTCTACCTGTGGTTTTTCCCACCGGTTGACCAGCATTTGGAAGACTTCTGGATGAAGTCCCCATTCTCCCGGGTGGAGGTCGTGCCTGCTGAGGAAGTCTGCTTCCCAGTTGTCCACTCCCGGAATGAACACTGCCGTCAGTGCTAACACATGATTCTCTGCCCATCTGAGAATCCTTGTGGCTTCTGCCATCGCCATCCTGCTTCTCGTGCCGCCCTGTCTGTTTACATGGGCGACCGCCGTGATGTTGTCTGACTGGATCAGTACCGGCTGGTTTTGAAGCAGGGGTCTTGCCTGGCTTAGGGCATTGTAAATGGCCCTTAGCTCCAGGATATTTATGTGGAGAGAAATCTCCTGATTTGACCACAGTCCTTGGAAATTTCTTCCCTTTGTGACTGCCCCCCAGCCCCGAAGGCTGGCATCCGTGGTCACCAGGACCCAGTCCTGTATTCCGAATCTGCGGCCCTCTAGTAGACGAGCCCTCTGCAGCCACCACAGCAGCGACACCCTGGTTCTGGCCGATAGGGTTATCCGCTGTTGCATCTGGAGATGGGACCCGGACCATCTGTCCAACAGGTCCCACTGGAACGTCCTTGCGTGGAACCTTCCGAATGGAATTGCTTCGTACGAAGCTACTATTTTTCCCAGGACTCGTGTGCATTAATGTACCGACACTTTTCCTGGTTTTAGGATGTCTCTGACCAGAGATGCCAATTCCTCGGCTTTTTCCAGTGGAAGAAACACTCTTTTCTGGTCTGTGTCCAGAATCATTCCCAGGAACAGAAGACGTGTCGTCGGGACCAGCTGTGACTTTGGAATATTGAGAATCCAGCACGTGTTGTAGCACTTCCTGAGAAAGTGCCACCCCCACTATCAACTGTTCTTTGGACCTCGCCTTTATCAGGAGATCGTCCAAGTACGGGATAATTAAAACTCCCTTCTTGCGAAGGAGTATCATCATTTCGGCCATTACCTTGGTAAAGACCCTCGGTGCTGTGGATAACCTAAACGGCAGCGTCTGGAACTGATAGTGACAGTCCTGTACCACAAATCTGAGGTACTCCTGGTGCGGAGGGTAAATGGGGACATGCAGGTACGCATCCTTGATGTCCAGGGATACCATGTAATCCCCCTCCTCCAGGCTCGCAATAACCGCCCTGAGCGATTCCATCTTGAACTTGAACCTTTTGATATAAGTGTTCAAGGCTTTTAAATTTAAGATGGGTCTCACCGAACCGTCCGGTTTCGGTACCACAAACATTGTGGAGTAGTAACCCTTTCCTTGCTGAAGGAGGGGTACCTTGACAATCACTTTCTGTGAATACAGTTTTTGAATAGCCACCAACACTGCCTCCCTGGCAGAGGGAGTTGCCGGCAAGGCAGATTTTAGGAAACGGCGGGGGGGAGACGTCTCGAATTCCAGCCTGTACCCCTGAGATACTACTTGAAGGACCCAGGGATCCACTTGTGAGAGAGCCCACTGTGTGCTGAAAAACCTGAGACGTGCCCCCACCGTTCCCGATTCCGCCTGAGCAGCCCCAGCGTCATGCTGTGGACTTACCGGACGCAGGGGAGGACTTCTGCTCTTGGGAACTAGCTGTGTGCTGCAGCTTTTTCCCCCTTCCTCTGCCCCTCGGCAGAAAGGATGAGCCTCTAGCCCGCTTAGTTTTCTGGGGCCGAAAGGACTGTACCTGATAATACGGTGCTTTCTTTTGCTGTGGGGTAGCCTGTGGCAAAAAAGTCGATTTCCCAGCAGTAGCTGTGGAAATGAGGTCTGAAAGACCTTCCCCAAAAAGTTCCACCCCTTTATAGGGTAAAACTTCCATGTGCCGCTTGGAGTCGGCATCACCTGACCATTGCCTAGTCAATAACCCCCGTCTGGCGGCAATGGACATAGTGCTTATTTTTTATGCCAGCCGACAAATATCCCTCTGTGCATCACGCATGTATAAGACCGCGTCTTTTATATGGTCAATCGTTAGCAAAATATTGTCCCTATCCATGGTATCAATGTTTTCCGACAGGGAGTCTGACCACGCAGCTGCAGCACTGCACATCCAAGCTGATGCAATAGCGGGTCTCAATATAATGCCAGTGTGTGTGTATATAGCTTTTAGGGTATTTTCCTGCTTTCTATCAGCAGGTTCTTTTAGGGCGGCCGTATCTGGAGACGGTAGTGCCACCTTCTTTGATAAGCGTGTCAGCGCTTTATCTACCCTAGGGGGTGTTTCCCAGCGTGACCTATCCTCTGGCGGGAAAGGGTACGCAGCCATTAACCGTTTAGAAATGATCAATTTCTTATCTGGGGAAGTCCACGCTTCCTCACACACCTCATTTAATTCGTCAGATGCAGGAAAAACTACTGGTAGTTTTTTCTCACCAAACATAATACCCTTTTTTGTGGTACCTGGGGTATCATCAGAAATGTGTAATACATTTTTCAGAGCCTCAATCATATAACGGGTGGATCTATTGGAGGGTACACTCGTCTCATCATCGTCGACACTGGAGTCGGTATCCGTGTCGACGTCTGTATCTGTCATCTGAGGTAGCGGACGTTTTATAGCCCCTGATGACATTTGAGACGCTTGGACAGGCACAAGCTGAGTAGCCGGCTGTCCTATGTCGTCAAACCTTTTATGTAAGGAGCTGACACTGTCACGTAATTCCTTCCATAAGTCCATCCACACTGGTGTCGACCCCGCAGGGGGTGACATCACATTCACAGGCATTTGCTCCGCCTCCACATCATTATCCTCATCATACATGTCGACACAGCAGTACCGACACACAGCAGACACACAGGGAATGCTCTTACAGAGGACAGGACCCCACAAAGCCCTTTGGGGAGACAGAGGGAGAGTATGCCAGCACACACCAGGGCGCTATATAACACAGGGATATCACTATACAGAGTGTTTTCCCCTATAGCTGCCTATAATATATATATACTGCGCCTAAATTGTGCCCCCCCTCTCTTTTTTACCCTTTCTGTAGTGCAGGACTGCAGGGGAGAGCCAGGGAGCTTCCTTCCAGCGGAGCTGTGAGGGAAAAATGGCGCCAGTGTGCTGAGGGAGTTGGCTCCGCCCCTTTTTCGGTGGGCTTTCTCCCGCTATTTTATCGTTTCTGGCAGGGGTTAATATACACCTATATAGCCTCTGGGGCTATATATGGTGTTAGTTTTGCCAGCCAAGGTGTTACTATTGCTGCTCAGGGCGCCCCCCCCAGCGCCCTGCACCCATCAGTGACCGCAGTGTGTGGTGTGCATGAGGAGCAATGGCGCACAGCTGCAGTGCTGTGCGCTACCTTGGAGAAGACAGAAGTCTTCAGCCGCCGATTTTCCGGACCACCTTCTTGTTTCTGGCTCTGTAAGGGGGACGGCGGCACGGCTCCGGGAACGGACGACGAGGTCGGGTCCTGTGTTCGATCCCTCTGGAGCTAATGGTGTCCAGTAGCCTAAGAAGCCCAAGCTACCACCACTTAGGTAGGTTCGCTTCTTCTCCCCTTAGTCCCTCGTTGCAGTGAGCCTGTTGCCAGCAGGTCTCACTGAAAATAAAAAACCTAAACTATACTTTCTTCTAGGAGCTCAGGAGAGCCCCTAGTGTGCAGCCAGCTCAGCCGGGCACAGAAATCTAACTGAGGTTTGGAGGAGGGTCATAGGGGGAGGAGCCAGTGCACACCAGATAGTCCTAAATCTTTCTATAGAGTGCCCAGTCTCCTGCGGAGCCCGTCTATTCTCCATGGTCCTTACGGAGTCCCCAGCATCCACTAGGACGTCAGAGAAAAAAATATATATATACAGGGCCAGGGCTGCCATCAGAAATTGTGGGGCCCGGGACTGACAAAATAGGCAGGGCACCCCACCCGCCAGATGGAGTATGGACAATCACTAGAGAAGCATTAGAGGAGGGACCCACCATGGCACAGCTTTACCAGAGCACTAACTTCCCTCCCTACTTATCACAGCATTTGCCTAAGCAGTGCGTGCGGATATTGGCACATGTGTGCATTCCACTCACAGCTCCCACTGTCACCAATCAGACAAACATGCTCACCCACATGCCCATCGCACTAATTTATGGGCACTTTCTCCCAACAATGGGCTGTTTGCCCATTTCAGCAGTGCACTTGAGATACACGTGTCCAAGTCTGTGATGGCCGCTGTCATAGGACACAGTGAAATAGACAAAAAGCAAGAAAAGATGTGGACATTGAGGGAAAAAAACATAGCAGGAAAAAAGAAGGAAGAGAGAGAAATAAAATAGGTGAGAGAGAAAAAATAAGAATTTACTTACCGATAATTCTATTTCTCGTAGTCCGTAGTGGATGCTGGGAACTCCGTAAGGACCATGGGGAATAGCGGCTCCGCAGGAGACTGGGCACAAAAGTAAAGCTTTAGGACTACCTGGTGTGCACTGGCTCCTCCCCCTATGACCCTCCTCCAAGCCTCAGTTAGGATACTGTGCCCGGACGAGCGTACACAATAAGGAAGGATTTATGAATCCCGGGTAAGACTCATACCAGCCACACCAATCACACCGTACAACCTGTGATCTGAACCCAGTTAACAGCATGATAACAGAGGAGCCTCTGGATAGATGGCTCACAACAACAATAACCCGATTTAGTTAACAATAACTATGTACAAGTATTGCAGACAATCAGCACTTGGGATGGGCGCCCAGCATCCACTACGGACTACGAGAAATAGAATTATCGGTAAGTAAATTCTTATTTTCTCTGACGTCCTAGTGGATGCTGGGAACTCCGTAAGGACCATGGGGATTATACCAAAGCTCCCAAACGGGCGGGAGAGTGCGGATGACTCTGCAGCACCGAATGAGAGAACTCCAGGTCCTCCTCAGCCAGGGTATCAAATTTGTAGAATTTAGCAAACGTGTTTGCCCCCGACCAAATAGCTGCTCGGCAAAGTTGTAAAGCCGAGACCCCTCGGGCAGCCGCCCAAGATGAGCCCACCTTCCTTGTGGAATGGGCTTTTACAGATTTTGGCTGTGGCAGGCCTGCCACAGAATGTGCAAGCTGAATTGTATTACAAATCCAACGAGCAATAGTCTGCTTAGAAGCAGGAGCACCCAGCTTGTTGGGTGCATACAGGATAAACAGCGAGTCAGATTTTCTGACTCCAGCCGTCCTGGAAACATATATTTTCAGGGCCCTGACTATGTCCAACAACTTGGAGTCCTCCAAGTCACTAGTAGCCGCAGGTACCACAATAGGTTGGTCCAGATGAAACGCTGAAACCACCTTAGGGAGAAAATGAGGACGAGTCCTCAATTCCGCCCTGTCTGAATGGAAGATAAGATAAGGGCTTTTACAGGATAAAGCCGCCAATTCTGACACGCGCCTGGCCTAGGCCAGGGCCAACAGCATGACCACTTTCCATGTGAGATATTTTAACTCCACAGATTCAAGTGGTTCAAACCATTGTGACTTTAGGAACCCCAAAACTACATTGAGATCCCAAGGTGCCACTGGAGGCACAAAAGGAGACTGTATATGCAGTACCCCTTTTACAAACGTCTGAACTTCAGGAACTGAAGCTAG
The DNA here is from genome assembly GCF_028390025.1 of Pseudophryne corroboree. Classification (NCBI taxonomy): domain Eukaryota; kingdom Metazoa; phylum Chordata; class Amphibia; order Anura; family Myobatrachidae; genus Pseudophryne; species Pseudophryne corroboree. The sequence goes on along the minus strand of NC_086444.1, from coordinate 382,597,431 downwards.
TTCTTTCTGGAAGAAAATTGACAGGGCCGAAATTTGAACCTTAATGGACCCCCATTTTTAGGCCCATAGACACTCCTGTTTGCAGGAAATGCAGGGATCGACCTAGTTGAAATTCCTCCATCGGGGCCTTACTGGCCTCGCACCACGCAACATATTTTCGCCTAATGCGGTGATAATGCTTTGCGGTTACATCCTTCCTGGCTTTGATCAGGGTAGGGATGACTTCATCCGGAATGCCTTTTTCCTTCAGGATCCGGCGTTCAACCGCCCTGCCGTCAAACGCAGCCGCGGTAAGTCTTGGAATAGATAGGGTCCTTGATGGAGCAGGTCCCTTCTTAGAGGTAGAGGCCACGGGTCCTCCGTGAGCATCTCTTGAAGTTCCGGGTACCAAGTCCTTCTTGGCCAATCCGGAGCCACGAGTATAGTTCTTACTCCCCTCCGTCTTATAATTCTCAATACTTTTGGTAAGAGAGGAAGAGGAGGGAACCCATACACTGACTGGTACACCCACGGTGTTACCAGAGCGTCCACAGCTATTGCCTGAGGGTCCCTTGACCTGGCGTAATACCTGTCCAATTTTTTGTTTAGGCGGGACGCCATCATGTCCACCTTTGGTTTTTCCCAACGGTTTACAATCATGTGGAAGACTTCTGCTGAGGAAGTCTGTTTCCCAGTTGTCCACTCCCGGAATGAACACTGCTGACAATGCTATCACATGATTTTCCGCCCAGCGAAAAATCCTTGCAGCTTCTCTACGTGGGCGACTGCCGTGATGTTGTCCGACTGGATCAGCACCGGCTGACCTTGAAGAAGAGGTCTTGCTTGGCTTAGGGCATTGTAAATGGCCCTTAGCTCCAAGATATTTATGTGAAGTGATGTCTCCAGGCTTGACCACAAGCCCTGGAAATTTCTTCCCTGTGTGACTGCTCCCCAGCCTCGCAGGCTGGCATCCGTGGTCACCAGGACCCAGTCCTGAATGCCGAATCTGCGCCCTCTAGAAGATGAGCACTCTGCAACCACCACAGGAGAGACACCCTTGTCTTTGGTGACAGGGTTATCCGCTGATGCATCTGAAGATGCGATCCGGACCACTTTTCCAGCAGGTCCCACTGGAAAGTTCTTGCGTGGAATCTGCCGAATGGAATTGCTTCGTAGGAAGCCACCATTTTTCCCAGGACGCTTGTGCACTGCTGCACTGACACTTGGCCTGGTTTTAGGAGGTTTCTGACTAGTTCGGATAACTCCCTGGCTTTCTCCTCCTGGAGAAACACCTTTTTCTGGACTGTGTCCAGGATCATCCTTAGGAATAGAAGACGTGTCGTCGGGATCAGCTGCGATTTTGGAATATTAAGAATCCAACCGTGCTGCCGCAACACTACTTGAGATAGTGCTACCCCGACTACCAACCGTTCCCTGGATCTTGCCCTTATCCGGAGATCGTCCAAGTAAGGGATAATTAAAACTCCCTTCCTTCGAAGGAGTATCATCATTTCGGCCATTACTTTGGTAAAGACCCGGGGTGCCGTGGACAAACCAAACGGCAGCGTCTGAAACTGATAGTGACAGTTCTGTACCACAAACCTGAGGTACCCTTGGTGAGAAGGGTAAATTGGGACATGGAGATAAGCATCCTTGATGTCCAGAGACACCATATAATCCCCTTATTCCAGGTTTGCCATCACCGCTCTGAGTGACTCCATCTTGAATTTGAACCTTTGTATGTAAGTGTTCAAGGATTTCAGATTTAAATTAGGTCTCACCGAGCCGTCCGGCTTCGGTACCACAAACAGCGTGGAATAATACCCCTTTCCCTGTTGTAGGAGGGGTACCTTGATTATCACCTGCTGGGAATACAGCTTGTGAATGGCTTCCCATACCGCCTCCCTGTCGGAGGAAGACGCCGGTAAAGCAGACTTTAGGAAAACGGCGAAGGGGAGACGTCTCGAATTCCAATTTGTACCCCTGAGATACCACCTGAAGGATCCAGGGGTCCCCTGTGAGTGAGCCCACTGCACGCTGAAATTTTTGAGACGGGCCCCCACCGTGCCTGAGTCCGCTTGTAAAGCCCCAGCGTCATGCTGAGGACTTGGCAGAAAACGGGAGAGGGCTTCTGTTCCTGGGAACTGGCTGTTTGCTGCAGCCTTTTTCCTCTCCCTCTGCCACGGGGCAGAAATGAGGAGCCTTTTGCCCGCTTGCCCTTATGGGGCCCAAAGGACTGCGCCTGATAATACGGCATCTTCTTATGTTGAGAGGCTACCTGGGGTAAAAATGTGGATTTTCCAGCCGTTGCCGTGGCCACCAGTTCTGTTAGACCTACCCCAAATAACTCCTCCCTTTTATAAGGCGATACTTCCATATGCCTTTTGGAATCAGCATCACCTGACCACTGTCTTGTCCATAACCCTCTTCTGGCAGAAATGGACAGCGCACTTACTCTTGATGCCAGTCGGCAAATATCCCTCTGTGCATCACGCATATATAGAAATGCATCTTTTAAATGCTCTATAGTCAGTAATATACTGTCCCTATCTAGGGTATCAATATTGTCAGTCAGGGAATCCGACCAAGCCACCCCAGCACTGCACATCCAGGCTGAGGCGATTGCTGGTCGCAGTATCACACCCGTGTGAGTGTATATACATTTTAGGATATTTTACTGCTTTCTGTCAGCAGGTTCCTTAAGGGCGGCCGTATCCGGGGACGGTAGTGCCACCTGTTTAGACAAGCGTGTGAGCGCTTTATTCACCCTAGGGGGTGTTTCCCAACGTGCCCTATCCTCTGGCGGGAAGGGGTATGATGCTAATAACTTTTTAGGAATTAACAGTTTTTATCGGGGGAAACCCAAGCATCATCACACACTTCATTTAATTCCTCAGATGCAGGAAAAACTACAGGCAGTTTTTTCTCACCCAACACAATACCCTTTTTAGTGGTACTGGTATTATCAGAAATGTGTAAAAATAAGAATTTACTTACCGATAATTCTATTTCTCGTAGTCCGTAGTGGATGCTGGGGACTCCGTCAGGACCATGGGGAATAGCGGCTCCGCAGGAGACAGGGCACAAAAGTAAAAGCTTTAGGATCAGGTGGTGTGCACTGGCCCCTCCCCCTATGACCCTCCTCCAAGCCTCAGTTAGGATACTGTGCCCGGACGAGCGTACACAATAAGGAAGGATTTTGAATCCCGGGTAAGACTCATACCAGCCACACCAATCACACTGTACAACCTGTGATCTGAACCCAGTTAACAGCATGATAACAGCGGAGCCTCTGAAAAGATGGCTCACAACAATAATAACCCGATTTTTGTAACAATAACTATGTACAAGTATTGCAGACAATCCGCACTTGGGATGGGCGCCCAGCATCCACTACGGACTACGAGAAATAGAATTATCGGTAAGTAAATTCTTATTTTCTCTGACGTCCTAAGTGGATGCTGGGGACTCCGTCAGGACCATGGGGATTATACCAAAGCTCCCAAACGGGCGGGAGAGTGCGGATGACTCTGCAGCACCGAGTGAGAGAACTCCAGGTCCTCCTCAGCCAGGGTGTGTCCCTGACCAAGTAGCAGCTCGGCAAAGTTGTAAAGCCGAGACCCCTCGGGCAGCCGCCCAAGATGAGCCCACCTTCCTTGTGGAATGGGCATTTACATATTTTGGCTGTGGCAGACCTGCCACAGAATGTGCAAGCTGAATTGTACTACACATCCAACTAGCAATCGTCTGCTAAGAAGCAAGAGCACCCAGTTTTTTTGGGTGCATACAGGATAACAGCAAGTCAGTTTTCCTGACTCCAGCCGTCCTGGAAACCTATATTTTCAGGGCCCTGACAACATCTAGCAACTTGGAGTCCTCCAAGTCCCTAGTAGCCGCAGGTACCACAATAAGCTGGTTCAGGTGAAACGCTGACACCACCTTAGGGAGAAACTGGGGACGAGTCCGCAGCTCTGCACTGTCCGAATGGACAATCAGATATGGGCTTTTGTGAGACAAAGCCGCCAATTCTGACACTCGCCTGACCGAGGCCAAGGCCAACATCATGGTCACTTTCCATGTGAGATATTTCAAATCCACAGATTTGAGCGGTTTAAACCAATGTGATTTGAGGAATCCCAGAACTACGTTGAGATCCCACAGTGCCACTGGAGGCACAAAAGGGGGTTATATATGCAGTACTCCCTTGACAAACTTCTGGACTTCAGGAACTGAAGCCAATTCTTTCTGGAAGAAAATCGACAGGGCCGAAATTTGAACCTTAATGGACCCCAATTTGAGGCCCATAGACACTCCTGTTTGCAGGAAATGCAGGAATCGACCGAGTTGAAATTTTTTCGTGGGGCCTTCCTGGCCTCACACCACGCAACATATTTTCGCCACATGTGGTGATAATGTTGTGCGGTCACCTCCTTCCTGGCTTTGACCAGGGTAGGAATGACCTCTTCCGGAATGCCTTTTTCCCTTAGGATCCGGCGTTCAACCGCCATGCCGTCAAACGCAGCCGCGGTAAGTCTTGGAACAGACATGGTACTTGCTGAAGCAAGTCCCTTCTTAGCGGCAGAGGCCATGAGTCCTCTGTGAGCATCTCTTGAACTTCCGGGTACCAAGTCCTTCTTGGCCAATCCGGAGCCACGAGTATAGTTCTTACTCCTCTACGTCTTATAATTCTCAGTACCTTAGGTATGAGAAGCAGAGGAGGGAACACATACACCGACTGGTACACCCACGGTGTTACCAGAACGTCCACAGCTATTGCCTGAGGGTCTCTTGACCTGGCGCAATACCTGTCCAGTTTTTTGTTCAGGCGGGACGCCATCATGTCCACCTTTGGTCTTTCCCAACGGTTCACAATCAAGTGGAAGACTTCCCGATGAAGTCCCCACTCTCCCGGGTGGAGGTCGTGCTGAGGAAGTCTGCTTCCCAGTTGTCCACTCCCGGAATGAACACTGCTGACAGTGCTATCACATGATTTTCCGCCCAGCGAAGAATCCTTGCAGTTTCTGCCATTGCCCTCCTGCTTCTTGTGCCGCCCTGTCTGTTTACGTGGGCGACTGCCGTGATGTTGTCCCACTGGATCAATACCGGCTGACCTTGAAGCAGAGGTCTTGCTAAGCTTAGAGCATTGTAAATTGTTCTTAGCTCCAGTATATTTATGTGGAGAGAAGTCTCCAGACTTGATCACACTCCCTGGAAATTTTTTCCTTGTGTGACTGCTCCCCAGCCTTTCAGGCTGGCATCCGTGGTCACCAGGACCCAGTCCTGAATGCCGAATCGGTGGCCCTTTAGTAGATGAGCACTCTGCAGCCACCACAGAAGAGACACCCTTGTCCTTGGAGACAGGGTTATCCGCTGATGCATCTGAAGATGCGATCCGGACCATTTTCCCAGCAGATCCCACTGAAAAGTTCTTGCGTGGAATCTGCCGAATGGAATCGCTTCGTAAGAAGCCACCATTTTTCCCAGGACCCTTGTGCATTGATGCACTGACACTTGGCCTGGTTTTAGGAGGTTCCTGACTAGCTCGGATAACTCCCTGGCTTTCTCCTCCGGGAGAAACACCTTTTTCTGGACTGTGTCCAGAATCATCCCTAGGAACAGCAGACGTGTCGTCGGAGACAGCTGCGATTTTGGAATATTTAGAATCCACCCGTGCTGTCGTAGAACTACTTGAGATAGTGCTACTCCGACCTCCAACTGTTCTCTGGACCTTGCCCTTATCAGGAGATCGTCCAAGTAAGGGATAATTAAGACGCCTTTTCTTTGAAGAAGAATCATCATTTCGGCCATTACCTTGGTAAAGACCCGGGGTGCCGTGGACAATCCAAACGGCAGCGTCTGAAACTGATAGTGACAGTTTTGTACCACGAACCTGAGGTACCCTTGGTGAGAAGGGCAAATTGGGACATGGAGGTAAGCATCCTTGATGTCCAGGGACACATATAGTCCCCTTCTTTCTGGTTCGCTATCACTGCTCTGAGTGACTCCATCTTGATTTGAACCTTTGTATGTAAGTGTTCAAATATTTCAGATTTAGAATAGGTCTCACCGAGCCGTCTGGCTTCAGTACCACAATATAGTGTGGAATAATACCCCTTTCCTTGTTGTAGGAGGGGTACTTTGATTATCACCTGCTGGGAATACAGCTTGTGAATTGTTTCCAATACTGCCTCCCTGTCGGAGGGAGACGTTGGTAAAGCAAACTTCAGGAACCTGCGAGGGGGAGACGTCTCGAATTTCCAATCTGTACCCCTGGGATACTACTTGTAGGATCCAGGGGTCCACTTGCGAGTAAGCCCACTGCGTGCTGAAACTCTTGAGACGACCCCCCACCGCACCTGTTTGTACGGCCCCAGCGTCATGCTGAGGACTTGGCAGAAGCGGTGGAAGGCTTCTGTTCCTGGGAATGGGCTGCCTGCTGCAGTCTTCTTCCCTTATGGGGACGAAAGGACTGAGGCTGAAAAGACGATGTCTTTTTCTGCTGAGATGTGACTTGGGGTAAAAAAGGTGGATTTTCCAGCTGTTGCCGTGGCCACCAGATCCGATGGACCGACCCCAAATAACTCCTCCCCTTTATACGGCAATACTTCCATGTGCCGTTTGGAATCTGCATCACCTGACCACTGTCGTGTCCATAAACATCTTCTGGCAGATATGGACATCGCACTTACTCCTGATGCCAGAGTGCAAATATCCCTCTGTGCATCTCGCATATATAGAAATGCATCCTTTAAATGCTCTATAGTCAATAAAATACTGTCCCTGTCAAGGGTATCAATATTTCCAGTCAGGGAATCCGACCAAGCCACCCCAGCGCTGCCCATCCAGGCTGAGGCGATCGCTGGTCGCAGTATAACACCAGTATGTGTGTATATACTTTTTAGGATATTTTCCAGCCTCCTATCAGTTGGCTCCTTGAGGGCGGCCGTATCTGGAGACGGTAACGCCACTTGTTTTGATAAGCGTGTGAGCACCTTATCCACCCTAAGGGGTGTTTCCCAACGCGCCATAACTTCAGGCGGGAAAGGGTATACCGCCAATAATTTTCTATCGGGGGAAACCCACGCATCATCACACACTTCATTTAATTTATCTGATTCAGGAAAAACCACATGTAGTTTTTTCACACTCCACATAATACCCTTTTTTGTGGTACTTGTAGTATCAGAAATATGTAACATCTCCTTCATTGCCCTTAACAAGTAACGTGTGGCCCTAAAGGAAAATACGTTTGTTTCTTCACCGTCGACACTGGAGTCAGTGTCCGTGTCTGTGTCGACCGACTGAGGTAAAAGGACGTTTTAACGCCCCTGACGGTGTTTGAGACGCCTGGACAGGTACTAATTGGTTTGCCGGCCGTCTCATGTCGTCAACCGACCTTGCAGCGTGTTGACATTATCACGTAATTCCTTAAATAAGCCATCCATTCCGGTGTCGACTCCCTAGAGAGTGACATCACCATTACAGGCAATTGCTCCGCCTCCTCACCAACATCGTCCTCATACATGTCGACACACACGTACCGACACACAGCACACACACAGGGAATGCTCTGATAGAGGACAGGACCCCACTAGCCCTTTGGGGAGACAGAGGGAGAGTTTGCCAGCACACACCAAAAACGCTATAATTATACAGGGACAACCTTTATATAAGTGTTTTTCCCTTATAGCATTTTATTATATATATACATATCGCCAAATAAGTGCCCCCCCTCTCTGTTTTAACCCTGTTTCTGTAGTGCAGTGCAGGGGAGAGCCTGGGAGCCTTCCCACCAGCATTTCTGTGAGGGAAAATGGCGCTGTGTGCTGAGGAGAATAGGCCCCGCCCCCTTTTCGGCGGGCTTCTTCTCCCGTTTTTCTGAGACCTGGCAGGGGTTAAATACATCCATATAGCCCCCAGGGGCTATATGTGATGTATTTTTAGCCAGAATAAGGTACTATCATTGCTGCCCAGGGCGCCCCCCCCAGCGCCCTGCACCCTCAGTGACCGCTGCTATGAAGTGTGCTGACAACAATGGCGCACAGCTGCAGTGCTGTGCGCTACCTTATGAAGACTGAAAAGTCTTCTGCCGCCGGTTTCTGGACCTCTTCACTTTTCGGCATCTGCAAGGGGGTCGGCGGCGCGGCTCCGGGACGAACCCCAGGGTGAGACCTGTGTTCCGACTCCCTCTGGAGCTAATGGTGTCCAGTAGCCTAAGAAGCCAATCCATCCTGCACGCAGGTGAGTTCACTTCTCTCCCCTAAGTCCCTCGATGCAGTGAGCCTGTTGCCAGCAGGACTCACTGAAAATAAAAAAACCTAACAAAACTTTTACTCTAAGCAGCTCTTTAGGAGAGCCACCTAGATTGCACCCTTCTCGGCCGGGCACAAAAATCTAACTGAGGCTTGGAGGAGGGTCATAGGGGGAGGGGCCAGTGCACACCACCTGATCCTAAAGCTTTTACTTTTGTGCCCTGTCTCCTGCGGAGCCGCTATTCCCCATGGTCCTGACGGAGTCCCCAGCATCCACTTAGGACGTCAGAGAAAACATTTTCCATAGCCTCAATCATGTAACGTGTGGCCCTACTGGAAGTCACATTCGTCTCTTAATCGTCGACACTGGAGTCAGTATCCGTGTCGGCGTCTGTATCTGCCATCTGCGGTAATGGGTGTTTTAGAGCCCCTGATGGCTTTTGAGACACCTGGACAGGCACAGGCTGAGTCGCCGGCTGTCTCATGTCATCAATCTTTTGTAAAGAGCTGACTCACATAATTCCTTCCATAAGCTCATCCACTCAGATGTCGACTCCCTAGGGGGTGACATCTCTGTTACAGGCAATTGCTCCGCCTCCACCTCATTTTCCTCCTCATACATGTCGACACAACGTACCGACACACAGCACACACACAGGGAATGCTCTGATAGAGGACAGGACCCCACTAGCCCTTTGGGGAGACAGAGGGAGAGTATGCCAGCACACACCAGAGCGCTATATATATATACAGGGATAACCTTATATAAGTGTTTTTCCCCTTATAGCTGCTGTATTGTTATACTGCGCCTAATTAGTGCCCCCCTCTCTTTTTTAACCCCTTTCTGTAGTGTAGTAACTGCAGGGGAGAGCCAGGGAGCTTCCCTCCAACGGAGCTGTGAGAGAAAATGGCGCCAGTGTGCTGAGGAGATAGGCTCCGCCCCCTTCTCGGCGGCCTTTTCTCCCGTTTTTCTGTGGAATCTGGAGGGGTTAAAATTCATCCATATAGCCCCGGGGGCTATATGTGATGTATTTTCGCCAGCCAAGGTGTTTTTATTGCTGCTCAGGGCGCCCCCCCCTAGCGCCCTGCACCCTCAGTGACCGAAGTGTGAAGTGTGCTGAGGAGCAATGGCGCACAGCTGCAGTGCTGTGCGCTACCTTGGTGAAGACAGGATGTCTTCTGCCGACGATTTTCCGGACCTCTTCTTGCTTCTGGCTCTGTAAGGGGGCCGGCGGCGCGGCTCTGGGACCGGACTCCGAGGCTGGGCCTGTGTTCGGTCCCTCTGGAGCTAATGGTGTCCAGTAGCCTAAGAAGCCCAATCCACTCTGCACGCAGGTGAGTTCGCTTCTTCTCCCCTTAGTCCCTCGATGCAGTGAGCCTGTTGCCAGCAGGTCTCACTGAAAATAAAAAACCTAAAACTAAACTTTTACTAAGAAGCTCAGGAGAGCCCCTAGTGTGCACCCTTCTCGGCCGGGCACAAAAATCTAACTGAGGCTTGGAGGAGGGTCATAGGGGGAGGAGCCAGTGCACACCAGGTAGTCCTAAAGCTTTACTTTTGTGCCCAGTCTCCTGCGGAGCCGCTATTCCCCATGGTCCTTACGGAGTTCCCAGCATCCACTAGGACGTCAGAGAAAGTATTTTAGGGGGAGACCAAGAGGGAGAGAGAAAGAGACAGGGGAAAGGAGGCAAAACAGACTGGGGGGGGGGGGGGGTTTGGAGAGGGGGAGAGAGAAACCAAGAGCAGGGATATGGTAGGATAAGAGAAGGGGAGAGAGAGAGCTTCAATGTTGAGATAACGCAGATGTTATAGTCACAGGGCTTGTGGACACTATCCTTAAGGCACCACCAGATATTTAATATTCTCACCGTACTAAGGGATGTAGTCGGGTTCCCAGCGGTCAGAATACAGACGCCAGAATCCCGACTGCCAGAATGCCGGCAGCAAGCCACCGAGCCCACATTACACTCGCCCCCCTGTTGGTATTTTGGCAGTCGGGATCCCGGCGTCAGTATTCTGACCGCCGAGATCCCATATCCAACTATGTAGTGATGGTTTGGAAGATACACATACACCAAGCTCACACGCCTGACATACGCACACAGTGACTCGGACACTGATCAAGCTCACACACCTGACATACATGCACAGTGACACTGACCAAACTCTCACACACAGTGACACTGACACTGACCAGGCACAATCACGCACAGTGACACTGACCAAACTCTCACACACAGTGACACTGACACTGACCAAACTCTCACACACAGTGACACTGACACTGACCAAACTCTCACACACAGTGACACTGACCAAACTCTCACACACAGTGACACTGACACTGACCAAACTCTCACACACAGTGACACTGACCAAACTCTCACACACAGTGACACTGACACTGACCAAACTCTCACACACAGTGTCACTGACCAAACTCTCACACACAGTGACACTGACACTGACCAAACTCTCACACACAGTGTCACTGACACTGACCACACTCTCACACACAGTGACACTGACCAAACTCTCACACACAGTGACACTGACACTGACCAAACTCTCACACACAGTGTCACTGACCAAACTCTCACACACAGTGACACTGACACTGACCAAACTCTCACACACAGTGACACTGACCAAACTCTCACACACAGTGACACTGACACTGACCAAACTCTCACACACAGTGTCACTGACCAAACTCTCACACACAGTGACACTGACACTGACCAAACTCTCACACACAGTGTCACTGACACTGACCACACTCTCACACACAGTGACACTGACCAAACTCTCACACACAGTGACACTGACACTGACCAAACTCTCACACACAGTGTCACTGACACTGACCACACTCTCACACACAGTGACACTGACCAAACTCTCACACACAGTGACACTGACACTGACCAAACTCTCACACACAGTGATACTGACCAAACTCTCACACACAGTGACACTGACACTGACCAAACTCTCACACACAGTGATACTGACCAAACTCTCACACACAGTGTCACTGACACTGACCACACTCTCACACACAGTGACACTGACCAAACTCTCACACACAGTGACACTGACACTGACCAAACTCTCACACACAGTGATACTGACCAAACTCTCACACAGTGACACTGACACTGACCAAACTCTCACACACAGTGACACTGACCAAACTCTCACACACAGTGACATTGACCAAACTCTCACACACAGTGACCAAACTCTCACACACAGTGACACTGACCAAACTCTCACACACAGTGACACTGACACTGACCAAACTCTCACACACAGTGACACTGACCAAACTCTCACACACAGTGACACTGACACTGACCAAACTCTCACACACAGTGACACTGACCAAACTCTCACACACAGTGACACTGACCAAACTCTCACACACAGTGACACTGTCCAGGTACACACACACACAGTGACACTGACACTGACCAAACTCTCACACACAGTGACACTGTCCAGGTACACACACAGTGACACTGACACTGACCAAACTCTCACACACAGTGAAACTGTCCAGGTACACACACAGTGACACTGACTATGCTCACACACATTACACATACACACAGGAACACTGACCAGGCTCTTCATCTTTGTTGCCTGCAGTCTCAGGCAGCAGCAACCTCCCTTACTCCTCCTCCAACTTATTCCAGTACAACTTTCTCGGCAGTGTACTGTCTGTGTAGGGAGGGGAGTGTCTGTGCTCCTATAGGCTGAGTGATTGTGTGTGATGTGTCACTCAGCCAATCGGAGCACAGCACACACTGCTGAGGAGTTCCTGCTCTGATCAGGAAACTCCTCAGCGTTAGGACAAGGTCCCTTAGGCCACTTGGATCTAGCCTCAACCGTTAGGACAGACAGACTGGAGAGCAGCCAGACACTGCATGGTGCGTGGGTCCCCAGCCTGTTGGTAGTGGGCGGGGCTACTAAGCAGAGAAGACATTTACAAGCTTCAGCGGTCAGTAGGACAGGGGCCCCCTATCATTTGTGGTAGGAGTGGGGGAGCGAGGCATGAGCGGGCTGGGCCCCCCCTATCTGTCTGAATGTCCGGGCCCGGGACTGCAGTACCCCCAGTCCCCCCTTGATGGCGGCCCTGTACAAGGCCTAAATTACAGTTGCAAGCATATCCAGTTAAGTGAGTAATTTGCACCTAAACAACCCAAGCTGCAATGCAAGGGGTGTAAAAGCAATTATTTTTCATTACAGGGATAATACTGGCTGCTTTTGCATATAACCCACACATACTGGGCAGATTTATATTTATTTATACAGTGATTTAGAGTTAAGCTACTAGTACCCCTTTGACACTGACAAATATTTCCCGGGTTATTGCACATGAACGCGCATCAACCCGGGAATTTGTTCAGTGTGAAAGGGTCCTGAAAGAATATCCCAGGTTGAGCATAACGGCATTTCATCCCAGGTCGTGAACTGGGTTGACCCAGGAATTGACCTGGGTAGCGTGCAGTGTATACGAGTAAGCCGCACCCGTTCTCTGCATAGGAGGAGGCGGTGCTTGGAGATGATTATCTGCAAGCACCGAGTCCGGTAGCGTCAGCGGTGACGTCACCAACCTGGCAATATGCCGTGTTGGGCCGCTAGTCTGAAAGAGGTCTCAAGCTGGGTCGCACCTGGGAAGGGTATCCATTTGGATGGTCGACCATGTTATGGTCAACAGTCATTAGGTCGACCACTATTGGTCAACATTGACATGGTCGACATGGACACATGGTTGACACATGAAAATGGTCGACACATGAAAAGGTCGAAATGAGTTTAAAAAAAAAAATAATTTGGGGGAACTTTTCCATACTTTACAATCCACATGGACTATGATGGGAACGGTAATCTGTGCCGAGCGCAGTGGAGCCATGCGAGGGGACACGGTGCACTAATTGGGGTTCTTCATCACTTTACGCAGAAAACGACACAAAAAGGTAAAAAAAAAAAGCATGCCGACATTTCCATGCATGGGCCTTTCACGTGTCGACCATTTTCATGTATCGACCATTTATCCATGTTGACCATGCCAATGTCGGCCAATAGTGGTCGACCTAATGACTGTCGACCATAACATGGTCGACCATTCATACCGAAACCCCTGGGAAGCACCCGTGTACACATTCCCGGGTTCGACCTGGCTATGTGAATCTAAAAGGGGTATAGGTTCTCCCAATTCCAATTCTAAATTTGTCCCATTGTCACATAACATGGTTTTGTCAAGTTGCAAAATTGGCCTAATTGGGTTTATTCCTAACTGTAAATGTGACTCATAGCTGACAAATCTCTCTACTTCCCAGTACAATCCCAGATTCTGTTTGTACTGTATGTGTTAGTGTTTATACAATAAGACTTTCCTCATTATTTATGTGGGATACTTGAACACTAGTTCACATTCTCTAGACATTTTTTTTTATTCAAGGGAGTTATTTAAAATAAGAATTTACTCACCGGTAATTCTATTTCTCGTAGTCCGTAGTGGATGCTGGGAACTCCGAAAGGACCATGGGGAATAGCGGGCTCCGAAGGAGGCTGGGCACTCTAGAAAGATTTATGACTACCTGGTGTGCACTGGCTCCTCCCACCATGACCCTCCTTCAAGCCTCAGTTAGGACACTGTGCCCGGACGAGCGTACACAATAAGGAAGGATTTTGAATCCCGGGTAAGACTCATACCAGCCACACCAATCACACCGTATAACTCGTGATATTATACCCAGTTAACAGTATGAAATATAATTGAGCCTCTCAACAGATGGCTCAACAATAACCCGATTTAGTTAACAATAACTATGTACAAGTATTGCAGATAAACCGCACTTGGGATGGGCGCCCAGCATCCACTACGGACTACGAGAAATAGAATTACCGGTGAGTAAATTCTTATTTTCTCTGACGTCCTAGTGGATGCTGGGAACTCCGAAAGGACCATGGGGATTATGCCAAAGCTCCCAAACGGGCGGGAGAGTGCGGATGACTCTGCAGCACCGAATGAGAGAACTCCAGGTCCTCCTTAGCCAGGGTATCAAATTTGTAGAATTTTGCAAACGTGTTTGCCCCTGACCAAGTAGCAGCTCGGCAAAGTTGTAAAGCCGAGACCCCTCGGGCAGCCGCCCAAAATGAGCCCACCTTCCTTGTGGAATGGGCATTGACAGATTTTAGCTGTGGCAGGCCTGCCACAGAATGTGCAAGCTGAATTGTACTACAAATCCAACGAGCAACAGTCTGCTTAGAAGCAGGAGCACCCAGCTTGTTGGGTGCATATAAAATAAACAGCGAGTCAGATTTTCTGACTCCCGCTGTCCTGGAAACATATATTTTCAGGGCCCTGACAACGTCTAGCAACTTGGAGTCCTCCAAGTCCTTAGTAGCCGCAGGCACCACAATAGGCTGGTTCAGGTGAAACGCTGACACCACCTTAGGGAGAAACTGGGGACGAGTCCTCAAATCTGCCCTATCCATATGGAAAATCAGATAAGGGCTTTTACATGATAAAGCCGCCAATTCTGATACTCGCCTAGCCGAAGCCAAGGCCAATAACATGACCACTTTCCACGTGAGATATTTCAGATCCACGGTCTTTAGTGGCTCAAACCAATGTGATTTTAGGAAAACTCAACACCACGTTGAGATCCCAAGGTGCCACAGGAGGCACAAATAGGGGCTGAATATGCAGCACTCCTTTTACAAATGTCTGAACTTCAGGTACTGAAGCTAGTTCTTTTTGAAAGAAAATCGACAGAGCCGAGATCTGTACCTTAATGGAACCTAATTTTAGGCCCATATTCACTCCTGCTTGCAGGAAATGCAGAAATCGACTTAGTTGAAATTCCTCTATTGGGGCCCTTTCGGCCTCACACCATGCAACATATTTCCGCCATATGCGGTGATAACGATCAAACGCAGCCGCGGTAAGTCTTGGAACAGACAGGGCCCTTGCTGTAGCAGGTCTTGTCTGAGCGGCAGAGGCCACGGGTCCTCTGAGATCATCTCTTGAAGTTCCGGGTACCACGCTCGTCTTGGCCAATCCGGAACCCCGAGAATTGTGTTTACTCCTCGCCTTCTTATTATTCTCAATACCTTTGGTATGAGAGGCAGAGGAGGGAACACATAAACTGACTGATACACCCACGGTGTCACTAGAGCGTCCACAGCTATCGCCTGAGGGTCTCTTGACCTGACGCAACACCTCTCTAGTTTTTTGTTTAGGCGGGACGCCATCATGTCCACCTGTGGACAATCCCACTGATTTACAATCATTTGGAAGACTTCTAGATGAAGTCCCCACTCTCCCGGGTGGAGGTCGTGCCTGCTGAGAAAGTCTGCTTCCCAGTTGTCCACTCCCGGAATGAACACTGCTGACAGTGCTAGTAGATGATTTTCCGCCCATCGGAGAATTCTTGTGGCTTCTGCCATTGCCATCCTGCTTCTTGTGTCGCCCTGTCGATTCACATGGGCGACTGCCGTGATGTTGTCTGACTGGAGCAGCACCGGCTGGTGTAGGAGCAGGGATTTTGCTTGACGTAGGGCATTGTACATGGCCCTTAGTTCCAGAATATTTATGTGAAGGGAAGTCTCCTGACTTGACTATAGTCCTTGGAAGTTTCTTCCCCTTGTGACTGCCCCCCAGCCTCGAAGGCTGGCATCCGTGGTCACCAGGACCCAGTCCTGTATGCCGAATCTGCGGCCCTCTAGAAGATGAGCACTGTGCAGCCACCACAGAAGAGACACCTTGGTTCTTGGAGACAGGGTTATTAAACGATGCATCTGAATATGCGATCCGGACCACTTGTCCAACAGGTCCCACTGAAAGATTCTGGCATGGAACCTGCCGAATGGTATTGCCTCGTAAGAAGCTACCATCTTTCCCAGGACCCGCGTGCAGTGATGCACCGATACCTGTTTTGGTTTCAGGAGGTCTCTGACTAGAGAAGACAACTCCCTGGCTTTCTCCTCCGGGAGAAACACTTTTTTCTGGACTGTGTCCAGAATCATACCCAGAAACAGTATACGTGTAGTCGGAACCAGCTGTGACTTTGGGATATTCAGAATCCAGCCGTGCTGGCGCAGCACTTCCTGAGATAGTGCTACTCCCACCAACAACTGTTCCTTGGACCGTGCCTTTATTAGGAGATCGTCCAAGTACGGGATAATTAAAACTCCCTTTTTTTGAAGGAGTATCATCATTTCGGCCATTACCTTGGTAAACACCCTCGGTGCCATGTACAGTCCAAACGGCCGTGTCTGGCCTTGGTAATGGCAAACCTGTACCACAAATCTGAGGTACTCCTGGCGAGGATGGTAAATGGGGACAAGCAGGTAAGCATCCTTGATGTCCCGGGATACCATGTAATCCCCCTCGTCCAGGCTTGCAATAACCGCCCTGAGCGATTCCATCTTGAACTTGAATTTTTTTATGTATGTGTTCAAGGATTTTAAATATAAAATGGGTCACACCGAACCATGCGGTTTCGGTACCCCAAACCGTGTGGAATAGTAACCCCGTCCTTGTTGAAGTAGGGGCACCTTGAGTATTACCTGCTGGGAATACCGCTTATTAATCGCCTCTAGCACAGCCTCCCTGCCTGAGGGAGTTGTCGGCAAGGCATATTTGAGGAAACGGCGGGGGAAAGACATCTCGAATTCCAGCTTGTACCCCTGAAATACTACTTGAAAGAAACAGGGATCCACCTGTGAGCGAGCCCACTAATTGCTGAAATTTTTGAGACGGCCCCCCACCGTACCTGGCTACACCTGTGGAGCCCCCGCGTCATGCTGTGGACTCACAGGAAGCGGGGGAAGAATTTTGATTCTGGGAACAGGCTGACTGGTGCAGCTTTTTCCCTCTTCCCTTGTCTCTGTACAGAAAGGAAGCGCCATTTGACCCGCTTGCTTTTCTGAAGCCGAAAGGACTGTACCTGATAATACAGTGCTTTCTTAGTCTGTGAGGAAACCTGAGGTAAAAATATTTCTTCCCAGCAGTTGCTGTGGATACGAGGTCCCAGAGACCATCCCCAAATAATTCCTCACCCTTATAAGGCTCTATGCGCCTTTTAAGTCAGCATCACCTGTCCATTGACAGGTCTCTAATACCCTCCTGACAGAATGGACATTACATTCATTTTGGATGCCAGCCGGCAAAATATCCCTCTGTGCATCCCTCATATATAAGACGACGTCTTTAATATGTTCTCATATTAGCAAACTAGTATGCTTGACAGGGTCACCGACCACGCTGCAGCAGCACGATCTGCAGGTCTCAGTCTAGTACCTGAGTGTGTAAATACAGACTTCAGGATAGCCTCCTGCTTTTTATCAACAGGTACCTTCAGAGTGGCCGTTCCTAAAACAGCAGTGCCACCTTTTTTGACAACCGTGTGAGCGCCTTATCCACCCTAGGGGATATCTCCCAGCGTAACTTATCCTCCTGGCGGGAAAGGGTACGCCATCAGTAACTTTTTAGAAATTACCAGTTTCTTAACGGGGGAACCCACGCTTTTTACACACTTCATTTATTCATCTGATGGGGGAACAAAACACTGCCTGTTTTTTCTCCCCAACCTAAAACCCATTTTTAGAGGTGCTTGGGTTAATGTCAGAAATGTATAACACATTTCTTATTGCCGGGATCAAGTCACGGATGTTCCTAGTGGATTGTGTATATGTCTCAACCTTGTCGACACTGGAGTCAGACTCCTTGTCGACATCTGTGTCTGCCATCTGAGAGAGCGGGCGTTTTTGAGCCCCTGATGGCCTTTGAGACGCCTGGGCAGGCGCGGGCTGAGAAGCCGGCTGTCCCACAGCTGTTACGTCATCCACCCTTTTATGTAAGGAGTTGACACTGTCGGTTAATACCTTTCACCTATCCATCCACTCTGGTGTCGGCCCCACAGGGGGCGACATCACATATATCGGCCTCTGCTCCGTCACCATATAAGCCTCCTCATTCAACATGTCGACACAGCCGTACCGACACACCGCAGACACACAGGGAATGCTCTAAACGAGGACAGGACCCACAAAAGCCCTTTGGGGGGACAGAGTGAGAGTATGCCAGAGCGCTATATAATGCAGGGACTAACTGAGTTATGTCCCCTATAGCTGCTGTTTCTATATAATGTATACTGCGCCTAAATTTAGTGCCCCCCCTCTCTTTTTTAACCCTTTTCTGTAGTGTAGACTGCAGGGGAGAGCTAGGGAGCTTCCTTCCAGCGGAGCTGTGAGGGAAAAATGGCGCCAGTGTGCTGAGGGAGATAGCTCCGCCCCTTTTCCGCGGCCTATTCTCCCGCTTTTTTATGGAATCTGGCAGGGGTATTTACCTCATATATAGCCCCTGGGGCTATATATTGAGGTATTTTTGCCAGCCAAGGTGTTTTTATTGCTGCCTCAGGGCGCCCCCCCCAGCGCCCTGCACCCTCAGTGACCGGAGTGTGAAGTGTGTGAGAGGAGCAATGGCGCACAGCTGCAGTGCTGTGCGTAGTCTTGGTGAAGACTGATGTCTTCATGCCGCCGATTTTCCGGACCATCTTCTTGCTTCTGGCTCTGTAAGGGGGACGGCGGCGCGGCTCCGGGACCGAACATCAAGGCTGGGCCTGCGGTCGATCCCTCTGGAGCCAATGGTGTCCAGTAGCCTAAGAAGCCCAATCCGGCTGCAAGCAGGCGAGTTCGCTTCTTCTCCCCTTAGTCCCTCGCTGCAGTGAGCCTGTTGTCAGCAGGTCTCACTGAAAATAAAAAACCTAAGTCTATCTTTCTTTCTAAGAGCTCAGGAGAGCCCCTAGTGTGCATCCAACCTCGGCCGGGCACAAAATCTAACTGAGGCTTGGAGGAGGGTTATGGTGGGAGGAGCCAGTGCACACCAGGTAGTCATAAATCTTTCTAGAGTGCCCAGCCTCCTTCGGAGCCCGCTATTCCCCATGGTCCTTTCGGAGTTCCCAGCATCCACTAGGACGTCAGAGAAAATAAGAATTTACTTACCGATAATTCTATTTCTCGGAGTCCGTAGTGGATGCTGGGGTTCCTGAAAGGACCATGGGGAATAGCGGCTCCGCAGGAGACAGGGCACAAAAAGTAAAGCTTTAGGATCAGGTGGTGTGCACTGGCTCCTCCCCCTATGACCCTCCTCCAAGCCTCAGTTAGGATACTGTGCCCGGACGAGCGTACACAATAAGGAAGGATTTATGAATCCCGGGTAAGACTCATACCAGCCACACTAATCACACTGTACAACCTGTGATCTGAACCCAGTTAACAGTATGATAACAGCGGAGCCTCTGAAAAGATGGCTCACAACAAATAATAACCCGATTTTTGTAACTATGTACAAGTAATGCAGATAATCCGCACTTGGGATGGGCGCCCAGCATCCACTACGGACTCCGAGAAATAGAATTATCGGTAAGTAAATTCTTATTTTCTCTATCGTCCTAGTGGATGCTGGGGTTCCTGAAAGGACCATGGGGATTATACCAAAGCTCCCAAACGGGCGGGAGAGTGCAGATGACTCTGCAGCACCGAATGAGAGAACTCCAGGTCCTCCTTAGCCAGGGTATCAAATTTGTAGGATTTTACAAACGTGTTTGCCCCTGACTAAATAGCCGCTCGGCAAAGTTGTAAGGCCGAGACCCCTCGGGCAGCCGCCCAAGATGAGCCCACCTTCCTTGTGGAATGGGCATTTACATATTTTGGCTGTGGCAGGCCTGCCACAGAATGTGCAAGCTGAATTGTATTACACATCCAACTAGCAAAAGTCTGCTTAGAAGCAAGAGCACCCAGTTTGTTGGGTGCATACAGGATAACAGCAAGTCAGTTTTCCTGACTCCAGCCGTCCTGGAACCTATATTTTCAGGGCCCTGACCACATCTAGCAACTTGGAGTCCTCCAAGTCCCTAGTAGGCGCAAGACACCACAATAAGCTGGTTCAGGTGAAACACTGACACCACCTTAGGGAGAGAACTGGGGACGAGTCCGCAGCTCTGCCCTGTCCGAATGGACAAACAGATATGGGCTTTTTTGAGAAAAAAACCACCAATTTGACACTCGCCTGGTCCAGGCCAGATCCAAGAGCATGTTCACTTTTCATGTGAGATGCTTCAAATCCACAGATTTGACTGGTTTTAAACCAATGTGTTTTGAGGAATCCCAGAACTACGTTGAGATCCCACAGTGCCACTGGAGGCACAAAAGGGGGTTGTATATGCAATACTCCCTTGACAAACTTCTGGACTTCAGGAACTGAAGCCAATTCTTTCTGGAAGAAAAATCGACAGGGCCGAAATTTGAACCTTAATGGACCCCAATTTGAGGCCCATGGACACTCCTGTTTGCAGGAAATGCAGGAATCGACCGAGTTGAAATTTCTTCGTGGGGCCTTCCTGGCCTCACACCACGCAACATATTTTCGCCACATGTGGTGATAATGTTGTGCGGTCACCTCCTTTCTGGCTTTGACCAGGGTAGGAATGACCTCTTCCTGAATGCCTTTTCCCTTAGGATCCGGCGTTCCACCGCCATGCCGTCAAACGCAGCTGCGGTAAGTCTTGGAACAGACATGGTACTTGCTGAAACAAGTCCCTTCTTAGCGGCAGAGGCCATAAGTCCTCTGTGAGCATCTCTTGAAGTTCCGGGTACCAAGTCCTTCTTGGCCAATCCGGAGCCATGAGTATAGTTCTTACTCCTCTACGTCTTATAATTCTCAGTACCTTAGGTATGAAAAGCAGAGGATGGAACACATACACCGACTGGTACACCCACGGTGTTACCAGAACGTCCACAGCTATTGCCTGAGGGTCTCTTAACCTGGCGCAATACCTGTCCCGTTTTTTGTTCAGACGGGACGCCATCATGTCCACCTTTGGTAATTCCCAACGGTTTACAATCATGTGGAAAACTTCCCCATGAAGTTCCCACTCTGCCGGGTGGAGGTCGTGCCTACTGAGGAAGTCTGCTTCCCAGTTTCCATTCCCGGAATGAAACACTGCTGACAGTGCTATCACATGATTTTCCGCCCAGCGAAAAGTCCTTGCAGTTTTTGCCACTGCCCTCCTGCTTCTTGTGCCGCCCTGTCTATTTACGTGGGCGACTGCCGTGATGTTTTATCCCACTGGATCAATACCGGCTGACCTTGAAGCAGAGGTCTTTCTAAGCTTAGAGCATTATAAATTTACCCTTAGCTATATTTATGTGGAGAAAAGTCTCCAGACTTGATCACACTCCCTGGAAATTTTTTCCTTGTGTGACTGCTCCCCAGCCTCTCGGGCTGGCCTCCGTGGTCACCAACATCCAAAACTGAATGCCGAATCTGCGGCCCTCTAGAAGATGAGCACTCTGTAACCACCACAGGAGAGACACCCTTGTCCTTGGATATAGGGTTATCCGCTGATGCATCTGAAGATGCGATCCGGACCATTTGTCCAGCAGATCCCACTGAAAAGTTCTTGCATGAAATCTGCCGACTGGAATTGCTTCGAAGGAAGTCACCATTTTTTTACCATGGCCCTTGTGCAATGATGCACTGATTTTAGGAGGTTCCTGACTAGCTCGGATAACTCCCTGGCTTTCTCTTCCCGGAGAAACACCTTTTTCTGGACTGTGTCCAGAATCATCCCTAAGCACAGGAGACTTGTTGTCGGGATCAGCTGCGATTTTGGAATATTTAGAATCCACCCCTGCTGTTGTAACAGTATCCGAGATAGTGCTACTCCGACCTCCAACTGTTCCCTGGACTTTGCCCTTATCAGGAGATCGTCCAAGTAAGGGATAATTAAGACGCCTTTTCTTCGAAGAAGAACCATCATTTCGGCCATTACCTTGGTAAAGACCCGGGGTGCCGTGGACAATCCAAACGGCAGCGTCTGAAACTGATAGTGACAGTTCTGTACCACGAACCTGAGGTACCCTTAGTGATAAGGGCAAATTTGGGACATGGAGGTAAGCATCCCTGATGTCTCGGGACACCATATAGTCCCCTTCTTCCCGGTTCGTTATCACTGCTCTGAGTGACTCCATCTTGATTTGAACCTTTGTAAGTGTTCAAATTTTTTTAGATTTAGAATAGGTCTCACCTAGCCTTCTGGCTTCAGTACCACAATATAGTGTGGAATAATACCCCTTTTCTTGTTGTAGGAGGGGTAATTTAATTATCACCTGCTGGGAATACAGCTCGTGAATTGTTTCCCATACTGCCTCCTTGTCGGAGGGAGACCTTGGTAAAGCAGACTTCAGGAGCCTGCGCAGGGGAAACGTCTCGACATTCCAATCTGTACCCCTGGGATACTACTTGTAGGATCCAGGGGTCCTGTACGGTCTCAGCGTCATGCTGAGAGCTTGTCAGAAGCGGTGGAACGCTTCTGTTCCTGGGAATGGGCTGCCTGCTGCAGTCTTCTTCCCTTTCCTCTATCCCTGGGCAGATATGACTCTTATAGGGACGAAAGGACTGAAGCTGAAAAGACGGTGTCTTTTTCTGCAGAGATGTGACTTAGGGTAAAAACGGTGGATTTTCCAGCAGTTGCCGTGGCCACCAGGTCCGATTGACCGACCCCAAATAACTCCTCTTCCTTTATACGGCAATACACCTTTGTGCCGTTTGGAATCTGCATCACCTGACCACTGTCGTGTCCATAAACATCTTCTGGCAGATATGGACATCGCACTTACTCTTGATGCCAGAGTGCAAATATCCCTCTGTGCATCTCGCATATATAGAAATGCATCCTTAAATGCTCTATAGTCAATAAAATACTGTCCCTGTCAAGGGTATCAATATTTTTAGTCAGGGAATCCGACCAAGCCACCCCAGCTCTGCACATCCAGGCTGAGGCGATCGCTGGTCGCAGTATAACACCAGTATGTGTGTATATACTTTTTATGATATTTTCCAGCCTCCTGTCAGCTGGCTCCTTGAGGACGGCCCTATCTATAGACGGTACCGCCACTTGTTCTGATAAGCGTGTGAGCGCCTTATCCACCCTAAGGGGTGTTTCCCAACGCGCCCTAACTTCTGGCGGGAAAGGGTATACCGCCCATATTTTCTATCGGGGGGAACCCACGCATCATCACACACTTCATTTAATTTATCTGATTCAGGAAAAACTACGGTAGTTTTTTCACATCCCACATAATACCCTCTTTTGTGGTACTTGTAGTATCAGAAATATGTAACACCTCCTTCATTGCCCTTAACGTGTGGCCCTAATAAGGAATACGTTTGTTTATTCACCGTCGACACTGGATTCAGTGTCCCTGTCTGTGTCTGTGTCGACCGACTAAAGTAAACGGGCGTTTTAAAAACCCCTGACGGTGTTTTTGAGACGTCTGGACCGGTACTAATTGTTTGTCGGCCGTCTCATGTCGTCAACCGACCTTGGCGCGTGTTGACATTATCACGTAATTCCCTAAATAAGCCATCCATTCCGGTGTCGACTCCCTAGAGAGTGACATCACCATTACAGGCAATTGCTCCGCCTCCTCACCAACATCGTCCTCATACATGTCGACACACACGTACCGACACACAGCACACACACAGGGAATGCTCTGATAGAGGACAGGACCTACTAGCCCTTTGGAGAGACAGAGGGAGAGTTTGCCAGCACACACCAAAAACGCTATAATTATATAGGGACAACCTTATATAAGTGTTTTCCCTTATAGCATCTTTTTTATATATTTCTAACGCCAAATTAGTGCCCCCCCCTCTCTGTTTTAACCCTGTTTCTGTAGTGCAGTGCAGGGGAGAGCCTGGGAGCCTTCCCTCCAGCCTTTCTGTGAGGGAAAATGGCGCTGTGTGCTGAGGAGATAGGCCCCGCCCCTTTTTCGGCGGCCTCGTCTCCCGCTCTTAACGGATTCTGGCAGGGGTTAAATATCTCCATATAGCCCCCGGAGGCTATATGTGAGGTATTTTTAGCCAAAAATAGGTTTTCATTGCCTCCCAGGGCGCCCCCCTCCCAGCGCCCTGCACCCTCAGTGACTGCCGTGTGAAGTGTGCTGAGAGGAAATGGCGCACAGCTGCAGTGCTGTGCGCTACCTTAAGAAGACTGAGGAGTCTTCATGCCGCCGATTTTGGACCTTCTTCTTGTTTCAGCATCTGCAAGGGGGCCGGCGGCGAGGCTCCGGTGACCATCCAGGCTGTACCTGTGATCGTCCCTCTGGAGCTAATGTCCAGTAGCCAAAGAAGCCAATCCATCCTGCACGCAGGTGAGTTCACTTCTTCTCCCCTAAGTCCCTCGTTGCAGTGATCCTGTTGCCAGCAGGACTCACTGTAAAATAAAAAACCTAAGCTAAACTTTTCTAAGCAGCTCTAAAGGAGAGCCACCTAGATTGCACCCTTCTCGGCCGGGCACAAAAATCTAACTGAGGCTTGGAGGAGGGTCATAGGGGGAGGAGCCAGTGCACACCACCTGATCCTAAAGCTTTACTTTTTGTGCCCTGTCTCCTGCGGAGCCGCTATTCCCCATGGTCCTTTCAGGAACCCCAGCATCCACTAGGACGATAGAGAAAATACAGTTCCGTATTGCCCACCAGACACCAGAAGCTACCTACTGTTCTTGACGTCCCTATTTCTGTTGCATAAATTACAATAAAACCTACCCCTTAAGCTTGGTTCCTAGTGTCATCCTTAACTCACATCTGATCTTTGTTCTTCATATCTAATCCGAATCCAAATACTGTTAGATACATCTAAGAATTGTTTGCAGAACACACACAAATGTCAGACATCACATAAGGAAATTCATGCACTAATTATAACCTGTATTGGCTACTGCAATACCCTCTTTATTGGTCTTCTCCTAACCAGACATTCACCCCTACAATCTATTTTGAATACATAAACTGATTTTCTTTGCACACAGTTCTTCTACATATAGACATAAACAAACCTGCACCAGCGTATGCCCAACTCAAACACTCTGCTCTGTGCAAGATCTGTGTCTGTCACCCACGCTCATTACCTGCTCTCATTCTCAGTTACAGGACCTTTTTCAGACTATACCCACTCTTCGGAATGTCTTCAATCCTTCAAGTGTTCCTAAAAAGACACCTCTTCAGGCATGCTTATCAATTCTCAAACTACCCGCTTGACCACCCTAAGCTATTCTACTCCACTACAGCAGTTGAGATGTTAATACATACATACCATACTTGGCATTATTGCATCCAACTTCGCCTCAGTAAGAGCCAAAGCATGAAGAACTAATAAGTGCCGCAATAATATATCTCCACGGCAGGACTGGCAAGTGTACATAGGGGCAGAATTAACAACCAGTAATATTCTTGTTTCCATTGGTTACTAATGTTAAATGGTGCTCAGCTGTCATCTATTTGAAAAATGACAGCTAGGAGCTGATTGGCTGGGGCACTATTTAACAAGAATATCATTGTTAAATCTGCCCTATATTGCCAACCTGAGATGGTGTTATGATTTTATCTCAATCTGTGAAAAGTTTTGCTTTTACTAAATAGCTTACAGACTGCAGTCCTCATAACAGTCTATAGGGACACAGTCAGGGCCGGCGCCACCATTAGGCAGCTTTAGGCAGCTGCCTAAGGGCGGTAGCACTTAAAGGGCGGCGCTGAGTTCAAAATAATTAGAGAAGTGAGTGTCGCTCACTTACCCCCGCCCTCCCGACCCGGTGACCGGGTAAAAGATCTGCTCCCTCCGCCGGGTCTACCAAGCAACGGAGACCACGGCACGGAGCTGCTGGACCCAGAGGAGGAGGCCGGGGGCGGGACCTTCACACAGCTGGCTCACTCTAATAGCCCAGCCGAGGGAAAAGGTGAGCAGCATCGTAGGGAACAGTGCAGGCGGCGGGTAACACACTGACCGCACCGCGCATCCATACATAGCTCCCTGACAACGACCGGCATCTGCCCCTGTGTGCTCCGTGTTCAGAGAGGAGTGAGCCGCATCCTCCCACACAGGGGCCTCTACGTGGTTGGGGTAGTAAGGTTAGGCTTCTTTGTGACACTGCATCGCCCTACCCTGTGTTGATTTTATATATATATATATATATATATATATATAGTGTATATATACTGTGTGTGTGTGTGTGTGTGTGTGTGTGTGTGTGTGTATATACATATATATATGTGTGTATGTATATATATATATATATATATATATATAGTGTATATATACTGTGTGTGTATGTGTATATATATATATATATATATATATATACACATACATTGCAGTTTAACTACCGTCTATACTGTGATTCATTACTGAGTGCCGCGGAATGACCATTACTATATATATATATATAGATATATCTATAGATATATATATATAGATATATATAGATATATGTATATATATATGTATGTATAGATATATGTACAGTATATATAAATGCAGTATATTCTTGTGCATCTCCATTACGAACAGCGGGGCTTGGGAGAACCAGTGTAGCGTTGTAGGATGGCTCCAGATTACTATTTGGAGGGAAGAGGTTAGGGTCAGGCTGCGGGTGGGGGGGTTAGGATTAGACTACGTGGGGTGTGAGGGTTAGTATGCACGGGTAGGAGGGTTAGGGATATTCTGTGGAGATGGGAGGGTTAGGGTTAGGCTGCGGGTAGGGGGAGTTAGGGTTAGGCTGCGGGGGGAGGAATGGTTAGGAGGGATAGGGTTCAGGGTTAGTTTACTTAATCAGTAAGAGTTGGGATTTTAATCTAGGGGATACCGCTGTCAGTATTTTGACAGCCAGCATCCCAATCGCTGGGATATTGTATGTAATCCATACGTATATTATATACTATATATATATATATATATATATATATATATATATATACAAACAGAGAACCCAGCACTCACCAAAGTAAACTCACTTATCCTCAACAATTCAATAAATAAATGATGGGGGTTTAGTTGGTGGATTGGCCAATGCACTGAAGCCTGTATACCGATTCAAGGTACCCCACCTTCATACAGGTCCTACACTATCACAGAGTCTTAAAACCTGACTACCACCCTGCTGCATCATCTGCCTGCTAGATGTAATGTGTACCTGCCACAGACTTTATGGCTTTTAAAGGCACACTAGTCACCTATTGCACTGGCTCAAAGATGATTGCTAAAGAACAGCTGAGACAGGTTCAGGATAATAAAGTCCACACAGGGGT
This sequence comes from Pseudophryne corroboree, assembly GCF_028390025.1. Classification (NCBI taxonomy): domain Eukaryota; kingdom Metazoa; phylum Chordata; class Amphibia; order Anura; family Myobatrachidae; genus Pseudophryne; species Pseudophryne corroboree. The sequence continues at coordinate 382,570,035 of NC_086444.1, read as the reverse complement.
GCATGAGAAAGCTAGTGGCCACGGTTAATAAGAGCTAACCATAGATTAACCCCTTCATATACACACAGAGTAAAAACCACAGCACTCACCGCACCAGAAGCGGGGCACAGCCATGCACTTACCACTCACAGGGTGGGGTGCATGTAACACTGCACTCTCCACCACAGAAGCGGGGTACATAGCTGTACTTACCACTCACAGGGCGGGGTGCATGAAGCCCATGACCACATCGCTCTAATAAATACAAACAGAGAACCCAGCACTCACCAAAGTAAACTCACTTATCCTCAACAATTCAATAAATAAATGATGGGGGTTTAGTTGGTGGATTGGCCAATGCACGGAAGCCTGTATACCGATTCAAGGTACCCCACCTTCATACAGGTCCTACACTATCACAGAGTCTTAAAACCTGACTACCACACTGCTGCATCATCTGCCTGCTAGATGTAATGTGTACCTGCCACAGACTTTATGGCTTTTAAAGGCACACTAGTCACCTATTGCACTGGCTCAAAGATGATTGCTAAAGAACAGCTGAGACAGGTTCAGGATAATAAAGTCCACACAGGGGTGACTAGTGTGCCTTTAAAAGCCATAAAGTCTGTGGCAGGTACACATTACATCTAGCAGGCAGATGATGCAGCAGTGTGGTAGTCAGGTTTTAAGACTCTGTGATAGTGTAGGACCTGTATGAAGGTGGGGTACCTTGAATCGGTATACAGGCTTCCGTGCATTGGCCAATCCACCAACTAAACCCCCATCATTTATTTATTGAATTGTTGAGGATAAGTGAGTTTACTTTGGTGAGTGCTGGGTTCTCTGTTTGTATTTATTAGAGCGATGTGGTCATGGGCTTCATGCACCCCGCCCTGTGAGTGGTAAGTACAGCTATGTACCCCGCTTCTGTGGTGGAGAGTGCAGTGTTACATGCACCCCACCCTGTGAGTGGTAAGTGCATGGCTGTGCCCCGCTTCTGGTGCGGTGAGTGCTGTGGTTTTTACTCTGTGTGTATATGAAGGGGTTAATCTATGGTTAGCTCTTATTAACCGTGGCCACTAGCTTTCTCATGCACCCCTGTGTGGACTTTATTATCCTGAACCTGTCTCAGCTGTTCTTTAGCAATCATCTTTGAGCCAGTGCAATAGGTGACTAGTGTGCCTTTAAAAGCCATAAAGTCTGTGGCAGGTACACATTACATCTAGCAGGCAGATGATGCAGCAGTGTGGTAGTCAGGTTTTAAGACTCTGTGATAGTGTAGGACCTGTATGAAGGTGGGGTACCTTGAATCGGTATACAGGCTTCCGTGCATTGGCCAATCCACCAACTAAACCCCCATCATTTATTTATTGAATTGTTGAGGATAAGTGAGTTTACTTTGGTGAGTGCTGGGTTCTCTGTTTGTATTTATTAGAGCGATGTGGTCATGGGCTTCATGCACCCCGCCCTGTGAGTGGTAAGTACAGCTATGTACCCCGCTTCTGTGGTGGAGAGTGCAGTGTTACATGCACCCCACCCTGTGAGTGGTAAGTGCATGGCTGTGCCCCGCTTCTGGTGCGGTGAGTGCTGTGGTTTTTACTCTGTGTGTGTATGTATATATATATATATATATATATATATATATATATATATATATATACACACACACACCTCTCCCTCACTAATAATAACCCTTAACCCACACTGGGAAATCAGCCCTCATATCCTGTCGCTAATACCCTAAGCCAAATCTCGCAAAATTATCAGGTGGTGGCTATCAAACTTATGAAATCGCGTGTCTGCATGGGGGGTCGGGGGGTTTGGCACTGACTATTTGCCTAGGGTGCTGAGGAACCTTGCACCAGCCCTGGACACAGTCAATAAAGAGAACAAAAGGATTGCATGAGAAATCAATGATTTCTCTGCAGTAACTCTTCTGATGATGGCAGGAAGCAGTGTAACGCCTTTTTCTGCAGGAAACTCTAAAGGGATTTGCACTGCTTGATAAATAGACTCTACAATCAAGGGCTTAGCTACAATAAATTCATAGTGGCATAACAAACTTTTGCCTTGGGGCCTACAAATATCTACTGATACCTCTGGACCTGCTCATTGTAATGTGGTATAAATTGAACTGGATGGCATTATAATGTTACATAATATGACCTAGGGCACTGTAATGTGGCACAATATGAAGTGGAGGCACTATAGTGTGGTATGATATGAACTGTTGGCAGTACTGTAATCTGGCATAATATGAACTGAGGACATTGTATGTCATAATGTGAATTGGGGGTAGTGTGTTGCATAATGTGTACTGGCAGCCTTACAATGTGACACACTGTACTGTGAACTAGGGCACTACTATGGTTTATTACATAGACTAGGCCATTACTATGGGACATCACATAACATTAACTAATGTACTGCTATGGTTTAGAAAATGAACTAGGGCACTGTTGTGGGGCATACAATTAGCAACTGATGCAGAAAGGTGTCTCTCTAGCAGCATTGGGACAGGAGCCCCTTCAAAAGGTTGCTATGGGGCCCAGAAAGTTCTGGGTATGCCCCTGTCTACAGTGATTGCAGTGCAGTAAGAAAGATAGTTCAAAAATATAAGTGCAGCATGATAGAAAAACTGGTGGCAACAGTGCGAAGTTGGCAGAGGATACTGTATGAAAGATGTAGGCTATTCACAGAAAGGAGTTGGGGGGACCCTTTCACACCAAGCTGCGACCTAGTTTAACCTGGAAATAATCCAGGTTGAAATGGCACTGTGAAAGAGGTATAAATTATGTAAGAAGGTACAGCATTTATGAGATTTTGAACCGGGTCCTGGAGAATATTGTGGTTGGAGACCACCATAGAGACTAAATTCATGGTAGAGATGAGCCCCGAACTTCACGTCACAAGCCCAGATCCGAGCCCGGCTCAGGTTTTCCCGCTTGACTCGGAAACCAGAACGAGGCAAAACGTCATCATCTCGCTATCGGATTCTCGCGGGGTTTGGATTCCATATAAGGAGCCGCGCATACCCGCCATTTTCACTCCGGCATTGGAGTGTGTAGAGAGAGGATGTGTCTCCGTCCTCAGTGGTAGTGTCTTGTGCTGCATCTGTCCAGTCACAGTGGTTGTGTCCTCTGCTGCCATATGTCCAGTGCTGCTGTATAAGTCCAGTCCAGTGGTGCTGTGTTGTGCTGCATCAGACCAGTGGTGGTGTGTTGTGCTGCATCAGTCCAGTCATAGTGGTGGTGTCCTCTGCTGCCATATGTCCAGTGTTGCTGTATAAGTCCAGTCCAGTGGTGCTGTGTTGTGCTGCATCAGTGCAAAGGTGCTGTGTTGTGCTGCATCAGTCCAGTCACAGTGGTGGTGTCCTCTGCTGCCATATGTCCAGTGCTGCTGTATAAGTCCAGTCCATTGCAGTGGTGCTGTGTTGTCCTGCATCAGTCCAGTGGTGGTGTCCCTGTGCTGCTGTATATGTCCAGTGATACTGCCATATATGTCCAGTAATACTGCCGTATATGTCCATTGAGACTGCCGTATATGTCCAGCGGTACTGCCATATAAATCCAGTGATCCTGCCGTATAATTCCAGTGGTACTGGCGAATAAGTCCAGTGATCCTGCCGTATAATTCCAGTGGTACTGGTGTATAAATCCAGTCCAGTGATACTGCCGTATATGTCCATTGATACTGCCGTATATGTTCAGCGGTACTAGCGTATAAGTCCATTGATCCTACCATATCATTCCAGTGGTACTGGTGTATATGTCCAGTATCAATGGACTTATACGGCAGTATCACTGGACATATATATGTCCAGTGATACTGCCGTATAAGTCCATTGATACTGTCGTATATGTCCAGCGGTACTGCCGTATAAATCCAGTGATCCTGCCGTATAATTCCAGTGATCCTGTCATATAATTCCAGTGGTACTGGCGTATATGTCCAGTGATACTGCCGTATATGTCCAGTGATACTGCCGTATATATCCAGCAGTCCTGCCGTATAAATCCAGTGATCCTGCCGTATAATTCCAGTGATCCTGCCATATAATTCCAGTGGTACTGGCGTATAAATCCAGGGATCCTACCGTATAATTCCAGTGGTACTGGTGTAAAAGTCCAGTCCAGTGATACTGCCATATATATGTCCAGTGATACTGCCGTATATGTCCATTGATACTGCCGTATATGTCCAGCGGTACTGCCGTATAAATCCAGTGATCCTGCCATATAATTCTAGTGATCCTGCCATATAATTCCAGTGGTACTGGCATATAAATCCAGTGATCCTGCCATATAATTCCAGTGGTACTGGCGTGTAAGTCCAGTCCAGTGATACTGCCGAATATGTCCAGTGATACTGCCGTATATGTCCATTGATACTGCGGTACATGTCCAGCGGTTCTGCCGTATAAATCCTGTGATCCTGCCGTATAATTCCAGTGGTACTGGCGTATATGTCCAGTGATAGTGCCGTATATGTCCATTGATACTGCCGTATATGTCCAGCGGTACTACCGTATAAATCCAGTGATCCTGCAGTATAATTCCAGTGGTACTGGTGTACAAATCCAGTGATCCTGCCGTATAATTTCAGTGGTACTGGCGTATAAGTCCAGTCCAGTGATACTGCCGTATATGTCCAGCGGTACTGTTGTGTAAATCCAGTGATCCTGCCGTATAATTCCAGTGATCCTGCCATATAATTCCAGTGATACTGCTGTATATGTCGAGTGGTACTGCCGTATAAATCCAGTGATACTGCCGTATATGTCCAGTGGTACTGCCATATAATTCCAGTGATACTGCCGTATATATATACCCTGTTGCAAAGCGGATTACTGTGGCCATAACAACTATGTTCATGTTAGACATGCGTCCAATATCCACCATTAGTGCAGTGGGACTGCAGTGCCAACCCTAGATGGGCCAGGTGTTTGTGCCGCACACTTGTGTCGCTTAGCTTAGTCACACAGCAACCTTGGTGTACCTTCTTTTCATCTTTGCATCATGTGCTGTTTGGGGCATGGTTTTTTAAAGTGCCATCCTGTCTGACACTGCCGTATAAGTCCAGGGGTACTGCTGTATTAGTCCAGGGGTACTGCCGTATAAGTCCACCAATTGCAGAATTTTTGAAAAATGACAGGGGCGTTCAGGAGATGCTGTCAGTGGACTGAAAAATTGCAGCCCACTTTTGACATTCAGCCACTGCATGCCACTACTAGATGGGCCAGGTGGTTGTGTCGCTTAGTTTAGTCATACAGCAACCTCGGTGCACTTCTTTTTCTTCTTTGCATCATGTGCTGTTTGGGGACTAGTTTTTTTAAAGTGCCATCCTGTCTGACACTGCAGTGCCACTCCTAGATGGGCCAAGTGTTTGTGTCGCTTATCTTAGTCATACAGCTACCTCATTGCACCTCTTTTACATCTTTGCGTGATGTGATGTTTGGGGCCTTTTTTCATATCTGCCATCCTGTCTGACACTGCAGTGCCACTCCTAGATGGGCCAGGTGTTTGTGTCGAACACTTGGGTCACTTAGCTGAGTCATACAGCCACCTCAGTGCAACATTCTGGCCTAAAAACAATATTGTGAGGTGTTCAGAATAGACTGAAAATGAGTGGAAATTAATGTTATTGAGGTTGTTTTGGCAAAACCAATCCAAAACCAAAACACGAGCAGGGAATTAAAACCAAAACCCAAAACACGAAAAGTTCCCGCCGCACATCTCTAGATTCATGGTGAACTGCAATTTCACCTTGGATTCGGCAAAATACTTTTAATTTAAATCTCTGAATGTAAAGGTGAAAGTTCACATTTTGCAATACATCCAGTAAGACCATGATGAGCAACCATATCATTGTACAAAGGAATGTGTAATACTTACTTGTTTCACAATTTGCACCAAAGTATCCATGACGACAGCGGCATTCATTCGGCCGCACACAGACCTCATTCTCTTTACAGGTGAAGTTGCCTTCACATACAGCTATGGAAATATAAACATGAAAATTCTATTATGAAGGTATTACAATATAAATGAAAGTGACTATTTAATGTTGAGTATGGCTGTTGTTCATGCACTAACAAGAGCCATACATAATTAATAAGAAACACAGTTCACAAAAAGCAGACAGATTTGTAGTGCTCTTGAGCTCGCTATGAACTGAGAAATGGATTACTGATTAATAGAACAGCTGTCCTCAACGTTAACATAGTTGACACATCTTATGGCCCAATGTAGTGGACTATGAACATATGGCTGCCAACCATATGAATGTGCTCAGTGATTAATCCTCATAGGTCTTGGTTGTTTACTCATACATATACATATCCGTTTATTTCTATCATTGTTTATACTGAAGAGTGTAAGCGATAGGCATATTTATTTGTGCTTATTAATTCTGCAAGGTTGTAGAATAATTTATTTTTCTCAGATATTTTCTATAAGCTATTTATGAGAACGCAGACAAAAGAAGGTTGGGCCACTTATTTATTCTGTAATTGTGTATTCCTTTTTTGTTTCTCCAGAAGAATTTGGCCTTGCGTGTCCCACATGGAATTCCCCTATGATTTTTTTTTATCCCACCCAGTATTTCCTTTTCATTTTATTCCACCCAGACTTCAACCTTATTATGCCCCAAACATGGCACAGAGCAGAAAGTATTGACGCTGTACACATATATGCATGCACAGTGCAGAAGGGGAAACAAGACTCAAAATGTGATGAGCACCTACAGTATATACCTATATATTCAGAAAAATGTACAGTCTAAAAAATACAGGGCAGAAAGGTGAAGCAACTGTAATACATGAAGATTGCACCTCTGTGGAAGACTGGCCACAAATAACATTGCAAATTCTACACGTGAAACATTGAGGCTCCTCAAACCTCTGTATATTTCCTCCTAGACAGAATTTTATATCACATTCATCACACCTTTGTTTATGTGTCCTCAAAGCATATGGCCTTAAAAAGGTCAGACTTCGCATCAGAGGGGGTGATTTGACCAACCAGCTCCTGCGTAGAGAGAGCGAGTGGATCTTTAAGCTTGGATCTCTTGCTCCACAAGGTCGAAATGAAAATATCAACTTTGGAGCATTTCTCTGATTAAAGACAATACATTCCTTCTCACAATTTTCCTTGCCACTCCACACCTTAATAAAGCACTCGGCCCCCATTTATTTACCATACCACGATCCCAAATTTCATGCACCATAATATCTGTTCCTAAAATGGATTACATCTCACCACAATCATACTTTCAATCATGCTGTATTACTATACTATAGTACAGGTGGCACAGTCTCTGCTGTTGCTATAATTCAGGTGGCACAGTCTCTTCTGTTACTACAATGCAGTTGGTGCAGACTTTATTCTTACTATATTACAGGTGGCGCAGTCTCTTCTGTTACTAAAGTGCAGCTGGTGCAGACTTCATTGTTACTATAGTACAGGTGGCACAGTCCCTGCTGTTACTATAATTCAGGTGGCGCAGACAGGGGCGTATCTATTGTTTGGTGAGGATGGCACTCGCCAGGGGCGCTGCCCAGCGGGGACGGTGCCACCCGCGATCAGTTTTGAATGTTATCAGTGCTTCTCTCTGCTCAGCTCAGCTGCTCTCTCAGAAACATCAGCGCTACAGCTGATTGAGAGAAAGGGGCAGCAGAGAGCACTGTCAGTGTATGCCAACAGGACAGTGAGAGAAGTCCAGCGAGGGGTGGAGGGGGGGGGGGCACCCGCGGGGGGGATGTCCGGGGGCCGGGGGCACTCGTTATCATACAATATACTGGATCAGATGCAGCATCGGACAGCCTGTGCTGTATAATCACAAAACACATGCTGCAGTGCAAGGATTGAGTTTTAACTATGTGTGCTCTGCCCCCCCACCCGTGGGTGCACTTGTGGATATGAAGGGGGGGGGGGGGGGGGTAGCAGGGCACACATGGCTAAAACTCAATCCTTGCAGCATGTATTTTGTGATTATACAGCACAGGCTGTCCAATGCTGCATCTGATCCAGTATATTGTATGGTAAAGAGTGGAGCAGCTCTTGCTGTAGGGTACACAGCAGCTCTGTACCTCAGGGGACCTCTCCTTCTTTGCTGGGCTGTAGAGGCTTTCTCCGTGCCACAGCAGCAGAAGATCACATGTCCAACAAGCTCCTCCCCTCCTTCCTGACAGAGGTAGAACAGAGCAGACTTTACAACAGCATCCATTGACCCCTCCCCCTCTCCTATCTCATCCCTTACATGACCAGTGGTGAGATGACTACTGGGCTATTGTAATAGTGACACAGGAGTGTCTAAAAACCTGGATCCTGGAGAGAACAAAAGTTTAAGGGGTGACAACAGCAGCAGCAGCAATATCTTTGAAGAAAGGTCCCCAGGGAATCAAGTGGGAGAAGTAGGAAAAGGTAAGTGATTATAATAGGGATCTGGTCAGCATACTGGCAGCTACAAACGCCCCAGCGGCCCCGGCACCCTCCCTCCTCCAGCCGCTGCCCTGTGTGGGGGGGAGGGGTGAAGCAGTTACTGGCACAGTTCCAGGAGTGTCCTCTATTCTGGCCTCACACTATCGTGCAGTGCCATGATCAGGGGCGGATTTACCGCTAGGCATCCTAGGCGTCCGCTTAGGGCCCCACGAGTGTCAGGGGGCCCGGCCACAACCACGGATGGGGCCCAGGAGCAGAGTACGGACACCACATGTGAAGCTGAGCCGGCCCCAGCAGGCTGTCAGCACATCCTGATTGGATTGCTGCCGCTGGGACCAGCACCAGCTCACGCCCTCTCCGCTGTCAGTCACAGTGTAGCCCTCCTCCGCTGCATAGCGGCACACGTGACTGAGCAGCACGAGAGTAGAGGAGCCCAGCGGAGAAATTGGTTCTATAAGAACTTGTAAGTGAGCCGGGGGGGGGGGGGGTGTCTGAAATCCGTGGCCGCGCCGCTGTACAGTGTCCCGGGGAGGGGGGGGGGGGAGAGAGGAGGTCTGAACCGCTGTACAGTGTCGGGGGAGGGGAGGGTCTGGTCTGAAGTCCAGCGCCACGCCGCAATACAGTGTCCGGGGGGTTTCTTGGGAGCTGGGATGGACTTGATGTCTAGCGCTGCAGCAGTAATATGAGGCCTGTAGTACAATGTGTCCGGGAGGGGGGGTGGGGGGGGTTTGGGGTCCGCTGTCAGTCACAGTGTAGCCCTCCTCTACTGCATAGTGGCACACGTGACAGCAGCATGGAGCTCAGCCCAGCGGAGAAATTTGTGGGCCCTTGAAGAAGCACAGTGTGGAGGGGGGGGAGAGAGGAGAGGAAGAGGACTACAGTGTGCGTGTGGGGGGGGGGAGGAGGAGGAGTACAGTGTGTGTGTGTGTGTGGGGGGGGGAGAGGAGGAGGAGTACAGTGTGTGTGTGTGTGGGGGGGGGAGGAGGAGTACAGTGTGCGTGTGGGGGGGGAGGAGGAGGAGTACAGTGTGTGCGGGGGGGGAGAGGAGGAGGAGTACAGTGTGTGTGGGGGGGGGGAGAGGAGGAGGAGTACAGTGTGTTTGGGTGGGGGGGGGGGGGAGGAGTACAGTGTGTGTGTGGGGGAGGAGGAGGAGTACAGTGTGCGTGTGGGGGGGGGAGGAGGAGGAGTACAGTGTGTGTGTGGGGGGGGAGAGGAGGAGGAGTACAGTGTGTGTGTGGGGGGGGAGGAGGAGTACAGTGTGCGTGTGGGGGGGGGAGGAGGAGGAGTACAGTGTGTGTGTGTGGGGGTGGAGGAGGAGTACAGTGTGCGTGTGGGGGGGGGAGGAGGAGGAGTACAGTGTGTGGTGGGGGGGAGAGGAGGAGTACAGTGTGTGTGTGTGGGGGGGGAGAGGAGGAGTAGTGTGTGTGGGGGGGGGGGAGGTGCTTGTGGTGGAAGTCTGAAGTCCAGCGCTGCAGTACAAAGTGCCTCGGGGGGGGGGGGGGGGGTTGGGGTCTGAACTACAGTGGCGCAGTACAGTGGGTTGGGGGGGAGGGGACGTGGGAATCTGAACTCCAGTGCTGCAGTACACTGTGTGTCCGTGGGGAGAAGGGAGGGGAGGGTGTCTGAACTCCAGCGCTGCAATACAGTGTGTCGGGGGGGATCTGTAGCCCAGCGCCACAGTACAGTTTATCTGGGGTGGGGGCGAATAAGGTCCAGCACCGCAGTACAGTGTGTTGGGGGGGGGGGGTCTGTAGTCCAGCGCCGCAGTACAGTAGGGTGGGGGGGGGGGGAGAGATTGTCAGTTAAGGCTCCCTTAGTTACAAGGCTCCCTGTAAGTGTCAGTTAAGGCTCCCTTGCACTCTATGCTGCAGCACATGCTTTGTCGATGCCTTGCCAAGTTTTTTATTCATTCTCTTTAGATCTACAGTATTTAAGACTAATAGAAGTAAATATTCATAAATTGCTACGGTGTGTGTGGCGGGGGGGGGGGGGAGGGGGTGATCAGACTTGTCGATGGGGAGGGTGGATAGTGTGCCTGCCAGTGCGGGGCACAATCATGTGTTTGGAGCTTGTTGATGGGGGTGGGAGTGTGCCTGCTAGTGCTGCTGGAGGTGGTAACTAGGTGCCTGCCAGCTGCAGCTTGGTGCAATACAGCTCCACAATCAGTCTGGGTTGTTTTTTTCTTTTTTTTGGGGGGGGGAGGGGGGGTATAGGGGGTTAGGTGCCTGCAGCTGCCTTGGAGCAATAGAGCTCCACAATCTGTGCTTGTGGGTTTGGGGGGGATGGGAGATGAGGTGCCTGTCAGCGCTGACTTTAGAGCTCGGAGCAGTATAGCTCATATCAGACACGAACATCCACCTTCAGTGTCTGGGGGTGAATGCGGTGTGTGGGGGGGGGGGGGGGGTATAGAGGGTGCCAGCAGGGGGAGGGGGTATGGGAGGAGAGGTGCCTTTACGATAATAGAACTCAGACAACAACATGTCGGCAGTGGCAGATTTGTTTTGGATCCTGATTGTAAATTGTTTTGCTGTAATTATAATTGTAAAAAAAAATATGCTAAGTAACGCAAGTCTTACTAGGCTTATAAAAAAGTTAAGAAATATTGGCTAGCTATGCTTTGTAACAGGTATGTTTTGAAATGCTGATCATGTAAATGTATGTATCGAATAAATACAGTGAACATTTGAGACATGAATATTCTTAGTGTTTTTATACTTAAATTTTATTATCTGTGCAATAATCACAAAACTGCCTGCCTTTCTAGGATATCAGGCGTTAAAAATTTTAATAAATTATTTTATATTATGTTTGCACTGTTTTTATGTACCTTTTTAATGTTTGTTATGCCAGTAATGCTTAAAGTTTTAAAATGTAGAATGTAAGGAGGAAAAATTACAAATAATGTAAGGGTAATAAATCAGGAATGAAACTATAGTGTCATGGATTGTTTGAGGAAGGGGGGGGCCCCAAAACGGTGTCTTGCTTAGGGCCCGATGAGATCTAAATCCGCCTCTGGCCATGATGCTGCATTGGCGCTGGCACTCTGATCCTCCTGCCGCCGGGGGGGGGGGGGGCGCCAGTCCCTTACTTTGCCAGGGGCGCTTGGACCCCTAGATACACCCCTGGGCGCAGACTCCGTGGTTACTATAATACAGGTGGCACAGACTTTGCAGTATTTCTTTCCATTAACCTTTTTTTTCCTACATGCACCGCCCCCCATACACTGACCATTATTTGGTGACTCACACGTTTACCCAATAGCCTGACAAACAGGAAGTTAACTCCTTAGTGGTTCCTGGCAATTGCTGCCATTTGTCCCACCCACCACTGTGATTGGGTGGATTTCATGTCAATCAGTCTAACATTGGTGGTTGAAATCTCCTAAAGATAAACCACCATTCTGAGTAGTAGGTTTTGGGGGACACTGTCTGTGCTCACCAGGTCCCCACTTACAGACTGTAAGTCTTACTTACAGAGACCACTGTTCTCTCATGCTTCTCAAATAAGGTAATACTGACACTCAGGGGCATGCTTTCATATGGGCTGAAAGCACGTCCCTGCACTGAGGCACGTGTATAGATGTCGCTTACACTGATTTTTTCAATGGACTTTACAGCCCAATGTTTGGCCCCACCCCTGCTTTCGCCATTTACAATTGGCAGCGGGAGGCACCGCTCTTGGTGCCCCAAAAATCAATTTTAAGCAGGTATTTACACTGAAATGATTACCATAATATAAAGAAGCTACTTATGACACAGAATATGTGTCATAAGTATGTTCTTTGTATTATTTTAATCATTAATTCCCCTGACTGCACGTCCCTGGACACTGTTTCTTTCCAAAATACTCACTCCTGGGTATTGAGGATTAACCTCACTCTGGGTCTAATTCAGTAAGGATTGCAAATTCTGCTAATTAGCAGAATTTGCAAACCTTTTGCTAGCATGCTGGGGGCCGCCCATTGCAGGGCAAGACCGCCCAGCATGCTGACCGCCGCCTCCCCCCTTGATGAAGCAGAAATTGTAATCGCATTGCTTCAATGCAGGAATTAGGTATGCCTCCTGCTGGCGCATGAAGGCCCGCTGCCATGTTCCCGATCGCGGCGGCTGCATGTGATGTCAGGAAGCCGCCGCGATCACACCCCTACCACGCCCCATTCGCGCAACACCATCCCCTGTTTGGCCAGCTCTGCCCCCGCAACGCTCCATCTCTGCCATGGAAACAGATTGTTGCCGCCCAGCGACCGCAGCAGAGGCGATCGCATTTTCTGCGGCCCCCCCGCAGAAAGTACTGGGGCATGTGCAGGACGGGCGCAATAATTACAGTTGGATCGCAATTTGTGATCCAACCTGAATTAGCCCCTAAGGCCTTTTTGAGGAGATATTTTACTTGTGCTTTCCAGTACATCACTCAGCTGTTATATGATAAGCATTCACTGTCTGTAGACACAAGCACACACTGTCAGACTGGGGCATGAAGACAGTGCCAGATAAAGGTCCACACTGGCCTGGAGCTGAAATTTATGAAGGGCCTATTGCTGGTGCACAGTGGGTGTGATTTCTTCTTGTGTGGGCAGGGGGTGTGTGGTGGCATACTACTGTACATCACTGCTCTTCCTCCACACACTACATCACTTCACTATATAACTACTACACTATGGCCTAATTCAGACCTGATCGCTGTTGGGCAAAATCACAATGCGGCTGATTATAGAACAATGCGCATGCATACGGATCATAATGCGCAGGCACAAGGCCAAACTGCAAAAAAATCCTGCATCTTTTTTCATCGCTAGGTGAACACAGGCTGATTGACAGGAAGCGGACTTTTGGGGGTGGTAACTGGCCCAAGCATTCCCAAGCGTTTTCAGGGAGGGTGTGTGACGTCGGCTCTGGCCCCGACCAGCCTGATTCTTTTGCACTGTAGGAGTAGGTCCTGGGCTACGCACAGACTGCATAGACTGGAAAAATCATTAGATGATGAATGAGTTTCTAACGGATTTGCAAAGCTTTTCGCACCGCGTACACAGATTTGCACGGGGCGGATTTTCACTATGTCTGGGCGGCGACTATCCGATCGCAGACCTCTGCAAATTGGCAGAGAAGCGATCAGGTCTGAATTTGGCCCATAGTCCCCAGCACCCAGTACCATCTGAATGTGAATGGTACCCAGGAAGAGAGCATCGGGTGGGGAGAAGAGCAGCAGAGGAGAGGGGGAGGAGCAGGGTTACTGTTGCACAATGGTCGATTACCCCCTTCCCCGGCGTCCCCACTGGCCACTAGCTCTAAGCCCCTAATACAGCTGCGTAGATACACCATACTTACCTACTTTGCTGCCCCCTCCTCCGGGAGGAGGCAGCGTTGTAGGTGCATGGGGGCGTGGCTGGCAGCAGGATGGGTGTTCTGGGGTCGTAGCCAACAGGGTAGTGGACAGTCCGGGGGCGTGGCATCAAGATCGTGTCATCGTGGCTCCGCCCCCCGCTATGCAGTGCCGAGAAAAGAGGCGCTGTATAGCGGGGGCGGAGCTACGATAACGCGATTCAGCGCAAATCGCATCATCGGACCCCCTCAGACCGCCCACTTGTTCTCTGCTGCGGGCTGCCGAGGAGGGTCGTGGAGGGGCAGCACGGAAAGTGGGAGGCTTGCCCACCTTTCCGGGGGGGGGGGGGGGGGGCCACCCGATTTTCGGGAGCCTCCCGGCCATTCCGGGAGGGTAGGCAAGTATGAGATAGACGCAGTGCAAAAGTTAAACTTCTCAAAGCATGCAGGCGGAGCTTTGGATGGTCCGGGAGGCCGGGCTTCAGATGGGTCTGGGAGGCGGGTCCACGGATAGGACTGGGAGGTGGGGCTTCTGACTGGGTCCAGGATTTGGGAATTTGGATGGGTCCGGAAGGCGGAGCTTCAGATGGGTCTGGGAGGCGGGGCTTTGGACGGGTCCGGTGGCGTGGGAGGCAAGAGAGCTGTGCTGGTGGTGACAAGAATTTTTTTTTCCTGTCAACACTGGCTCCGCTGCAGGGAATCCTGTGGGCCTATTTTCAATGGGGTCCTGGAGCTGCAGCTCCATCTGCCCCATTGTTATTCTGGCCCTGCATGAAGGGCCCACCGGGAGAATGAAGTTTTATTGGGCCATTCTTATAGATGTGGCCAGCCACCAGAGGGGGAGTGGCCAGAACCCATAGAGGCTTGGCTTACATTAGAGAATGCATGGTGTGGGTCCCTTGACATATTGTAAGTGCTGCTAGTTTATGCATGATAATGTCCAGATTAACAACAGCAATGTACTGTAGAAAATACACCATAGTCTTGTGCAGTACAATGTAAAATAAGTATAATTCAAGTGCACAGTCTAGAACCTGTGTGTCCTTATCACCTCCTGACATACAGCGCAGCCGTTTTTTCTTGTTCTGTTGTCCGTTTGCTCACTCCACATAGTGATACCGGCAAGCGCAGTATTTCAGGAGTTGTCCTCTATTAGGAATTTTAAAATCTATATTGGCTCTGTTTTCGAGGCGCTGTTTTAGCAGCTGAGTGTTGTTGTGTTCTGTTTTTCTAAGATAGGAAATGAGGCCTTTTCTCTCTATAATAATCTATCCTAGTATGGCAACTCTTATCAAATACATAAGGAGCTGACAGTGCCATAATGGGAGACTTTTTGATTTCAGTTGTGTTTGATTTGCTGTCTATACCGTGTGAGACATTTGCCACACAGTCAATGTCTGATGAGTGAATGAGTCACAACAAATACATTGTTTATTTTACTATTTTACTTATATTGAATACAACGCACAAATATTTTTGCTGGTTATCAGACTCAACCATTGTACTTGAGCCTTACTGTCTGTACTATCATCAGCCCGAAATCTTAGGGCTGACAGCAGATGCAGGCAACCTTTTAAACAAATATATTGGATCTAGAGACTCTCATTAACCCATTCGATGCCGACGGCAGATGGTTAAAAGCAGATCCCTACTGCTATCACATGTATGTACTTTTCCAACTGATCTTTACACAACAATAACCCAATTCCATACTTCTCTAAGTTATACCAACAGATATGTTCATAATGCATTGTTACATGAGCATAATGCTGTTTATCTAGATATTTTTTATGAGGTGGTTTAATGAATGGAACCCTATTATGCTCCATTTGATACTCCTGAATATATAATTGGCGATAGAGTAAAACAGATGCTACATACTGTTAAATACATGGTATGTGTGAAGTCAATGGTATATAACTTATGATTGATATATCCAGGGATTAAAGTGGGCCAGAACTGCGTTCCATCACTTCTAATTGAAGGCGGAACCAGTTCCGCATCCACCTGGCCACCAACAAGTAAAAGCTTCAGGTTTTGGCTGCACTGTAAAGTTGGACGCAGTTGCCAGCCAATCTCGGCTGGCAGACCTGCTACAGTGCCAATCAATAGAAGGGGCGGCTTTTTCAAAATCTGGAGTGAGACAATCACGGCTCATGGACTGACAGCCATTGAGAAGCTGCCAAGTAGGTACATGATCAATGTTTCAAAAGAGCAGCCCCTTCTTTTCAATAGCAGGCAGCCAGTCTGCGAGTCAGGACTGTTTGGCGGCTGCTGCCAAGTTTACAGTGCAGCCAGGACCTGATTCTCCAGGCTTCGGCTCCGACGATGGAGGACATGGGGGATGATGAGCGAAGCAGGGGGTGAGATGGCGGAGGGATGATGAACGAAGCAGGGGGTGAGATGGCGGGGGGATGATGAGTGAAGCAGGGGGAGAGACTGGGGGTGGTGGTGAGAAAAGCAGGGGTGAGATTGGGGGTGGTGGTGAGAGAAGCAGGGGGTAAGATTGGAAAGGGGTGAAAGGAGCAGGAGGTGAGATTGGGGGGAGGCGAGAAGAGCACAGGGTGAGAGAAGAATATAGAAGTCCCTGAAGATTATTTACCATTTTCCATCCTCTTGCTCATCTCCCCTGCTGCATTGGGCTGGAGCATTTAAAAATGTAATGATTCTGACATATTCTGGCTAACTTTGTGTTGCCAGAGCTGATTCAATGGCTGCAGCATCAGTCATCAGCATATAAAATACAAAATCACAGATGGATTTATATTAGTGTTGTACAAAAATGGTACTCCTAACAATGTAAATGTGAGCTCCATAAAGGGTTCGTTTTGATAAGTAAAAGGTAAGAGCAATGGAGTAATGTGGTTAACTAGTAATTAAAATAATGCATGCTACACAAAAGTATTACATTACATTCTCTCCTCTCAATGCAGGGGGGTGAAATGGGGGGGGGGGGTAGGAATAGAGAGAAGCAGGGGGTGAAATGGGGGGGATGAGAGAAGCAGGGGGTGATATGGGGGCGGGGCGAGAGGGGCAGGAGGTGAGATGGGGATGAGAGGAGCATGGGGTGAGGTTGGGGGAGTGAAGTAGGGGGTGAGATGGGAGAGTGAGAGGAGCAGGGGGTGAGATGGGAGAGTGAGAGGTGCAGGGGGTGAGATGGGAGAGTGAGAGGAGCATGGGTGGGATGGGAGAGTGAGAAATGCAGGGGGTGAGAGGAGCAGGAGGTGAGATGGGGAATGAGAGGAGTATGGGGTGATATGGGGATGAGAGGAGCATGGGGTGAGATGGGAGAATGAGAGGAGCAGGGCGTGAGATGGGGGAGTGAGAGGAGCAGGGTGTGAGATGGGAGAATAAGAGGAGCAGGGGATGAGATGGGAGAGTGAGAGGAGCATGGGTGAGATGGAAGAGTGAGAAGTGCAGGGTGTGAGAGGAGCAGGAGGTGAGATGGGGAATGGGAGGAGCATGGGGTGAGATTGGGGGGGTGAGGAGCAGGGGGTGAGATGGAACAGTGAGAGGTGCAGGGGGTGAGATGGGAGATTGAGAGCTGCAGGGGATGAAATGGGACAGTGAGAGGTGCAGGGGGTGAAATGGGAGAGTGAGAGGAGCATGGGTGAGATGGGATAGTGAGAAGTGCAGGGGGTGAGATGGGAGAGTGAGAGGTGCAACAGGTAAGATGGGAGAGTGAGAGGAGCAGGGCATGAGATGGGAGAGTGAGAGGTGCAGGAGGTGAGATGGGAGAGTGAGAGGAGCAGGGGGTGAGATGAAAGAGTGAGAGGAGCAGGGGGTGAAATGGGAGAGTGAGAGGTGCTGGAGGTGAGATGGGAGAGTGAGAGGAGCATGGGGTGAGATGGGAGAGTGAGAGGAGCAGGGGGTGAGAGGTACAGGGGTGAGATAGAAGCAGAGGTTGAAAGGGTAGCAGGGAGTGAAGAGGTGTAGGGGGTAAGTAAAGGAAAGAAAGATGCAGGTGATCAGACACAAAGGAGAGTATATAGGGAGTATGGGTTTCCTAGGTTGAAGATATGGACACGAGGAGAGTGACAGACAAAGGAAACAAGAAAGCAGAAAGGACACATGGAAGACATAGGAGAGGTGAGCAAAGGTTATTCAACATATACTGCTATATTGTGCATATTGTGCATTGCATCTAAATTTAAACACATAAAAAATCCCTATAGCTCTAGGGGGCACTACTACTACTGTGGCCATTGTGTGTGTAAAGGTCAATAATATGTGAAGCAATGTGAATAAGATTGTGCTACTATGAGGCGTTACTTTGAATTGGTACTATTGTGTGGTCACACCCCTTCCTAGTAAGGCCACACACCCATTTTGTGGTGCGCAACGAAGATGAGTTCCCCCACCTCTCCAGGACCACTTTAATCCCTGGATATATCCATATCTTGCTAACACTGTAATGATGACTTCAGAGTAGGAATCTTTAACAGAGGCTATCCAATTTAAGCTATACTAGTTGTCATGTGATATTGCTACTCACTGCAGCATGTGTAGACTGTTTTGTCAATGGGATAGTTACATAGAAACATAGAAACGTAGAATTTGACGGCAGATAAGAACCACTTGGCCCATCTAGTCTGCCCCTTTTTTTTATCCTTTAGGCAATCTCAACCCTTTTTGAACCTTAATTCTTTGTAAGGATATTCATATGCCTATCCCAAGCATGTTTAAATTGCTCTACAGTCTTAGCCTCTACCACCTCTGATGGGAGACTATTCCACTTATCCACTACCCTTTCTGTGAAGTAATTTTTCCTTAAATTTCCCCTGAACCTCCCCCCCCTCCAATCTTAGTGTATGTCCTCGAGTTCTAAGATTTCTCTTCCTTGAAGAATGTTTCCCTCCTGAACTTTGTTAAGACCCTTGATATATTTGAAAGTTTCTATCATGTCCCCCCTTTCCCTTCTCTCCTCCAAACTATACATGTTAAGATCTTTAGCCTTTCCGGGTACGTTTTGTGATGTAGGCCATGCACCATTTTAGTTGCCCTTCTTTGTACACTCTCTAATGTATTTATATCCTTCTGGAGATATGGTCTCCAGAACTGGACACAGTACTCCAGATGGGGCCGCGCCAATGACCTATACAGTGGCATTATCACTTCTTTTTTCCTACTACTGATTCCTCTCCCTATGCAACCAAGCATCTGACTTGCCTTTCTCATTGCTTTGTTGCACTGCTTTCCTGCCTTCAAGTCACTTGAAATAGTGACTCCTAAATCCCTTTCCTCCTCAGTAGTTTCCATTATAGTACCCTTGATACTATATTTAGCCTTTGGGTTTTTGAGACCCAAGTGCATGATTTTGCATTTTTTAGCATTAAACTATAGTTGCCACATTCTTGACCATTTCTCAAGCCTACCTAGGTCATCAATCATTTGTTTTACCCCTCCCGGTGTGTCTACCCTGTTGCATATCTTTGTATCATCTGTAAAAAGGCATACCTTCCCTTCAATACCATCTGCAATGTCATCAACAAAGATATTAAAGAGAACTGGACCAAGTACAGATCCCTGGGGTACTCCACTGGTAACATTTCCCTCCATAGATTGCACTCCATTAACTACAACTGTCAGTTTCCTATCCTGCAACCAGGTTATTGTCCATTTAACTATTTTAAAATCCACACCCACGCTTTCAAATTTATTTAGCAGTCTGCGATGTGGGACAGTGTCAAATGCCTTACTAAAGTCTAGATATGCTACATCTACAGCTCCCCCTTGATCTATTATTTTCGTCACAGAGTCAAAAAAGTCAATAAGATTTGTTTGGCATGATCTCCCACCAGTAAATCCATGCTGTTTTGGATCCTGTAAGTGATTTGATTTAAGATATTCCACAACTCTTTCTTTTAATAGTTTTTCCATTACTTTCCCTACTACTGATGTAAGGCTTACTGGTCTGTAGTTACTTGCTTCTTCCTTGCTTCCACTTTTGTGCAGTGTAACTACATTTGCTCTTTTCCAGTCCTCTGGAATAACACCTGTATTTAGTGACTGGTTAAATAATTATGTTAAAGGTGTAACCAGCACATCTTTTAGCTCTTTGAGTATCCTTGGATGTATCCCATCTGGTCCCATTAATTTATCCACTTTTAGTTGTGAAAGTTCTGTTAGGACCTTCTCCTCTGTAAATGTACTTTCATCTACCTTATTTTTATGAATGTCCTTGCTACTTAACTGTGGCCCCATCCCTTCTTCTGTAGTAAATACTGAGCAAAAATAATTATTTAGGTGATCTGCTATTGCCCTGTCTCCCTCCACTAAATGCTCACTCTCTGTCTTAAGTCTTATTATTCCTCCATTTGATTTTCTCCTTTCACTTATATACTTAAAAAAAGTTTTGCCCCCTTTATCTACTGACTGGGCCATTTTCTCCTCAGCTTCTGCTTTTGCATGTCTGATCACTTTCTTAGCATCCTTCCGTCTGTCAAGATACACCTCTTTGTCATTATTATTTTGAGTCTGTTTGTATTTCCTAAAAGCCATCTTTTTTGCTTTTACACTAGTTGATACTTCTTTTGTGAACCACACTGGCTTCCTTTTCCTGGTGCGTTTCCTAACCCTTTTGATACAAAGGTCAGTTGCACTTAGTATTGCACTTTTCAGTTTTTCCCACCTCTCCTGCACGCCTTCCAAGTTCCACCAGTCCGCCAAACTTAAACATCTCCCTATTTTTGCAAAGTCAGCATTTCTAAAATCCAACACCTTTGTTTTTGTGTGACAGGAGTTGGATCCTGTCTTTATACTAAACCATACTGCTTGATGATCACTGGATCCCAGGTGCTCACCCACATATATGTCGGATATCCTATCACCATTTGTAAGAATTCAATCTAATATTGAGTCTTTGCGAGTGGGCTCCTTATCCCTCACTGATTTAAAACACTGTTATTGAATATTGCTCTCTTCATGAGAGAGCTTATTTTGTATATTTTGTGTGTTTGTTTCATGATAGAAATAATAAAAGCTAAGTTTTAATGAGTATATGTTAATAAGAGTGCCCCCCAAAAAAAGAGTTTACTTTTTTCTTCTTCTCTGTACACAAATAACATTGCACATTTCTACAAGTGACTCATTGAGGCTCCTCAAATCCCTTTTGCCTGTCTATTTCCTCCGAGGCATCATTTTATATCATGTTCATCACACTTTTGTTTGTTTCAGTTTACAATACAGAGTACATGTAATTGTTTCTTATCTACTGACTAACACAGTCTAAAGCATTGTTTTGTCTTATTCTTTGTGTTCAAAATGTTTCAAATTTACAGCTATGTATTTTGTTAGTTTCATGTCCAAAAATCCCCTAACTTAAAACAGAATTTGCTAAAAAATAGACGGCATTAAACATACAGCCAAGAGTAATGTGCGGCTTCCAATGTATCTGGCATAAACTTACTGTAATGTGCAAGAAAAAAAAAGCAAACTACATGGCAGATTGCAGTCATTTGGACTCAATATACAGAAATATCATCCACCTTGGACCTGGCAGCCGCACTCACATTGGTGGTTCAAAAAGGGAAGCGCCTCACTGTTCAGCATACGCATACTTATTATTTGCCAGAAATGCAATTAGTGGTGGAGTTAAATAACTCTAAGAGCTTGTAAACATTCATTGTATGCATTCTTAAAGCCCCCCAACACACACACACACACACACACACACACACACACACACACACACCTACTGACAAGTGTTTGCTTTGTGTAAATGCCAACATGGACTGCAATGTTCAGATCAGTGCATTATGTGATGAAGTTCTGTATGAGTGCTTATAAAGTTCATGCTGCAGAAAGGCTATGATATGAGGCGAAGTCTAATGGCCGTGATGGCAAGCAGTCTTCTACCTGTTGTGGCCTGGCGGGAAATTACAATAAAATAGAGACCAGTACACACGTGATAGGTCTGGTTACCTTATTTATTGAACAACCTCATATAATGTTCTGTATCTGCAACCCCCCATACACACACATTAACTAACTTATGCATGCCATCCTATCGTGCCCCTCCAATCCTCTCTATGATACTCTGCCTCCACTCCACGGCCACCTCCAGTCCTGTGCTATGCTTGAGAAGTCGTTTTAAATGCGCTTCTCGGGTACTAAGAAAGTAAATATGGGCTGGGGAATGGTGGTTGTGATGCTGCTAAGTACTATAGGGATACCCTGCTTCGACTTTACAGTGATCCACCTGGGTTTTGTTGGTGTTGGTCCGTAGTATGGAGTGACATGGGTGTGTAGGTGTATGAGTGACGTGGGGTCTGAATATCTTGTTATGTATGCATTACTGTAGTACCATATGTGAAAAGTGGAATAAATGAAGATGGAGTCTTGTATGGTTGTAAACAATCCAATTTATTGTTGCTGGAGTCACAATGGTTCTGTCTAACAATTCAGTAGACAGAAAGTGGTGTAGTTGATAAACAGGTATTGCCTGTGTGGTAAGATTGCTCTTTTAGAGAGCTACTTTCCATAAAGTATCTGCGTCCCCCCTTTAAACTAGTAGTGTAACGACAACTGCGAGGATGATATGGTATTGATGCTGGAAAAGTGGTGTTAGCTGGGTAGTAAGATTGCGCCTTTAGAGACCTACTTTCCGTAAGGCACCTTGTATCTACCTTACCCTGTACACCAGAGGTTCTCAAACTCGGTCCTCGGGGGCACACACAGTGCATGTTTTGCAGGTCTCCTCACAGAATCGCAAGTGAAATAATTAGCTCCACCTGTGGACCTTTTAAAATGTGTCAGTGAGTAATTAATACACCTGTGCACCTGTTGGGTTACCTGCAAAACATGCACTGTGTGTGCCCCCGAGGACCGAGTTTGAGAACCTCTGCTGTACACTATAGTGTATGACAACTGCAATGGTGATGTGGTGCCTTGGAAGTTAGTAGGCCCATTCTGGGGATTCCTTTCCATATGGTGCAGTCCCGTACATGTCCCTTGCCCTGTGTGTGCAGCAACCAGAAAGGGTGGTAGTTGTCTGAGAAATATCAATCAGTAGCAGTGTCTCACTCTATAAAAATATTACTGGTAAGAGTCCACAGCAACAAGCCTCAATATTAATTGTGTTGTGCTGGTGCTTTGGTGAATGAGTCTGGTGCTCCCTTCTGTGTGTCCTCACTAAGGACTCTATTTTCCTAATGTCTGCAGGGAATGGACACCCATGTTCCTGTGGGGTTCTCCTGCAACCATGGTGGTGGTGCTGGTGCAGAAGTGTAAACAGTGTGTGGATGCAGCATGGCAGATGTGCTGTGCTCACTCTTCTAGTCTCAATCTGACTGGCAGCATCATTATGTCATTACAACACATCCACAATACTGCCAAGAACTTGTGATCCAGATGCAGCACCTCTTAGTGTCTGGAATAGCTACTGCTCCCCACTGACCTATAATAGCACTGTGGGGCCCCTGGGCAACTGTCCAAACGTTAATCTCTTTTGCCCTGCAGGAACTGGCATAGATGCCGATTAGGCACACCCCGGCTACAGTGCATCCCATACATCAGGGGTGGGGAACCTCAGGCCCTCGGGCCGTATAAGGCCCGCAAAGCCAATTGATCCGGCCCTCCCAGGCTCACCTAACCAAGGGAGATGCCGGGCACCCACTGAGATTTTGTTACTAGCGGGTGCCCGGCTTTTTCCCCTTAGCAGGAGCCAGGGGCAGGAGCACACTCCTGAGCTCCGGCTCTGGCAGTGTGCGTGTGTGCCTGTGCAGTGCTATGGGAGAGATGTCATGATGTCTCTCCCATAGTTCTGAGGAGCGGGCAGCCAGGCAGAGGGCAATGGTCCAGAAGCAGGAGTATGGCTGGTGAGTATTGTGTCTTTTCTTTCTTTTAATGTGTGTGTGTGTAAGCGGCGCTACTAGGGGTCATATCTAATGGGGGCATATCTACTGGGGGCAGGCTAATTTTTAAGTTGATAATTTTTGTATGGCCCCAGAAGGATTTTATAAATATCCAAATGGCCCTTGGTAGAAAAAAGGTTCCCCAGCCCTGCCATACATCTTATGTTGTGTGAGGACATCAATCTAATATATGTTCTAAATATACAATGCTATGTAGTATTATCAATCACATAATTATTTGTTATATTTATGTTATTTTATGAATGTCATCAGAACATATTGGTCATGTTGATAATTAATGCCTGAGAGCAAGCTTAACAGACTCAATGAAATTGTAGAGATTACCCTAATGCAATAAAGCAAATGTTATCTGTCCATAAAACTGTGTTGATTAGATTATAGCAAGGAGTCAAGCTTGCTTAAGTACATAACATTAAGTATTGATAAGCTCTGCGCCAGTCATAAGTTCGCAACATCTATAATGTGAAACCTAATACTGTTTATTATTATGTATAAATATTTATAGCCACTACAGTATATAGGATAAGATCAGACAAACACTGACAAACAGTACAGTAAAGTTTTACGGTTCTATGACAGATCGACTATCGGGAAACAGCTATGGATGGTGTCACATGTAAAGGCCCATATAGACGGGCCGATGCGGGGAGAGATGTGTGCTGAGCGAACCGCTCAGCACACATCTCTCTTGCCGCTCAGCACAGCGCGATCTGTGCTGAGCGTGCGGGAGGAGACGAGGGGGGGCGCTCACTTCACCCAGCGGGCAGGCCAATCTAGCGGGTTGCTCACTTCACCCAGCGGGTGAAGTGAGCGACCCGCTAGATTGGCCTGCACGGCAGGCCAATCTAGCAGCAGCGATAGCGATGCGCGGGGCTGTGCATCGCTATCGCTGTAAGGGCTACACACGGAGTGATCAGGCTTATATTCTAAGCAATCTAGTCAGATTGCTTAGAATATCGCTCCGTGAGTACCCCCCTTAAGGCCTAAAAGGAGATTGGGTAACACAATTACATAGAAAAACTGCACTTTAAGGATCAGTACAATAAATGATAATGAAGAGGAAGGCGTTGGGTTACAGTAGATTAATTACCTGTCACTGAATGCTATTTTCATTTCTGTTTCAGTCTGACATGTGCTTGTATAAGGAGGTAATATGTGGTGCGATAGGTCAGACCAAAACCTCTGAAATATCTGTCTTGTTATTAACTGATAATTATGTGTTGGTTTCTTTCTGGTCTCACATTGCACACCTACAGTTACACCATTACTGAATGTATACATGGTTTATATATGCCAATCAGAAGTCATAGTTTTTACATACACTGTTCAGTATGGCGTGCATTGAGTATTCCTGATGGCAGCCATTAGATCATATGCATCTTATGCTGTAAGTGAGTAAAAGCTTCAAGATTTGCATGGTGATAGCATGGTGACAGTCTTTATAATTATCTCCTCCCTTTCTCTGGAAGGTATACATTTAGCATGTTGACATTCAAGACTGTTGACATGAATGTCCTCAGGTGATTTTAGGAGTAGGGTTATGTTTAGGACTAGTTGACAAGTTAAGGTAAAAACACATCATCAACATGTCGACTGTGTATATTAGTAATGCTGACATACTGGCAATGTCAATATTTTGTCAGTGTATACATTGTGAAGGTTCAACATACTGTCCATGTCCACATTTTGGTGCCAACATAGTGAATGTCGACATTTTATACCACACCCCTCTGGAATACTTAATCAAAAGGTCACGTTATGAATGGGCACGGAGCCACGGTCTACTAAAATAGGTCTTAGAAATACAGGCAATGAATAAGTATCTTAGTATGGAATGCAACAGTTGTGATAATTATAAGCTGTTACTTATAAATTGATGGAGCAACTACCATAATGTGTATTGCTATCTGTGACTGCTGGTCCTTGTAGTGCTGGATTTTTGCAAACTCCGTGTGAGTTTGCTATTAATTCGAAATACATAATCATACGACCCAAAAGGTGACATTTCCAACATTTACAAATATTTCCTAAAATGATCCTATTTCATTGGCCTGATGTGCACAATCACCAGGTGAGCCCACTTCAAATTGTAGGTTGAAATATGTGGATTATGTTCACCCTTCTTAGTTTGCAGTTCACACACGTATCACCATCACTGACAATTAATGTGTGCTGATCCAGTTTCAGATTTGGTTTTCACGTGTTGTTGCGTTAAAATTAATATTTTTTTTATTTTAAATCACTAATTACATAATATTTTTAAATAATAAGAAAATATTTTAATATCCTTCTAATTTGAACACTGAGCACTACTATTGTACTATTGGTTCACCAATTGCCACTAAAAACTGTAAAAAATTTGAGCTTGGATGTGTGTGACAGGGTTTGCACATGTGTGTACCGGCTTGTCAAATTGTATCTGATGAAAAACGTGAGAAATTTTGGCAAACATTAGAGGTCTGATTTTATTCGATGAACCAATAGAAGAAATGGTACCTGCCCAGTTTGATCACCTTTGGTTAGGACCGATCAACTTGAGACATCAATACTTTATTTATAAATGGATGCAAATTTATGGATTTTGTTATCTTCTAAAAGCAGCGAGCTAGGGCATTGTGTGTGTTGACTTACAGTTTCCCACAAGAATATACCACACAATGTACAGTATTTTATATTATCACAATATTGCACATTATTTCTCTTTACTTATTACCCCACATGTCAATTGTTGCGCAGTACTTAATTTCTTTTATAATACACAAGTTGTAAAATACTGTAAATACAGTTTAAATAACCGGTTTTGTTTGCTCAGGTAAGGACAAGGCTATTTGTATAAGGGAGGAGGCTCAGGGTTGCTGCCATTCAATAGGAGACAACGGACTGGTACTATAGGGGAAATGTGTCTGTATCATAAAGGATTCTTTTTCTGTTTTGGACTACAATGTATCAAGAAAAACATTTATATTGTATACATAATAAAGTGCTGGCCAATGGTTGTAGGAAGTCACTTATACATTTAAACTTTGTTTTAAATATATCACTGCCTCTCCAGGAGTGCTACTCTTATTAATGATCTCAGCACCCACAGCCCAGGGTACCGTACACGTGTAGAGCCCCTACACTTCCCAGATCGAAGTTGGTGGCCTCTGGGAGGATGGAGGGCTTTACTATTTCCTCAAGGCCCCCTTGCCATGTAACTCATGCAATGATCAGCCTGAGCCTGGGGCTGGTTTTCACTATAGTAGTGGGAAACCTATGTTCGTGGTCTCTGTGTTATAATAGAAATCCCAGGGGGTCTAGTGTTGAAGCTGGTTGATGATTTACAGATGGCCATACTGCCTGTTTATTTCTTTTACACACTGTGTGTGGGAACTTGGAAGTCATTTTTTTTTAACAAATACTTGTGTTGACAAACAGTGCTTAGCTCCCTCCCATAGCTGTGATTGTAACTGCATCCTAAGGTGAGGCACAGATAGGACGGGAGACAGGGGCTTCCCCAGTTGCTCATACGGACATACGATTGATAGTAAAGTATGAAGTTACAGGGGTACAGTGCATAAGCCACACAATGAACATGTGACAGCATCGTAAGGGAAAGTAACAATTTCTGTCTCATGCAGCACAGGGGTTATTCTTCAAGTTGATGAAGGAGACATTTCTATAAAAAGTCTATGACTGTGACAGTGCTATACCTTTCTGCATGCTTTCCTGTATGCACACTCATTATTAGTAACTTGATTGGGAGTAAAAATACTTTTGCACTTTTTTTTTTTTTACCCAGGAATTGAGAAAACAAATATAACATTCCTAAAATAATAATTTCAAATACTGTACTATAGTCATGCTTACCTAGTAGGCACTCCTCTCCTTGCTGTCGCCATCCTGGGCAGCATGCAAGACTTGAAGAGCTGTATTGTAAAAGAAAAAAAGACTGGACATTAGACTTGTTGCTTTGAATTGTGTAGCATGAAGATTACTATTTGTCCTGTACAATATATATTCTCAAATACATAAACAGAACTGCACCGTTTTAAGGCGTACATACCATTCTGACCAATAAACCAAAATTGTGCCAATCTTTTCATGCTTCCAACAAAATGGGTTGCAAACCTGTTTTAGTATAAATGCTACATTTTAGATATATATTTTTAAAATAATTATAGAGCTTTGTATGGAAAATCTATTTCTATGCTGGTCCTCATTGCTTTTAGTTTTTTTGATAACTTCAAATTCGGATTAAAAAATATATATTTTTTTCACTTTCTCAAACCACCTATGATCTCAAATAGACATGCCGAAATTGTATTGCTTGGCTGCTTCTATGGTCTGTGGGAGTGTACTAATCTACCTTCTAATCCACTATTTCACATTAGATCTTTTCCCTTTTTCCAGTCAGGATTAATATTTGTTAAGTAGGCATTGGACTCAGCAGCTTCTGCAGTGCAGTCTGTATCTAGTATATAATGTGATCCTTAAATTACTCTGGTGTGTGACCAAGCTGTTAACTTTTTTATATTTGAACAGCCAACAGCTTCTGGGACCCATTTGGACTAATGCACAGCCTATAGGAGTTGTGACAGTTTCAATGGGTCTAAGAAAGATAGGACAGAAAGAACTGGGGGTGGGTGAGTGAGTGAAGTAAAAGCTACAGTATTGGTTGGGTTTATGGGCTGTGAAGATAGAACTGCAAGTTATGAACACGAAGTTGATGACTTTTGAGAAGGTAGAATCACGAGGAACAAAGATTAGGCCGATTTGTATTCATTGTCCCAATCCTTATCTTGGACTATCCTCAGCACATTCTGGGTAATTTGCACTGCTGTTGCTGAATGTGCGTCACCTGTAAATGATGAGGCTTATGTTGGCATAAGCTACTAAATAAATAGTAACAAAGTGGCTGGTGACAAAAGATAAAGAAATATAGAAAAAGATATATGTAAAGGGCCCCATAAACTACAACGATATGTCCTGTGGCTGAAGTCGGAGGCGATTTCCCTTGAACTCTCCCGGGAGCTTCAAAGGAGTGATTCCATACAATTTGGTACATTTTGCATGCGATATATCATATGCGATCCCAGCCATGCTGGGGGGAACCAACATATCACGAGTGCAGCACTAACGATCTAGGGGAGCCGATCCGACCCTCACGGGAGCACGCATTGGATCGGAAACACCTCCAAAATGCCCGATTTCACCCGATATATCGTCCTGAATGCCAGAAATTGGATGAAATCGGCCATTATCGTTCTAGTGTATGGGGCCCTTAAGAGAAGAGTGAATCTGCTGTCAACGTTAGACTGGAGTTTGAGGTGTTACATCTGCTAAACCGGGTATTCCCTGGGGGTAACAATTTAGGGACTGTGATTATAAATTTTCTGTCGTTTGTCCTGCCTACCACCTATTTGACTTCTATTTTTATCTTTATATGTGTGTATGTCCAGAGATTATATTTTATATCTAACTATTAGAAGTAATGTTTTAATATTAAAAGATAGTTATACAACTTTTTCTTTTCTTTTGATTGATTCTTTAAAAGGGGATAGTTACATGTCCAGTGCCATGTCCAGTGCATCTGTGGTCTGTGCTCCCCTCACCAATCTACTGTATATAGCTCAGATAGCTAGACTAGAGAGCTCACTCACTCAAGGCTTTCACTGCAATTTAATCAAATTTATAATGACTACATTGCTGTGTCTATATAAATTACAAACCAAAGGCTGGAGAGTCACATACTTTATGCACCAAGAACATACTAAGGACTATAGAAAAAAAATGATTCTATTATATATATATATATATATATATATATATATATACTGTATATAAAATATTATATATTATAATGAATCTATATTGTTGCAATGCAATATGTTATGTATAATAAAAATGAGGTCCTCGAGTGCATATTTTGATCAAACTGTTGCAACTCATCTACCATGAAAATGTGACATCACAGATGGCTATTTGTGGAACAGGGAACTCACAGTATTAAGCAGCACTATAAATGAGCAGGAAGCACCTTGACAATGCTGCAAGCAGTTGAAAAAAAGCTTGTGCAGAGCAGGGGAATTTCATGATTTGACCTTTAAATTTCATGCATTATGGAATCCAACAAATCAGAGACTAGGGATTTGTATTAAGAATGCCTAATCTTATTTATCTCACATAGATCCACTTCAACCTAAAATGATGTTTTGTTTGGATTTAATATATATGGAGACAGTTAAGATGTCTATACAGTACTTGATTGGAAGATGGGGAAAAAAAGCTCTCAGGTGATGACAACAAACTGAGTTATATCTGACGAGCCCTTGTCCCTTTACACTGTGTTCAGGTTGGATCCGTATGCATATGGGTACTTACAAAACTATTTCACACAAAACTAAACAGTTTTCTAGCTCCTAAAATGGTGTGCTAATGGTGCAAATATACTGTCTCATAAAAAGAGCAGGTTGCGTATCTGAAAAAGTGTGCTTGAGCAAGGACAGCAGCTGCAGATGAATGTAGCACATCTGGGGAATAATCAAACCTCATGCATAAATCAAACCTCATTGGATGGGATCCGGTCTGAAGATCGACACTGTCTAGGTCGACAATGTTTAGGTAGACCACTATAGGTCGATAGTCACTAGGTCGACAGGGTTTCTAGGTCGACATGTGCTAGGTCGACAGGTCAAAAGGTCGATATGAGGTTTTTTTTAATCTTTTTTTTAACTTTTTCATAGTTAACGATCCATGTGGACTACGATTGGAATGGTAATCTGTGCCGAGCGAAGCGTTAGCATAGCGAGGCACCTTGCCTGAAGCATGGCGAGTGAAGCAAGCCATGCGAAGGGACACAGTGCACTAATTCGGCTTCCCGGTCACTGTACGCAGAAAACGACACACACAAAAAACCAACAACTCATATCGACCTTTTGACCTGTTGGGTAAACACTATAATATTCTCGGCACGACCCGTCAGATGTTGGGTTGTTGGCCTGATAGTTGTTTAGTGTGTGCGCTGCAGCAGGATATGATGGTCGGTCAATAATTCATTGGATCTGTCACCGACATACCATGTGCAGCACATGATTTGTTGGTCCCAACGGAAAGGCATCATTCGGAGTTTGTAGTGTGTGCAGAGATCATCCCGATACTACAAAGCAATTGTGTAGTATGGACCTTATTCAGCTTCAGTTGCAGCTTTGTGATTTTAGCATGCTGGGGCCACCCATCACAGGGCGCTTATTTGTGAAAGCCTCCCTCCCTCTGCAGCCAGTTTGCAAAGGCAGATGCAGGGTAGCCCTTGTTCGTCACATGGCCGCCCCGAACCCACCCCCGTTTCTGTTGACCCGCCCAACGTTGAGTCGAAGCCCCAGCAGTGCAGCTTCGCCTACCCGTTCCGCCCCACGAATGTCTCTGTTTATCAATCAGTCATTAGTGAGATGATATTGCAGTTTCCCCAGCCCGCACATGCGCAGTACTGGCCCTGGCGTGCACGGTGCAGGACTGAGCGGGGAAATACGATCACATATCAGTAGCGATAGCTACTGAATAGGGTCCTATGTATGCCCCACATTTAGTGGTATCGGGATTGTTTCAGTCATTTGAATTTGTCTACTTCTGTCAGGTGTGTACCTAGCTTAAGAAAATATTGTAGGACATATTTTTAACATTTACACTGAGAGACTATTCAGAGACTGAGAGTAGATATTGAAAATTGCTGCTTTAAATTTGATCTCTGCATTTGACACTGCCCAGAACAGGAGAACACCAGTGTAGTGGGGTTATCCACACTCATTGGCCTGTAAGTCCCTTCAACTTTAACTTCTGACAAATCACAGCAAGATACAGCAGATAGCATTAATAAAGATTGCAAAAGGTGGTTCAATCGCATTAATTCTTATATAGGAAAATGTAATGTATGGATGAAATAGGGGTAACTGCCAAAAGGGCTGTGGGGCACTTGTCTCATTTACAGATAAATGAAGAGCAGAGCAGCTGTTAATGTACTCTAGACTGCTCATTTGTGCTTGTTCTGTATACATATTACTCATTTATACACTCAAGGATTTAAACAGTTACAAATGGAAAGTTTCATTTACAACCTGGTTATTAGCCAAATTGCCACAGGCTGAATGGGCTTTTCACAAGTCATAGGGAAAATGCAGAATAGAATAATAAGAATATGCAGTATCATGAATTAAAAAACCACAAGAAACGTATTGCGAGCCAGTAAGTCATAACTTCTATTTTGTTTTATCGTGTGATTGAGAGCTGAATATCTGTAAAACATACAGTTTGCTTTTACGTGTATTAATTAAAAACACTTTTTTTTTGCCACATAAATAAAAAGTAAATATTCTCTAAGCATAAAGTATGACAGCTGTGCACTTGGGGGAACTCATGTTGCTCAGACCCCCCCCCCCCCCCCCCCCCCCCACATCACTAATTCACTCCACATTAGCCTCATGCACGTAGCTTGGCATTCTAGTGTACTGTATCCCTCCAGCATGCTTAGAGGGGCAAATGTTCTACAATAGCATGTATGCCAACTGGCAGTATAACATCAATTTGTAGGTCAGAAAGGGGCAGAAACCCCAAAATGTACAATAACCAGAAATAACCACAGCTGATTTTTTGACACAATGGATAAGATTTTCCAAGTGGCGGGTTTGTTGTCATTGGAACACACTACGCCTGACCTGTTCCAAGGATTTGTGATTAATAAATTGATTAACAAGGGGTCTGAAGGGGGTTACATTTATGTGACCGTCGGTCAGGTCACCACGCCCACTGCATGGCGAGTGCAGCGAGCCCGCAAGGGGCTTTGTTCCGCTCGCCCCCCTGCTGGCCATTCGACAGCTGGGATCTCGTTGTCGGTATCCGCCGGTCACATAAACGTAACCCCCTTCAGACCCCTTGTTCTTCAATTTATTAATCACAAATCCTTGGAACTGGTCCTCTTTGGTCCATGTAACATCCATGATTTGGCAAAACATCAAGCTGATGTGACTTCTCCCTACAAGAGCGCTGTTGCAACTGAGATGTCACTTTAAGTCACCCTCCATAGGAATGAATGAGGTTGCACTGGTTGGTCAGATGTAGTCACTGCCAGCATGTTCTATTTATAAATGGACAATCAGATAAAAATTTGGATTGCACCTCCAGTGGGTACAATTTAAAAAACTGCAAAAATGGTCCTGTCACTTTTTACCGTATCTGCTACGGGTGCTCCTCAGGTAATGCCAAGAACCATGGATTAATATTTACTTACATTAAGATATCTCAAATGTACATCTCTATAGATTTACTAAATTTATAACACTCATTTATATATACAACCGTGAAAATCAGAAACTCCCGTATGGGTAGAACAGCTTGTTTCCAATAAAAATATACATGATAAAAAAATTAGTTTCTGAGTATTTTATTAACTCATAAATTCTTCCTGTGGGACCTCTGATGTGACATTTCCACCCCAGGGGCCACATTCTTGTCAATTATGTAAGCCTGATTTTCTGCCTTTTTGAGCAGGCACAGTTAGTGGTAACTATTCTTGAGTAAGAGGTGGTATGTACACATAGGGGTAAATTGAAGTTGATTAAAATTGATGTTATGGGGTCTAAAGCGCATATTTAACAACAGACTAATTATGGCAATGATTTTTGAAACGCAATGTCAAAAATAATCTGTTAGTAAATAAGAATTTACTCACCGGTAATTCTATTTCTCGTAGTCCGTAGTGGATGCTGGGAACTCCGTAAGGACCATGGGGAATAGACGGGCTCCGCAGGAGACTGGGCACGCTAAAAGAAAGATTAGGTACTATCTGGTGTGCACTGGCTCCTCCCTCTATGCCCCTCCTCCAGACCTCAGTTAGGGAAACTGTGCCCGGAAGAGCTGACATTACTAGGAAAGGATTTGGAATCCAGGGTAAGACTCATACCAGCCACACCAATCACACTGTACAACTTGTGATAACCATACCCAGTTAACAGAATGAACAACAACTGAGCCTCCTTTTACGGATGGCTCATAACAATAACCCTTTAGTGAAGCAATAACTATATACATGTATTGCAGAGAGTACGCACTTGGGACGGGAGCCCAGCATCCACTACGGACTACGAGAAATAGAATTACCGGTGAGTAAATTCTTATTTTCTCTGACGTCCTAGTGGATGCTGGGAACTCCGTAAGGACCATGGGGATTATACCAAAGCTCCCAAACGGGCGGGAGAGTGCGGATGACTCTGCAGCACCGAATGAGCAAACTCAAGGTCCTCCTCAGCCAGGGTATCAAACTTGTAGAATTTAGCAAATGTGTTTGAACCCGACCAAGTAGCAGCTCGGCAAAGCTGTAAAGCCGAGACCCCTCGGGCAGCCGCCCAAGAAGAGCCCACCTTCCTTGTGGAATGGGCTTTTACTGATTTAGGATGCGGCAGTCCAGCCGCAGAATGTGCCAGCTGAATCGTGCAACAGATCCAGCGAGCAATAGTTTGCTTTGAAGCAGGAGCACCCAGCTTGTTGGGTGCATGCAGGATAAATAGCGAGTCAGTTTTCCTGACTCCAGCCGTCCTGGAAACATAAATTTTCAAAGCCCGGACTACGTCCAGCAACTTGGAATCCTCCAAGTCCGGAGTAGCCGCAGGCACCACAATAGGTTGGTTCAAATGAAACGCTGATACCACCTTTGGGAGAAATTGGGGACGAGTCCTCAATTCTGCCCTGTCCATATGGAAGATCAGATATGGGCTTTTACATGACAAAGCCGCCAATTCTGACACACGCCTAGCCGAAGCTAAGGCCAACAGCATGACCACCTTCCACGTGAGATACTTTAGCTCCACGGTCTTAAGTGGCTCAAACCAGTGTGATTTCAGGAAATCCAACACAATGTTAAGATCCCAAGGTGCCACTGGAGGCACAAAAGGGGGCTGAATATGCAGCACTCCCTTAACAAACGTCTGAACTTCAGGCAGTGAAGCCAGTTCTTTTTGAAAGAAAATAGATAGGGCCGAAATCTGGACCTTTATGGACGCCAATTTTAGGCCCATAGACACCCCTGACTGTAGGAAGTGCAGAAATCGATCCAGCTGGAATTCCTCTGGTGGGGCCTTCCTGGCCTCACACCAAGCGACATATTTCCGCCATATGCGGTGATAATGCTTTACTGTCACATCCTTCCTAGCTTTTATCAGCGTAGGAATCACTTCATCTGGAATGCCCTTTTCCGTTAGGATCCGGCGTTCAACCGCCATACCGTCAAACGCAGCCGCGGTAAGTCTTGGAACAGACAGGGCCCCTGCTGTAACAGGTCCTGTCTGAGAGGCAGAGGCCATCGGTCCTCTGAGATCATTTCTTGTAGTTCTGGGTACCAAGTTCTTCTTGGCCAATCCGGAACGATGAGTATAGTTTTTACTCCTCTCTTTCTTATGATAAAGCTGAATATTTATCTTATATAATACCCTTTATGAGGTCTAAGAACACTGTACGCTATTTACGTATGAAGTACCGTAAGGGTACGCTCGTTGCGTAACAATCGCTCAGCCGTAGTCGAGACACTCAAGCGTCACGTTCGCTCACGGCCAAGAGATCACTGGCAGGCACGCTATTGGCTGCTGACTAACGTAATGATTCGCTATAGCGTAGCGGACGCTCGGGACCACGAGGAGATCACCAGCGGCGCTGACGCTCACAATGTTAAACCTTTAAATCTAAACCATAAACAATGTAATATGCTGTAAAACCTTAGTGTAGAGATAGGGTGTAGATGCAACCTAGTGTAACCTTATTAACTTAAAAGCTGTTTGAGCGTCAGCGACGCTCTGAGAATACTAAACACTATAAGAAATACACAGATACCTGGGCTTAGGGTCCAACGCCTAATATATATATATTTTGAATGATATACTTGCAAAAGAATTAATACAAATACAAATCATACACTACAATATAACATAGACTACCTGACCAGATAACTACACAGGAAATATAATACAATTGCTATTTAAGGGAAAATAAGAGAGAAAGAGGAGAAGAGAGAGAGAGAGAGAGATTGGCCCACAATAACAAGAAGATCAATATAGTTGCGGAGAAAACTTACGCACAAAGGAAACGATCGCATGCGCCTCTGGACATCCATCTCCCGATTTTCAGCAATGATAACCGTTGAAGAGTGAGAGCTGGATGTGATCGGCCTGTCTATTTATGCCCCACACACAATGCAATTCAATGGTCCCTACAATCTCATTTTTCATTGGACACAGGAATTCCTCCTCGCATTATAACAAAAGGTCATAGGTTGATTCATACAGGTGGGCCGTGACTATTTCCAACAGCTCAGGTGGGAGGGAAACTGGGTTTCCCGCCGCATGGATAAGTAAGTGCAAATACAGTAAATGTTCATAAACTTCTTGTGTCCATAACTATTCGCACGAGCGATTAATCCGCTTCAAACCAACACCGGAATATTGCTAATTAAATACTCTTCCGATGGGTACTAAACACCACTGTATTACTCCTGTCTGACCCTTCGTATCAAACAAAGAGGGATTTCTCTGTTCACGAACATTCTATATTAACCAAACTTTCAGAATCTATAAAAGGGACCATGGCCCTCATTCCGAGTTGTTCGCTCTGTATTTTTCATCGCATCGCAGTGAAAATCCGCTTAGTACGCATGCGCAAAGTTCACACTGCGACTGCGCCAAGTAACTTTACTATGAAGAAAGTATTTTTACTCACGGCTTTTTCTTCGCTCCGGCGATCGTAATGTGATTGACAGGAAATGGGTGTTACTGGGCGGAAACACGGCGTTTCAGGGGCGTGTGGCTGAAAACGCTACCGTTTCCGGGAAAAACGCAGGAGTGGCCGGAGAAACGGTGGGAGTGCCTGGGCGAACGCTGGGTGTGTTTGTGACGTCAAACAGAAACGACAAGCACTGAACTGATCGCACAGGCAGAGTAAGTCTGAAGCTACTCTGAAACTGCTAAGTAGTTAGTAATCGCAATATTGCGCATACATCGGTCGCAATTTTAAGAAGCTAAGATTCACTCCCAGTAGGCGGCGGCTTAGCGTGTGTAACTCTGCTAAATTCGCCTTGCGACCGATCAACTCGGAATGAGGGCCCATGATCTACAAAATACATTATATAGTGAAAATATGTAACGATTGAGTCGCACGCTACGATCACATAAACTCTACCGTAAATACGCATACCGTGCGCCTGCGGGTGCCCGCGACTGTGAGTATGCGCACGTACGGGAGAGCGTACGCATGTGCAGCACGGACCTGTGTGAGGTGCAAATATGGTAGTGTGCATAGAGATATTTTTCTGACTTTGACAGTCCACCCTTTGGCAGTCAACAATAACTGCCACCTTCTAAAACATTTCAAAAAGAGAAAAATATATGTCAGGGGTTAATACATTTACATGGTTGGGTAGGGGAGGAGAGGAGAAGGTAGGAAAAGGGTATGACCTAGTGAGATAGCAGAAGCATGTGTGTATGAATCTGTGCTTGGGGGTCATGTATCATCGTGCCGTACGTGTTTTAAATCAAGCTTCGAGGTATTGCGAAGTATACATTTGAATTCCTTCTTATCCCGTGGTACGGGTCTGTGGATGGGCTGTCAAACTTTACCGAGCTCTTTTCGGCTTTGGTTGTAACAAAATGGGGGAGCACATTTTAGTTGATGATACATGAATGGGGGTGATATGTGATTGCTGATATCTGTGCCTGTATTCCCTATCGACTATGTGTGTCATTACCTGAGGGTTGTAGAAATGAAGAAAAGACATAATTACGGTAAATGCGGTGGTATTCTATGTCAGGTAAATGTACATTCTCGATTGAGGTCTTGTTTGGTGTCTGTTGAATGCAGTCTTCTTTGTGCTTTTGCCCATAAGGTGCGAGCAAAAGCTGTCAATGTCCATAGATTTACAAAAGTGTTGGGCTAGCGTAATTTTAAAATTTCTAGGGAAACTGGGGATCCATGGCATAGTTCATCAAAAATCTGTGTATCAGGTTGTTAAAACTTCTTCTTTAATCCATCTGTTGTCTGTATATCGGCTCATCAAATTCCTCGTCCAAGTGGGTCTTTTTACCTTGGAGGAAACGGAAAAAAACAGGTGAAAGAAACGGACCGTAGAAATCGCTTTTTCATCACATTATTGTTTCTACCGTTGGGTCATAAATCAAGTCCATTGGAATTACAGTTTCCTCACTCCTTAAACTCATTACCCTAGTACGACGATTGCACCTCATTAAAGCCTGACCGCATCTAAATATCAAACCAATCGTTATGATAACACCTAAGATACATAGGAGAAACTTCCCAACATCCATTATGACTCCTTGAGCCCAGTCTCCTAAACCAGAGAACCAATTTCGCGGGTTCAACCATGACACCCAACCAGTCAGCTCATTACCTACAGCAGCAAGAGTGAGATTGTGTCTCCTGCGAAATTCCCACTTCAGTTGGAGAATATCGTCCATCTTTTGGTCTATGACCTCGACCGGGTCCTCGGTGCTATTCGTAATATATGTGCAACATTTCACGCCGTATTGTGTTGCCAGTGTGACACAATATCCGCCTGTCACTGCTGTGAGGTAATTAAGAACCATTCTATGCTGTACCAGTTCTGTTTTATAAGCTTGAAGTTCTCTTCCAGTATACCTAAACGTGTCATCATACATTTCAGTGATATTATCTAACAAATTGGCGAGCGCAGATATGTATTTATAATTCAACACTCCTCTAGCGGTGCGAGTGATATCTAACGCGATTAGAAACTGAATCCCGGTGGATTCATGGATCATGTCAGAGGCCGGATGCTCTGTTCTTTCTATCAGGTGCCGTTTAACTACGTGCTCGTAATGGGTGTGAGTATAAGGAGTTTGGGCAACACGGTGTATGTCTTTCATTTTGTCATGTGATACAGTCATTACTTCAGGCAGTACTTTTCCAATATAACACAATCCTTCAGAGTTTGGGGCAAGCCACTTATACGCCTTTCTCCCGCATATGAAATATGCATCATCGGGGAGAACATATGGGACGGAGTAGGACATAACCATATTACACACCTTCCATGTGAAATCTCCTAACCCTAATTCTTCCATCTGCTTAGTACACGTATCAGGTTGTACGATATGTGCACAGTATCCTGGTGATACCTCTCCAACTCTCGTAATCCTATTTCCTAAGGTATACCTATATCGGAAAGATTTTCCTCTACTGGCTATGTGGCGTATAAGCTCTGTATCTGTAGGCATTCTATCTGCTCTATGCGAAAAGGTCATGGTTTGATTACTCCATGACACTTCCCAATTTCCCGGCTTTCGGGGATTGGAGATGTTAAAACATAATAGGGACCTATCCACATGGTATTGGTGGAGCTTCAAACTAGGAGGGCTGGAGATATTAAACCTCCTGTCCACCGGTCTCCCACCCTTTAGCTCAAGTACCTCCCCTATCGTTAAAGGAAATGGTACTAGTCCTGATTTGCTATGACCTTGAGGTACTTGAGAGCATACCCAACAATCTGTTTTATTTAACACACTACCCACTAAGGAGTGATAGTCACTCAATGGATGCCGGTCCATATGGATATTAAAACTGGATTGGCATTTCTTTATGCACCCATCCTCAATGACATTGTTACAGAGCCTACAGATACAGTTTTCTTCAGCTAACAATCCTTCACAATGTTTACAAATAACATGACTGCTGGATCGTTTCCGGTACTCGCCTTTGCTTGGTGATTGGGTTGTTATTGGAAATTTACACCTCCGTCTTAGTCATTGGAACCTTTCTGGGTCCTTTCTCGACCTCACTGGTACTCTCACCGAAACAGACTGCTCGGGTCAACATCATGGTCAACAGGAAAAATCCATATCACAGTCTCTTGGGGCAAGTCCATCTTACAGGAGGAGAAAAGAAGAAATTTGTAATGGGGTACAGAAAATCAGTTTGAGGGGGAGAGAAACTTGTTACGATAATTAGTTCTCTCGTCTTGTTGTTCTTCTTGTTCTGCTGTCTTCTCAAAGGTGCTGTCTCTCAGTCTTCCAAACGAACATTCTGGTGATGCAATATTCCCTCCAAACCAGCGATCTTTCTGTAAGGAGCAAAAAATCTTGCATTACCATTTGCCTAACTGAGGTGTGACATACCATCTTTAAAACATGAAAGCATGAGTGAGAAGAGAGAGAGAGAAAACAACAACAACAGCAAAAAAAACAAAAGAGAGAGAGAACAATTCATATATGTATATATATAACATAACACATCAATAAACAACAACAGGAAAAAAAACATTTTTCAAACAAACTGTTTTCAAACATTTTAAAACATTGTCAGATCATCAGGCTGTCATATCTACATGTCTAATGGTTTCCTTGCGCAGTCCCTCCCCCCCAGCACTTCCATATTCCACTGTCTGTATCTGGCCAGAATACATTGGTGCGGATAGGTCATGCTGGGGTTTGGTAGACTTCTGCAAAGACCAAGTATATATGCAATGTTTGAATCCTACCAATAATCGTCAGAGATGGGGATAGAGAGAGAGAAAGAGAAAAAAAAACATTTTTTCACAAATACATTTACAACGTTTCACCTGGTCATTCCTGTGTCTTCAGGGAATGACCTCCCAATTTATTAACCGTTACCTCAGGCTTACCATCAGTCGTATGATCACCTTTCTTGACTACATATCATGGGTGTGGCTCAAAATTCTTCCTATGTGATCCCTGATTGTAATTTGGTGTGTCATATTTATGCTCATTTTCATGTCTAGGGGGTCTGACTTTATGTGTGCTATTACAGTTGCTGGCATAATGCCCTTCTCTTTTACAAAGATAACAAACCCGGGGCTTCTTCCAAGTGTCAGTGACCTGAGGTTTTGGTTGATTTGATGCCTCCTCAAACGCTCGGATGCTCGTCACCATCAACCGCTTTCCCTGTGCTTCCCTGCTTCCTTGGATATCATGGTTATGTTGTTGTCTAGGGGATTGATATGACTTTTGTATTTCTCTTGATCTACAATCTCTCGCAAAGTGTCCCTTTTTATGACAATTGTAACAGACTTCCACATTTAAATTTCTCGCAGGGGTTTGGGGCTTATGCTGGAGTGGTCTTGTGGTTAGGGCCTGTATACTTGCGGCCATTAATTTATCACTTTGTGACTCTCTGTATCTGGTGATATTTTGATCAATATCAATAGCGGCCTCTCTTAATGCGGCCACCGAGATATTTCTCCAGTTTGGGTTGGTGGTCTGTACCCTTGTACTCAATACCTCCTTTAAACCATTCATTAATACCTTAACCGCTATTTCTCTATGCTGTGCGCATGTTTTGATGTCTGTGATCCCAGTGTTCCTAGCCATTACTTGCAGTGCTCGATTGAAATAACTGGAGATACTTTCCCCTTCGTTTTGTCTTATGGAGAAGATTTCATTCCACTTGACAACGGCAGGGAAATATACTTCCAACTGTTGGTTTATCTGCTTAATACATTCCTGATTGTGTTCCTCCGTTTGAGGTACTTCTGTGTCTAATTGACAATCAGTAATAAATGTCGCAGAGTCAACACCGGAGGGCAAACATGCCCTCAGCACTGTCCGCCAATCTTTGTTGGTGGGTTCTGTTGAGTTTCCTAGTTCTTTAATGAACCTTTGACATGCGACTAGATTTTTCCGTGGATCGGGAAATTCGGACATAATTGATCTCAATTCGGTCCGGGACCAGGGACAGCGCATTGCACTGTCCTGGACGGGAATGGTTCCCTGATCGTCAGTCTTCCCATTGGGGACTGTGATCACCCTGACAGGACTAAACTCAATTACATCACCTTGTTTTGGTCTTACAATATGGGGTACATTTGTTTGTGCGTGATATAAAACATTGTACGTACCTGTGGACACGACCTCACCTGACCCTCCGTTAGGGGGTTTGATTATTGCCTTTACCGATTTGGTCGCGTCCACCTGGATGTCTTGTGTGATGGCTGCTGGAAGTGGTGCCGACATCGTGTTGAGTTCACTTTCTTGCTCGTATTCCTGAGGGAAGTTTGACATGGGGTGCAACTTGCACGGGTTAATAGTTGTACATTTAACAGCATTACAATTATCATTGTTATGTTTATTACACTTATTCTTATCATGTATACTACAGTTGCTAAGTGCGTTTTTATTGTTCAACATTGTGCCTTTCTCCGCAACCATAATCCTCTCCATTGCCACATCTCTCCTCCCAAGATGAGAGTCAGGTATGTCAGTTAGCTCTTTTTGCATTTCACTTTCCTGTTGCCATAACTTTAAACAATCATAATGTTTGATCCGTCTCTTTGCTGGTTCAATAAGACCTATCCTTCTCCTTAGATTTAGTAACACTTCTGGGCTAAAGCTACCTATTCTTGGGAATTTCTCCCCGTCCAGTACAGTCATTCTTTCCCATTCATCACATAAAACCTCTATGTGTGAACCGTATTTTTCACACATTACATACCTGGCCGACCCGATTGGTCGGTTTACTAAATCAACCCGAACCGAGGTTGATCGCCCCCTACCTGAACAACTGGCCCCCATAACTTGCAGGTGTTGCTTTTCTTCAGCGAACCCTTACAAAAACCAAGATGCCCGGGGCAGGCTGGCGGTGAAGTTTACCGAGTACTCCACTCACTTCTCGCCCACGTTGGCCAGTAACACAATCACTGTATCCAGAGCTGTTGTACCCAACCTAGGGCCCCTGTGAACCTTTATTTACTGGGGCGCGTTCCCCAGCAAGTATCGGTTGTTGGATAGTTCCTGAGTGACCAGCGAACTTCCCTTAAAATAAAAAAAATTACACAAATCACGTTAGAATGTACAAATAGCATTTATGACCTTCGTACACAAATAGTACCGGTCAGGTTTACTAATGCACACAATTACGTGCGGTACAATCGTTCAGCACATAAGCAACTAATCTTATGTACTGAGCGACCAACGGAATCGAAAATTACGGCTGCGAATTCCTTCAGCCAGAGCTTGTATGGCCTATATGGGTGTTGCACCAACCCTTTTAGGTGTTGTGCCTGTGGACTGTATAGCGGACTTCCTTGTCTGCTGTACCTGAACCTGCTGGTCTGCTATGACCTCCTGGTCTGTTACAGTATGACCTCCTGGTCTGCTACACTCTAATGCTCAAATTGTATGTTTTAACCAGGGATGCCTCCCTAGCCACCATGTACGTCACTTACACGTATGTACCTCACGAGAACTCGACTTTTCTTGTGGTTCAACCTCAAAAATTGTAAAAACAAACACTCACTCACCACATATACA
Source organism: Pseudophryne corroboree (assembly GCF_028390025.1). Taxonomy (NCBI): domain Eukaryota; kingdom Metazoa; phylum Chordata; class Amphibia; order Anura; family Myobatrachidae; genus Pseudophryne; species Pseudophryne corroboree. The sequence goes on along the minus strand of NC_086444.1, from coordinate 382,527,112 downwards.
CTTTTGTTTCTATTTCTATTTCTGCGCAGAAATTTCTCTTTAGACCAGATGTGTTACCAATTAGGAGAAGGATCTGTTAATTTAAATTTCGAATGTTAAAATAGATTTGCGCGATTTATCGCCTTGCGTTATTTACCGCGTTGCGCTATTTATCGCGTTGAAAAAAAATTAACACTTGTGATTTGAGTTACGTGGGCGTACCCGTACGCTCCGTTGCGTAATATACGCTGCGTGCGTCGGCCCTTAGGTTGCGTACGCAAGTCTCAGTCCTTTGTTAGAGACACGTGTACGCAAAGCAAAGATCCACCGTAACACAATTTATACGTTTATCAATGTAGATGATCCTTTATCATCTACCGCGCACCACACTGACTTCGCCTTGTCTCTCAGGCACAGCTGTGTTTGTCTATACTTTAACTATATTACCTTTTTACTCTTAAACTATGAAATAGCGGCAAATCTCTCTTAGCACATTTATCAATTATACAATAGCAAACAGGAGAGTGATATATGAAAATACACGAATGAAGAGAAATGCAGATATATATGTGTGCGTGCGTGCGTGTGTACGCAAGACAGAAAAATAAACAGTTTTAAAAGAGACTAGCGTGTTGTTCTTACCTCCGGTTCCCGGATTCCTTCAGCACCCTTTACTAAGAGAAGCAGACGCTTATCCAAACAGCACTACGAGGAATATGATCTCCCGCCCTTTGCTGCTGGATAATGTCTGCTGAAATTACCTAGTGCAGATATGTGAAGGACGGGCGAGCCCGCAATTGATAAAGCTGAATATTTATCTTATATAATACCCTTTATGAGGTCTAAGAACACTGTACGCTATTTACGTATGAAGTACCGTAAGGGTACGCTCGTTGCGTAACAATCGCTCAGCCGTAGTCGAGACGCTCAAGCGTCACGTTCGCTCACGGCCAAGAGATCACTGGCAGGCATGCTATTGGCTGCTGACTAACGTAATGATTCGCTATAGCGTAGCGGACGCTCGGGACCACGAGGAGATCACCAGCGGCGCTGACGCTCACAATGTTAAACCTTTAAATCTAAACCATAAACAATGTAATATGCTGTAAAACCTTAGTGTAGAGATAGGGTGTAGATGCAACCTAGTGTAACCTTATTAACTTAAAAGCTGTTTGAGCGTCAGCGACGCTCTGAGAATACTAAACACTATAAGAAATACACAGATACCTGGGCTTAGGGTCCAACGCCTAATATATATATATTTTGAATGATATACTTGCAAAAGAATTAATACAAATACAAATCATACACTACAATATAACATAGACTACCTGACCAGATAACTACACAGGAAATATAATACAATTGCTATTTAAGGGAAAATAAGAGAGAAAGAGGAGAAGAGAGAGAGAGAGAGAGATTGGCCCACAATAACAAGATCAATATAGTTGCGGAGAAAACTTACGCACAAAGGAAATGATCGCATGCGCCTCTGGACATCCAGCTCCCGATTTTCAGCAATGATAACCGTTGAAGAGTGAGAGCTGGATGTGATCGGCCTGTCTATTTATGCCCCACACACAATGCAATTCAATGGTCCCTACAATCTCATTGTTCATTGGACACAGGAATTCCTCCTCGCATTATAACAAAAGGTCATAGGTTGATTCATACAGGTGGGCCGTGACTATTTCCAACAGCTCAGGTGGGAGGGAAACTGGGTTTCCCGCCGCATGGATAAGTAAGTGCAAATACAGTAAATGTTCATAAACTTCTTATGTCCATAACTATTCGCACGAGCGATTAATCCGCTTCAAACCAACACCGGAATATTGCTAATTAAATACTCTTCCGATGGGTACTAAACACCACTGTATTACTCCTGTCTGACCCTTCGTATCAAACAAAGAGGGATTTCTCTGTTCACGAACATTCTATATTAACCAAACTTTCAGAATCTATCAAAGGGACCATGATCTACAAAATACATTATATAGTGAAAATATGTAACGATTGAGTCGCACGCTACGATCACATAAACTCTACCGTAAATACGCATACCGTGCGCCTGCGGGTGCCCGCGACTGTGAGTATGCGCACGTACGGGAGAGCGTACGCATGTGCAGCACGGACCTGTGTGAGGTGCAAATATGGTAGTGTGCATAGAGATATTTTTCTGACTTTGACACTTACTATCCTCAGTACCTTGGGTATGAGAGGAAGAGGAGGGAACACATAAACTGACTGGTACACCCACGGTGTCACTAGTGCGTCCACAGCTATCGCCTGAGGGTCCCTTGACCTGGCGCAATATTTTTTTAGCTTTTTGTTGTTGCGGGACGCCATCATGTCCACCTGTGGCAGTTCCCAGCGATTTACAATCTGTGTGAAGACTTCTTGATGAAGTCCCCACTCTCCCGGGTGGAGGTCGTGCCTGCTGAGGAAGTCTGCACTCCCGGAATGAACACTGCTGACAGTGCTAGCACGTGATTCTCCGCCCATCGAAGAATCCTTGTGGCTTCTGCCATTGCCATCCTGCTTCTCGTGCCGCCCTGGCGGTTTACATGGGCGACAGCCGTAATGTTGTCTGACTGAATCAGTACTGGGTGGTTTTGAAGCAGGGGCTCTGTTTGACTCAGGGCGTTGTAAATGGCCCTAGTTCCAGTATATTTATGTGTAGTGAAGTCTCCAGACTTGACCACTGTCCTTGGAAGTTTCTTCCCTGAGTGACTGCCCCCCATCCTCGGAGGCTTGCATCCGTGGTCACCAGGACCCAGTCCTGTATGCCGAACCTGCGGCTCTCGAGAAGATGAGCACTGTCCAGCCACCACAGCAGAGACACCCTGGCCCTTGGGGACAGGGTGATCAACCGATGCATCTGAAGATGCGATCCGGACCATTTGTCCAACAGATCCCACTGAAAGATCCTTGCATGGAACCTGCCGAAGGGACTTGCTTCGTAAGAAGCCACCATCTTTCCCAGGACTCGCGTGCAGTGATGCACCGACACCTGTTTTGGTTTCAGGAGGTCCCTGACCAGAAATGACAATTCCTGGGCCTTCTCCACCGGGAGAAACACCTTCTTCTGTTCTGTGTCCAGAATCATGCCCAGGAAAAGCAGACGCATCGCAGGAATCAGCTGCGACTTTGGGATATTCAGAATCCAGCCGTGCTGTTGCAACACTTCCTGAGAGAGTGCTACGCTGACCAACAACTGCTCTCTGGACCTCGCCTTTATGAGGAGATCGTCCAAGTACGGGATAATTATAACTCCCTTCTTCCGAAGGAGTATCATCATTTCGGCCATTACCTTGGTAAATATTCTCGGTGCCGTGGAGAGACCAAGCGGCAACGTCTGGAATTGGTAATGACAGTCCTGTACCACAAACCTGAGGTATTCCTGGTGAGGTGGGTAAATGGGGACATGCAAGTAAGCATCCTTGATGTCCAGCGACACCATAAAATCCCCCTCTTCCAGGCTTGCAATAACCGCCCTGAGCGATTCCATTTTGAACTTGAACTTCTTTATATAAGTGTTCAAGGATTTTAAATTCAGAATGGGTCTCACCGAACCGTCCGGTTTCGGTACCACAAACATTGTGGAATAGTAACCCCTTCCCTGTTGAAGGAGGGGGACCTTGATTATCACCTGCTGGAGGTACAGCTTGTGAATTGCCGCCAGTATTACCTCCCTTTCCCTGGGAGCAGCTGGCAAGGCTGATTTGAGGTAACGGCGAGGGGTAGTCGCCTCGAACTCCAGTTTGTATCCCTGAGATACAATTTGTACAGCCCAGAGATCCACCTGTGAGCGAACCCACTGGTTGCTGAAGTTTCGGAGATGCGCCCCCACCGCACCTGGCTCCGCCTGTGGAGCCCCAACGTCATGCGGTGGACTTAGTGGAAGCAGGGGAGGATTTTTGTTCCTGGGAACTGGCTGCCTGGTGCAGCTTCTTTCCTCTACCCTTGCCTCTGGCCAGAAAGGATGCTCCTCTGACCCGCTTGCCTTTCTGAGGCCGAAAGGACTGCATTTGATAATACGGTGCTTTCTTAGGCTGTGAGGGAACCTGAGGTAAAAAAGTCGACTTCCCAGCAGTTGCTGTGGATACGAGGTCCGAGAGACCGTCCCCAAACAATTCCTCAGCCTTATAAGGCAAAACCTCCATGTGTTTTTTAGAATCAGCATCACCTGTCCAGTGCCGAGTCCATAATACTCTCCTGGCAGAAATGGACATTGCATTAATTCTAGATGCCAGCAGGCAAATGTCCCTCTGGGCATCCCGCATATATAAGACAACGTCTTTTATATGTTCGAGGGTTAGCAAAACAGTATCCCTGTCGAGGGAATCAATGTCGTCTGACAGAGAATCAGTCCATGCTGCTGCAGCACTACACATCCAGGCTGAAGCAATAGCAGGTCTCAGTAGAGTACCAGAGTGTGTATACACAGACTTCAGGATAGCTTCCTGCTTTCTATCCGCAGGCTCCTTTAGGGCGGCCGTATCCTGAGACGGCAGTGCCACCCTTTTAGATAAGCGTGTTAGCGCCTTGTCCACCCTAGGGGATGTTTCCCAACGTAACCTATCCGTTGGCGGGAAAGGGTACGCCATCAGTAACCTCTTAGAAATCACTAGTTTCTTATCAGGGGATCTCCACGCTTCTTCATACAATTCATTTAATTAATCAGATGGAGGAAAAGTCACTGGCTGCTTTTTCTCCCCAAACATAATACCCCTCTTGGTGGTAACCGGGTTAATGTCAGAAATGTGCAATACATCTTTCATTGCAGTAATCATGCATCGGATGGCTTTTGTAGACTGTACATTTGTCTCATCCTCATCTACACTGGAGTCAGACTCCGTGTCGACATCTGTGTCTACCATCTGAGCTAGCGGGCGTTTATGAGCCCCTGACGGCTTCTGAGTCGCCTGGGCAGGCGCGGGCTGAGACCCCGGCTGTCCCAAGGCTGCTGCGTCATCGAACCTTTTATGTAAGGAGTTGACACTGTCGGTTAAGACCTTCCACATATCCATCCAATCAGGTGTCGGCCCCGTCGGGGGCGACACCACACTTATCTGCCCCTGCTCCGCCTCCACGTAACCCTCCTCATCAAACATGTCGACACAGCCATACCGACACACCACACACACACAGGGAATGCTCAGACTGAGGACAGGACCCCACAAAGTCCTTTGGGGAGACAGAGAGAGAGTATGTCAGCACACACCACAGCGCTATATAACACAGGGATTTACACTATAAAAAGTGATTTACCCAATAGCTGCTTAAATATCTTATTTGCGCCTAAATTTATGTGCCCCCCCTCTCTTTTTTACCCTTCTTGTATCAGGATACTGCAGGGGAGAGCCTAAGGAGCTGCTTCCAGCGGAGCTGTGAAGGGAAAATGGCGCTGGTGTGCTGAGGAAGAAGGCCCCGCCCCCTCAGCGGCGGGCTTCTGTCCCGCGTTTTATGTAACTTAATGGCGGGGTTTTTTACACATATACAGTTTTCAGACTGTATTATGTGTATTTAAGTGCCAAAAGGTATTATAATTGCTGCCCAGGGCGCCCCCCCCAGCGCCCGGAGTGTGTGGTGTGCTGTGGGAGCAATGGCGCACAGCTGCGGTGCTGTGCGCTACCTTAATGAAGACAGGAGTCTTCTGCTGCCGATTTCATCGCTTCTTTTCTGTCTTCTGGCTCTGCAAGGGGGACGGTGGCGCGGCTCCGGGAACGGACGATCGAGGTCAGGCCCTGTGTTCGATCCCTCTGGAGCTAATGGTGTCCAGTAGCCTTAGAAGCACAAGCTAGCTGCAAGCAGGTAGGTTTGCTTCTCTCCCCTCAGTCCCACGTAGCAGTGAGTCTGTTGCCAGCAGATCTCACTGAAAATAAAAAACCTAACAAATACTTACTTTTCTAGCAAGCTCAGGAGAGCTCACTAGGAGCACCCAGCTCTGGCCGGGCACAGATTCTAACTGAGGTCTGGAGGAGGGGCATAGAGGGAGGAGCCAGTGCACACCAGATAGTACCTAATCTTTCTTTTAGAGTGCCCAGTCTCCTGCGGAGCCCGTCTATTCCCCATGGTCCTTACGGAGTTCCCAGCATCCACTAGGACGTCAGAGAAAATGTGTTTATGAAACACTGTCAAAAATCGTCTGTTAGCAAATGTGTAATCAGAATCAGCTTTATTGGCCAGGTATACTTGCATATACTAGGAATTTGTCTTCAGTTTGCTATACAACAGCCAAGTAGGTAACAGATAAGCAGGTGTGTGTGTGTGGGGGGGGTGGTAGGGGGGGCAAGTACAGTCATACAGATAGGTATACCAAAGCGAGACAAGTGAATTACAGTACAAGTATGTCCAGTCCGTCAATGTTCAGGAGTTCAGCAGGTGGACCGCTTGGGGGAAGAAACTTTTGAGGCTTCTGGTGGACCTGGCAGGGATGGCCCTGTAATGCCTGCCAGATGGAAGCAAGTTATTTAGAACCTGAAACACAACATTGCTGTTGAGTGATTTAAATTGAACATCAATCTTTTGTAAATTTACCCCATACAGGACCTAATTCAGGACCAGTTGCTAATCCTTCCTGATGCGCAAAGTACCGATTTTCAGTACTTTGTGCATGCGCAGGACCAATTCTGCGCATGTGCGAATGGGTCCTGTGACACAGGATACAGGGACAGCATCAGACTGTCAATTACTGGGGGTGGTGATGGGGCAGTGACGGAGGCGTGTCCATTTTGGAGGGAGGAAAGAGGCCAGGGATCTCTGTCTTTGCACAATTTCCTGGCCTCTGCAACGGGAGGCTTGTGCATTTCCATGAGTGCTGCAAGCTGCCAGATGGTGCCAGGGAAGATCAGATACTGCGTTTTTGGACGCAATTCTGATCAGTAATGCAGCAGGAGGCGTGATGGCTCTGCCCCCGATATGCTTGCCCTGGCAGCCCTGAGATTCTCTCCCCAGCCGCTGTGGAGACCCTCCTAAACACAGGCATCCACACCCACAGCTGGAGGACACAGAGGAGCGGACCAACTCCCCCCAGTGACCATTTCCGCAAGAGTGACCTCCATCCGAGAGCGGGAGAGGCACTTCCAGGATCTTATGCAGGAGGCTGTTCACGGAGACTTTGGTGGAGGTAAGTTAATGTGGGCTGTGGCATCTCTGCCTGGCAGACCCTCCCCTCCCTCCAGGTGAGCTGGAAGCTGAGGGAGGACAGTGCTGGGACTGGGTCATGGCTGCCATCCTGTAAGCAGCTTTGCGACTGTGGGGCCCCCATCTTGACCCCCTCCTCCCCCGCCCACTCCCCTGCTCGGCCACTGCTTCTGCCCAGACATTGGTGGACCCTATGTGATCAGACACCACATCACTGACTTGCTTCACAACTGCTGCCCCAGAACTCTACATGGCACTGATCTGCTGTAGATGGTTTTACTATGTACTTCTGCCCCACTGTATGCTATACCTGTGCCCTATACTTCCACTATTTGCACAACCTGCCAGCAGTAACCTACGCAGTACATCCAAGACAATTGCATCGAATTGGTTCCTCTGCAGGCAGGTTGTGCTACATGTGGATCTCTTCATACAGGGTATTTCATACTAGAAGACACATGTCAATTTTCCCATATATTCCTTGTATGGCTCACCTTCTGCAATGCAACCTTCGTAGTGCGCACTACATGGCTGCTTCACCTGGTGCACTCGTGGATGGGATGAAAAATACAGCTGATGGTTTTGTTGGGACCCTAGTCCTAGCGTTAGGACACTGCAATCACCCATTTTGTGTCACCTCTTCTAGGTGTAACCTATTCCACCCATGGTAATCCTACATAGTGCACCCAAGATGGCTGCCTCATCTGGTACCTTTCGTGGGTGGAATATATAACCCGTGGAATTTATTAGCCAAGATGTCTGCAACAACCCGGCATTATGCTTATTTTGATCTCTAGGTTTTGTTGTTTTTAATTATCTCTTTGTGTTCTTTCTACATGCTGTAATTCTAAACTGTTTGTACATTGTACATTGCACAGTGTTTCTGAGGTCTGTAAAATTACTTTGAGTCCTGCTGGAGAAAAGTGCTATATAAATACAATTATTATTATTATTATTATTATTATTAGCACACTGTACTCATGGAAATATCCATGAGTACATTGCACTATTCAAATAGAGACAAAGCCACATACAGTTATAAAAAATAAAATATAAAAAAAGGAGTATCAAGGCATTTAGACTAATAAAATGTTTATAAGGTACATACCTTTTATTTGTTTACATCGTGCTTGTATAACACTGAGCAAAATCATACATTTAAAGATACAAAGAACGTTTTCACTTTAACAGCCCATCTGCTCAAAACATTGAAGAGAAATGCTTCTGCAGTTCTTTGCCGTTTCATTTTGTTTTACAACAGGTTCTGATTTTGAATCCACACTTCCCAATCCCTTCTCAGAGAACAAAATCAAATGGATTATGCAGAGTTCCTTTGAAAAGTAATGGCACAAGAGGCCTTTTGTTCCTTTACAAAAAATTGCCCAAGGGGCAGAATTTTAATCATTTAATCAGCCTCTGATGTAAGGCAGCTATAAGGGAGAGGTTCTTCTATTTTTCTATAAGAAAGTCATTAGCTAGCTATTAAGCTAATTGTCATTATAGCAAAGCGATGATTGCAGCAAGTCATTCTTTACAAAGACACAGCCAAAAATGAAATTGTTTTGTCAATATGCATTCTAGGACGCTGATAGAAACTTCTAAGCACAACGTTCCAAAATGAGGAAAATGTTTTTAATTCCAATGTATCAGCACCATTATTGAACTGATGTTTACCAGTAGTTTAATTAAATCATCTATCTTGCAAACACAGTAAGACCTATAAAAAAAAAAAAATCAGTTGTGCTTTGTATAAACTGCTGTTAAAATATAGCTTGTTTTAGAGAAACTAGAAATTTAATTTCCATAATGACCTCCTGGAAGCACATATAAAAAAGTATATAAAAATGAGATGTCTTCAATGTGAGCCCAGAATTAATAATACAATATTGATACATAAGGTTGATACATAAACAACATACCAAAATCATCTGAATTCTCACCTGTGCCAATGTAATTTTGCTTTAACATATTCTTGTTAGTCCTGTCTGAATTACCATTGCTTTCTCCCTACTCTCACAACCACTCTCAATTTTAGCAGTCTATTTTAAAACTGAACTAATGCAATTTTATAATCTTCACTGTAAGTTTCACCTGTAACTCAATTATTTTCGACTATAATACACATTGACCAACACCATACTTTTACCTGAACTCCTACTGCTGTCTCTATTGTACAGGCTCCACCCCTTTTTACTTTTTCCATTTTTCCCATACTATGTCCAGGTTTACATCAACCCTCCCGATCACCACTTGTCTACCTAATTCTTTCTTCTGCACCTTCCTTCCACATCTATCCCTCCACCCTAGTCTCCTACATCTCCTACTCTCTCCCCTTCTGTTTCCCATCCACCCCTCTCCCTCCCTTCCCCTCCTCTCTTCCTGTCACCACACTTTCTGTCACTTCTGCCCCACCATGGTCCTACTTCCCCACCACTCATCCCAGTCCCCTCCCTCCATTCTCTGTCACCTCACCTCTTCTCCGTCTACATCACACTGCATTCCCTCCCTGCCCTCCTCTTGCAGTTTCCCCTCCTAGCTCAGAAGCCTGCACTAAAACTATGCCCGCTTCATCCCTTCCACCCAAATCAATATCCCCTCAAAGCTACAGCAACCCTGATAATCTCATTTGCATATCGCCCTCAAACTCACACCCCCTATCCTGTGCCCTATGGAATGCCAGATCTGTTTGTAACAAACTGGTCCCCACCCATGACCTTTTCATCTCAAACTCCCTGAAACCTGGCTTACTGAAACCTGGCTTACTCCCTATGATACCACTACTCCTGCTGCTCTCTCTGCTGGGGGCCTCACATTCTCACATACACCCCAAGCTGGGGGTCGCCTAGGTAATGGTTTTGGGATCCTTTTACCCTCTAGCTACTCCTACCAACTCATCCCCCCAGAACTATCCCTTAAATTCTCTACATTTGAGGTCCATGCTATACACCTCTTCCAACCTGTCCATCTACGAGTAGCTGTCATTTACCGCCCCCTGGCATGCCCTCCAAATTCCTTGACAACTTTGCTTTCTGGCTTCCTCACTTCCTCTCTTCTGACATTCCCGCCATTATCTTAGGCGACTTCAACATCCCAATTGATATCCCTACAAAATCCTCTGCCTTTAAACTCCTTAACCTTACTGTACATCTTCACTCGGTCTCTCCCAGTGGACATCCTCCCCCTCCCATGTGAATGGGAGACTAACTGGATCTGGTCTTCACTCATCGCTGTGATATTTCTGATTTCTCCAACTCCCCATTTCCCCTCTCAGACCACCACCTGCTCTCCTTTAACTTATCTCTCTCTGCTTCTCCATCTCTACATCCTAAAGCTGCCATCACTAAACGCAACACTGAGGCTATCGACACCACTTCCTTATCCTCCCTACTCGACTCACTTCTCTCTCCTATTCTATCTCTCTCATGCCCTGAACAAGCCACATCCCTATACAATGCTTCCCTCACTTACTGCTGAGCGACAGTGGAGGAAATCGCGCTCTAAGGCAGACTTCCTCCATCTCAAACGTATGCTCTCTTCATTCAGTGCTGCTCTTTCCCTCGTTAAACAGTCATACTTCAAAAACCTCATATCCTCCCAATCTTCCAACCCCCGGCGCCTCTTTGCCACTCTCAACTCCCTCTGCTGCCCACCCCCACCTCGTCTCCCCCATCATTCTCTGCTCTTGACTTTGCCATTTACTTCACATCCAAGATTGACTCCATACTTCAGGACATCACATCCCACCAAAAAATCAGCAACCAGCCACCTCCTATCCCTTACCACCCCTCCCCTTCCCTCTTACCAACTCTGACATCTTTCTCCCATGTATCTGGTGAGGAAGTCATGGCCCTCATCCGTTCCTCACCCCCCTCCACCTCCCCACTTGACCCTATCCCCCCCCCTTCCTCCTCCGCTACCTCTCTCTCTCTCTCTCTCTGCCTGCTCCTACCTTGCCCACCTCCTCAATCTCTCCCTCTCATCAGGCACTGTCCCCTCTGTCTTCAAGCATGCACTCGTCTCGCCTATTCTTAAAAAAAACCTACCCTTGATCCACACACTCTCTCCAACTATGGACCCATCTCTCTCCTTCCTTTTGCCTCCAAACTCCGTGAGCATAATGTCTATAAACGCCTGTCTGCCTTTCTTTCCTCCCACTCACTACTTGACCCATTCCAGTCTGGCTTCCGTCCTCTCCACTCCACTGAAACTGCCCTCACTAAAGTCTGCAATGACCTCCTATCTGCTACATCCAAGGGTCACTACTCTTTGCTTATTCTCCTTGACCTCTCTGCTGCTTTTGACACTGCGGACCACCCTCTCCTTCTGCAAATCCTTCACTCCCTTGGTCTGAGTGATACTGCCCTCTCCTGGCTGTCCTCCTACCTCTCTGACCATTCCTTCTCTGTCTCTTCTCATGGCTCCACCTCCCCCCCACTTCCACTAACTGAAGGTGTCCACCAAGGCTGTCTTGGAGTAATCCTTGACTCCTCCCTCTCCTTCAAACCACACATTCAGCACCTATCACAAACCCGTCAAGACCCTTATCCACTCACTGGTTATCTCCAGACTGGACTACTGTAATTTCCTCCTGACTGGCATCCCTAACACATACATCTCTCCACTTCAATCTATCCTCAATGCTGCTGCCCGGATCATCTTCCTCACCAAACGCACTACATCCACCTCCACTCTCTTACTAGCCCTTCACTGGCTCCCTTTTCCCCTTCAGAATCTATTTCAAGCTTCTCACACTCACTTACAAAGCCCTCACCCACTCCTCTCCCAGTTACATCTCTGACCTTTACTCTCTTTACACTCCCACCCGTCCTCTTCGCTCCGCTAATGCACGCTGTCTCTCCTGCCTTCTGATTACCTCCTCCCACTCCTACCTCCAAGATTTTGCATTTACTGCTCCCTTTTTCTGGAATTCTCTACCTCTCCCCCTCAGACTCTCCACCTCTCTACAAAACTTCAAACGGGCTCTCAAGACACACTTCTTCACCAAACCCAGCCTTCTCTCATCCTAAGCCTTCTGTGGCCCATGCTCACTTTCTACCCCATCTGTGTCACCCCTGTTTGTGTGTCCCTCCCCTTTAGAATGTAAGCTCTCACGAGCAGGGTCCTCTTCCCTCATGTGCTTTTATGTCTCTTACTTAACCTATCTTCTTTTCAATACTCCCTTTTGGTGGCACCAAGGGGGTAATTCAGAGTTGATTGCAACAGCAAATTTGTTAGCAGTTGGGCAAAACCATGGGGGTCATTCCGACCCGATCACACGCTGCAGTTTATTGCAGTGCAGTGATCGGGTTGGAATTGCGCATGCACCGGCGCCGCAGTGCGCTGGCGCATGCCGGACGGCCGAAGGCAGTTGTTTCCCTGCGATCGCCTCTGCCTGATTGACAGGCAGAGGTGGTCGCTGAGCGGGAGGGGGCGGCACGGCAGCGTTTGCCCGCCGTTATGGGGGCACGATCCGGGCAATGCAGGCGTGGCCGGACCGTGCGGGCTGCAGCGGCTGCGTGACGTCACACGCAGCCGCTGCGGGCCGGGGAGCAATGAGTAGCTCTCGGCCAGCACGCTAAAGCTGCGCTGGCCGGGAGCTACTCCTAAAGTGCAAAAGCATTGCCTCTGTGCGATGCTTTTGCACTTCTGCAGGGACGGGGGACACACCGGCACTGACATGCGGGGCGGGATAGCCCTGTGCTGGGCGTCCCACCGCATGTCTATTGTCATGATCGTAGCCCTGCAAAAATTTTCAGGGCTACGACCAACTCGGAATGACTCCCCATGTGCACTGCAGGTGTGGCAGATATAACATTTGCAGAGAGAGTTAGATTTGGATGGGTTATTTTGTTTCTGTGCAGGGTAAATACTGGCTGCTTTATTTTTACACCACAATTTAGATTTCAGTTTGAACACACCACACCCAAATCTAACTCTCTCTGCAAATGTTATATCTGCCCACCCTGCAGTGCACACGGGCCCTCATTCCAAGTTGTTCGCTCGCTAGCTGCTTTTAGCAGCATTGCACACGCTAGGCCGCCACCCTCTGGGAGTGTATCTTACCATAGCAGAATTGCAAACGAAAGATTAGCAAAACTGCTACTAAATAATTCTTTGCAGTTTCTGAGTAGCTCCAGACCTACTCACAGATTGCGATCAGCTCAGTCTGTTTAGTTCCTGGTTTGACGTCACAATCACGCCCTGCGTTCGGCCAGCCACTCCCCCGTTTCTCCAGACACTCCCGCGTTTTTCCCTGACACGCCTGCGTTTTTTAGCACACTCCCGGAAAACGCTCAGTTACCACCCAGAAACGCCCCTTTCCTGTCAATCACTCACCAATCAGCAGTGCGACTGAAAAGCGCCGCAGAATCCACAGCAAATCTACTAAGTTTTTAGTTAAATAACTAAGCGCATGCGCCCTGCGTGCCTTGCGCATGCGCATTTTGCAACAAATCGCAGCATAGCGAAAATCGGCAACGAGCGAACAACTCGGAATGACCCCCATGGTTTTGCCCAACTGCTAACAAATTTGCTGCTGCGATCATCTCTGAATTAGGCCCCAAATCCTTAGGTTTTCTGCCACCCTGATAAGTGCTGTTTACTGACGCAGATATGTTTATATATTCTCTACTTGTCCTATATTATATTGAACTGTAAGTCACTGTCTTCACGTTTTGCTTATTTGTTTACTCTGTAATTGGGTGCTGCGGATCCCATGTGGCACCATATAAATAAATTATAATAATAATTATAATAATAACAATAACCCTTTCACTGATTGAGATCTATGGCAAAATAGAACCATAGGTGGCCCACCATATTTTTATTACATAATTATGTTAAGTCATTAAAGGAATTTGCACCAGAATGTAGATATTCAGAATGTCGACATCGGTATACAGTAATGTCTTCAGCCCATTTTAGTTTTACCCAGAAGTTAGGGTTTGGGTTATGCTGCGCTCAGGGTAGGGTTAGGGCTACAATTGGCTGAAAAATGCTAGACCCACATGCTGACTGTCAAGTTGCACAATGTTGGCATTCTGGCAGTGTCGACACTATGTCAACATTGTTAATGCAGACATAACATCCAAGTCAACATTTCAAATTTTGATATTCGCACATGCTTACATTGTGAATGTTGACAATTAGTACCATACACCTAGGGATACTGTGGGAGAAGTGACAAGTGTCTTATAAGAGCCAGGATCTCATCCTCTTGTAGAAAATCCTGGTGAAGTGATTAATGGAATTTCCTGCTGATCCCACATTTTTATTAATTATTTACTTATTAACAGTTTTTTATATAGCACAGCAAATCCTGTTGCACTTACAATTGGAAACAACAGTGATATAACAAAATTGGGTAATAACAGACAGTAATAGAGGTAGATGGGCCCTGATCACAATCTTACAATCTATAGGTAAATTAATATTGATACACAAGGATTGGTGTTATCTATTGCACAATGGTCCACCAGATTGCAAAGGTTCTTGGTGGGCTGTACGATATGGTCACACAGCAATGCAGGCCAGGGGTCAGAAGGATGGGAAAGTGAAGAAAGAATTGGATGGGAAAGTTTATGAAGGTTACGTGGGCTTTCCTGATGAGTTGAGTTTTTAGGAAACACTTGAAGGATTGTAGACTAGCTGAGAGTCTTATCATGGGAGGATATTCCACAGAGTTAGTGCAGCACGAGGAAAGTCCTGCAATCATAAATGGGAACGAATAATGGTGGTCTGTCACGATCCGGGTATCTGGACGCCATTTCTCACCTATCAGATGCCTCCTAAGGCTGGCTCAGCGCTCCAGGACCGGATCCCATCTGTTATCCTGATGTGCACATTCCCGCATTCTCTCCTGTCTCTCTGGACGCAGTCACAGTAACGCCTTATACATCTGGCATGGCGTCTCCCGCGGCCTCCGCCGCCGTCCCTGAGCTTCTGCATTCAAAGTGGCGATTACGTCAGCCGCGGCCTCCGCTGTGTCCGCGTGGTCGGATGTGCATCTGTCAGCCTGGCGTCTCCTGTCTCTGGTGGCCGGCGCCGCCATTACTGTTTTCCAGACCACATGGATTACAATCCAAACTTCCCTCCAAGTGTCTGCATGGGCGCAGCCATCTTGGATTCTGTCAGCTGATCATTCCTACCAATCCGTTGTCAGTATTATTAATTTGCATAATTGCCTAGCCAATGCCTTCCTTGCTGCAGGTATAAATAGGTTGTGCCTGAGCAAGGAAGGCGTCAGTGCTTTGGTTGTCAAACCTAGTTCCAGTTTGTCTCTCTCCTGTGAATGTCTTCCAGGTTCCAGCTCCTGTCTCCAGACTTCTGCTATAGAGACCCGCACCAGCATTCCATCTGCGGTGTAGCCTGACTCTCCGATCCATTCTGGACTCACCTGTTTCCAGCTTCAACATCACCTGCTTCCAGCTCAGCTTCCAGCAGTGTACAGCTTCTCTTAAAGGGCCGGTGTCCTTTCTGCAGTTTACCACTCTCCACCGGTATTTATTATTTCTCCGCTCTCAAATTCTACATTTCATCTATATTGCATCGCTCTCAAGTTTTATTTATTATTTAACTGGTTCCAGCCAGTATCCACTCCGTGCCAACACCTGTCTGGTTCTAACCAGTACCCACAGCAGCATTTTATCTACAGCAGTCCAGCTTTCCCTGGAACACCAGCTGGTACGACCCTGGGCTTTCCTCATTGCTACAGTTGAGCCTGGTAAGGACTTTCCAACTTGCAGATAATAAGAACTGTCTCATACCACCAGAGCTCTGTGGCCCCTGCCACCCTGTAGTACCCAGGAACTGTATTATTATTTCTCTGCTGATTTTTATGTTGCTTTTTACTGCTACTGTGATGCATGGAGTTTGTCATAAATAAATATCATTGACTTTTACTCAAGTTGTCGTGGTCACGCCTTCGGGCGGTTTCTCTTCATGTTACTTACATGTCCAGGGGTCTGATACAACCTCCCAGGTTCCGGTACATCTCAGCCCCTACAACTGAGGCTGCCTTCCGTCAGCTCAGGCCCTCAGTTGTGACAGTAAGCACTGACCAAATGAATCCAGCCGGAGACCAGGATCAAGCGGCCAGGCCGATGCAAGAACTGGCAGCCCGACTTGAACATCAGGAGGCTGCACAGGGCCACATCATCCGCTGTCTCCAGGATCTCTCTACTCGGCTGGATGGGATTCAGACAACTCTCCGTGGATCACGCGCATCTGGGGCGTCAACCACAGTGACTCCAACTATAACCCCACCCACCTTACCCGTTTCTACTCCACGTCTTCATCTTCCAACGCCAGCAAAATTTGACGGATCTCCAAGATTCTGCAGGGGATTTCTCAACCAGTGTGAGATTCAGTTTGAGCTACAACCTGGCAATTTTCCCAGTGACCGTACAAAAATTGCCTACATCATCTCTCTTCTCAGTGGCTCAGCCCTTGACTGGGCATCACCGTTATGGGAGAGGTCCGACACCCTGCTATCTTCTTACACTGCATTCGTGTCAACATTCAGGCGCATCTTCGACGAGCCAGGCCGGGTAACTTCAGCTTCGTCTGAGATTCTCCGTTTACGCCAGGGATCACATACTGTAGGACAATATCTTATACAGTTCCAGATCCTGGCATCTGAACTGGCATGGAACGACGAGGCCCTGTATGCTGCATTCTGGCATGGCTTATCCGAGCGTATTAAAGATGAGTTAGCTACCAGAGACTTACCCTCCAAGTTAGATGAGCTAATCTCACTTTGTACAAAAGTTGACTTACGTTTCAGAGAGAGAGCAACTGAGCGTGGAAGATCATCTGCTCCAAAATCTTCTGCTCCTCCTCCTCGCCAACTGTCACCAACTAAAGATGAACCCATGCAAATTGGCCGTTCCCGTTTAACTCCTGCTGAGCGCCGAAGACGTCTCTCTGAGTCTCTCTGTCTGTATTGTGCAGCTCCGTCTCACACTATTAATGCCTGTCCCAAACGTCCGGGAAACTCCAAATCCTAGCTCGCCAAGGAGAGGGCCGGCTAGGAGTAATGATCTCCTCTCCATCGTCTCAAGATTGTAATCTCCCAGTCTCGCTTCAAGTTGCTCAACGTTATCAGAACGTCATTGCCCTCCTGGATTCCGGAGCAGCTGGGAACTTTATTACCGAAGCCTATGTTAAACGGTGGTCCCTACCCACGAGAGACTTCCTTCCTCCTTTTCCTTAACTGCCGTGGATGGCAGTAAAATTTTTGATACAGTTATTGCTCTAAGGACTCTACCAGTTCGTCTGAGAGTGGGAGTTCTTCATTCCGAACTTATTTCACTTTTAGTGATTCCAAGAGCCACACATCCTGTGGTCCTGGGCCTTCCATGGCTTCGTCTTCACAATCCTACAATTGATTGGACGACTACGCAAATCCTGGCATGGGGTCCCTCCTGTGCTGAGACATGTTTGTTTAAAGTGTTGCCTGTCTGTTCTTCCACCCCCAGGTCGTCTGATGTTCCACCTCCTCCATATCAAGATTTCACGGATGTGTTCAGTAAAGCTTCTGCTGATATCCTTCCTCCTCATAGAGAATGGGACTGCCCGATTGATCTCGTTCCAGAGAAGGTTCCACCTCGAGGCCGAACTTATCCGTTGTCTCTGCCCGAGACGCATTCTATGGAGGAATACATTAAAGAGAACCTAGCAAAGGGGTTCATTCGACCTTCTTCTCCAGCCGGCGCAGGCTTCTTTTTTGTAAAAAAGAAAGATGGTGGTCTGCGGCCGTGCATCGACTACAGAGGTTTGAACGACATTACCATCAAGAACCGCTATCCTTTACCCCTGATTACTGAGCTCTTTGACAGAGTTAGCGGAGCTACCATCTTTACAAAGCTGGACTTGAGAGGTGCATACAATCTCATCCGGATCCGTGAGGGTGACGAGTGGAAGACCGCATTTAACACCCGTGACGGACATTATGAGTACCTCGTCATGCCCTTCGGATTGAGCAATGCTCCAGCTGTCTTCCAGCATTTCGTCAATGAGATCTTCAGAGACATTCTATACCGTCATGTCGTGGTCTGTCTAGATGATATCCTCATTTTTGCCAACAATTTAGAGGAACATCGTTTTTGGGTAAAGGAGGTACTATCCCGTCTCCGTGTCAATCATCTCTATTGCAAATTAGAGAAATGCGTCTTTGAAGTCAAGTCCATTCCGTTTCTAGGGTACATTGTGTCCGGTTCCGGACTAGAGATGGATCCTGAGAAACTACAAGCAATCCAGAATTGGCCGGTACCCTTAACCCTCAAAGGGGTCCAGAGGTTCTTAGGGTTTGCCAATTATTACCGAAAGTTTATACGAGACTTTTCCACCATTGTGGCGCCTATTACTGCTTTCACCAAGAAGGGTGCTAACCCGTCCAAGTGGTCTGAAGAAGCCATGCAAGCTTTTCATCTTTTAAAACAGAGGTTCATCTCTGCGCCTGTCCTGAAACAGCCTGACATCGACTCTCCTTTCATCTTAGAGGTGGATGCCTCCTCCGTTGGAGTAGGAGCGGTGTTATCTCAGAGGGCTAAAGATGGCCATTTACATCCTTGCAGTTTCTTCTCACGAAAGTTCTCCCCAGCGGAGCGCAACTATGCCATTGGCGACCAGGAGTTGCTAGCCATCAAGCTCGCTCTAGAGGAGTGGAGATATCTGTTGGAGGGAGCTTCTCATTCAATCACCATCCTTACAGACCACAAGAACCTTCTATATCTGAAAGGCGCACAATGTCTCAACCCTCGTCAGGCCAGATGGGCACTTTTCTTTTCCAGGTTCGACTTTAAACTCCAGTTCTGTCCGGGCTCTCAGAATCGCAAGGCCGATGCCCTTTCCCGCTCATGGGAGCAAGAAAATGAGTCAGAGTCTTCAGACAAGCATCCTATTATAAATCCGTTGGCATTCTCCACGGTAGGGATGGACTCTACGCCCCCATCAGGGAAAAGTTTTGTGAAGCCGACACTAAGGAAGAAGCTCATGCATTGGGCCCATGCTTCCCGCTTTGCCGGACATACAGGTATCCAAAAAACCCTGGAGTTTATCTCTAGGTCCTACTGGTGGCCAACTCTGAAAAAGGACGTTTTGGAGTTTATTGCATCTTGCCCAAAGTGTGCTCAACATAAAGTATCCCGCCAGTCGCCTGCGGGGCAACTGGTTCCACTATCTGTTCCCCGTCGACCATGGAGCCATTTGTCGATGGATTTTATTACAGATTTGCCCATGTGCAACAAGTTTAATACCATCTGGGTGGTAGTTGACCGGTTCACCAAGATGGCACACTTCATTCCTCTCACCGGTCTTCCGTCAGCTTCCAAGTTGGCTCAAGTATTCATACAAGAGATCTTTCGACTCCACGGTCTTCCAGAAGAAATTATCTCAGATCGAGGAGTTCAATTCACAGCCAAATTCTGGCGAAGTTTATGTCAAGTCCTCCAAGTCAAGCTAAAGTTTTCCACGGCTTACCATCCTCAGACCAATGGTCAAACTGAGAGGGTGAATCAGGACTTGGAGTCCTTCCTCCGCATCTATGTGTCCTCCTCTCAAGATGACTGGGTTCAATTACTTCCCTGGGCCGAGTTCTGTCATAACAACCAGTATCATTCTTCATCTTCTTCAACACCATTCTTCACCAACTTTGGATTCCACCCTAAAGTCCCTGAGTTCCAACCGCTTCCAGCAACTTCTGTTCCCGCAGTGGATATCACCTTGCATCAGTTTGCCAATATCTGGAAGAGCGTACGATCAGCTCTGCTCAAGGCATCGTTCAGGTACAAGAAGTTTGCGGATAAGAAGCGTCGAGCAGTTCCTGCTCTCAAGGTGGGTGATCGGGTATGGTTATCCACGAAGAATTTGAGGTTGAGAGTTCCCAGTATGAAGTTTGCACCTCGCTACATCGGTCCTTTTAAAATTGATCAAGTCATCAATCCTGTTGCTTACAGACTCCAGTTGCCTCCCTTCTTAAAGATACCCAGGACATTCCATGTTTCCCTGTTGAAACCGCTAATCTTGAATCGGTTTCATTCCTCACTTCCTCCAACTCCGAAAGTCCAAACTCAACGAGGCGTTGAGTATGAAGTAGCCAAGATCCTGGACTCACGTCACCGTTACGGTCAACTTCAGTATCTTATTGACTGGAAGGGTTATGGCCCTGAGGAACGTTCATGGACCAATGCTTCTGATGTCCATGCTCCTGCCTTGGTCCGGAGATTCCATTCCAAGTTTCCTCAAAAGCCAAAGAAGTGTCCTGGGGCCACTCCTAAAGGGGGGGGTGCTGTCACGATCCGGGTATCTGGACGCCATTTCTTACCTATCAGATGCCTCCTAAGGCTGGCTCAGCGCTCCAGGACCGGATCCCATCTGTTATCCTGATGTGCACATTCCCGCATTCTCTCCTGTCTCTCTGGACGCAGTCACAGTAACGCCTTATACATCTGGCATGGCGTCTCCCGCGGCCTCCGCCGCCGTCCCTGAGCTTCTGCATTCAGAGTGGCGATTACGTCAGCCGCGGCCTCCGCTGTGTCCGCGTGGTCGGATGTGCATCTGTCAGCCTGGCGTCTCCTGTCTCTGGTGGCCGGCGCCGCCATTACTGTTTTCCAGACCACATGGATTACAATCCAAACTTCCCTCCAAGTGTCTGCATGGGCGCAGCCATCTTGGATTCTGTCAGCTGATCATTCCTACCAATCCGTTGTCAGTATTATTAATTTGCATAATTGCCTAGCCAATGCCTTCCTTGCTGCAGGTATAAATAGGTTGTGCCTGAGCAAGGAAGGCGTCAGTGCTTTGGTTGTCAAACCTAGTTCCAGTTTGTCTCTCTCCTGTGAATGTCTTCCAGGTTCCAGCTCCTGTCTCCAGACTTCTGCTATAGAGACCCGCACCAGCATTCCATCTGCGGTGTAGCCTGACTCTCCGACCCATTCTGGACTCACCTGTTTCCAGCTTCAACATCACCTGCTTCCAGCTCAGCTTCCAGCAGTGTACAGCTTCTCTTAAAGGGCCGGTGTCCTTTCTGCAGTTTACCACTCTCCACCGGTATTTATTATTTCTCCGCTCTCAAATTCTACATTTCATCTATATTGCATCGCTCTCAAGTTTTATTTATTATTTAACTGGTTCCAGCCAGTATCCACTCCGTGCCAACACCTGTCTGGTTCTAACCAGTACCCACAGCAGCATTTTATCTACAGCAGTCCAGCTTTCCCTGGAACACCAGCTGGTACGACCCTGGGCTTTCCTCATTGCTACAGTTGAGCCTGGTAAGGACTTTCCAACTTGCAGATAATAAGAACTGTCTCATACCACCAGAGCTCTGTGGCCCCTGCCACCCTGTAGTACCCAGGAACTGTATTATTATTTCTCTGCTGATTTTTATGTTTCTTTTTACTGCTACTGTGATGCATGGAGTTTGTCATAAATAAATATCATTGACTTTTACTCAAGTTGTCGTGGTCACGCCTTCGGGCGGTTTCTCTTCATGTTACTTACATGTCCAGGGGTCTGATACAACCTCCCAGGTTCCGGTACATCTCAGCCCCTACAACTGAGGCTGCCTTCCGTCAGCTCAGGCCCTCAGTTGTGACATGGTCATTCCGAGTTGTTCGCTCGGTAATTTTCTTTGCATCGCAGCGATTTTCCGCTAATTACGCATGCGCAATGTTCGCACTGCGACTGCGCCAAGTAAATTTGCTATGCAGTTAGGAATTTTACTCACGGCATTACGTGGTTTTTTCTTCGTTCTGGTGATCGTAATGTGATTGACAGGAAGTGGGTGTTTCTGGGCGGAAACTGCCGTTTTATGGGTGTGTGTGAAAAAACGCTGCCGTTTCTGGGAAAAACGCGGGAGTGGCTGGAGAAACGGGGGAGTGTCTGGGCGAACGCTGGGTGTGTTTGTGATGTCAAACCAGGAAAGAAAACTGACTGAACTGATCGCTGTTGCCGAGTAAGTGTGGAGCTACTCAGAAACTGCTAAGAAGTGTCTATTCGCAATTCTGCTAATCTTTCGTTCGCAATTTTACTATGCTAAGATTCACTCCCAGTAGGCGGCGGCTTAGCGTGTGCAAAGCTGCTAAAAGCAGCTTGCGAGTGAACAACTCGGAATGACCACCAATGAGTGTGGATGAGAGACGTAGATCTTGTAAAGAGCTAGAAGATATATATTGGTGTAGTTTGGTTAATGGCCTTGTGTGTGAGTAAAATTATTTTATATTGAATTCGATAGAATCCAAGTAACCAATGGAGGTACTGACAGGGTGGATCTGCAGACGAAGAACATCTAGTGAGGACAATTAGCCTCACAGCTGCGTTCAGAATGGATTGTAGTGGTGAAAGCCTATTGTTGGTAAAACCAGTAACAAGACTATTGCAATAATCAATGCGGGAGATAATAAGAGCATGGATTAGAGTTTATGCAGATTCTTGGGTAAGGCATGGTGATATTTTGGATATGTGTTTTAGATGCAGGTAGCTGATTTTGAGACAGATTGAATGTGGGGAACAAAGGACAGTTCAGAGTCAAGGATGACAGCTAGGCAGCGAGCTTGTGATGTAGCATTGATTGTCCAGTTCTCAACAGTGATAGAGACATCAGGTTGGTAACTACTATTTGTCAGTGGAAATATAATTAATTCTGTTTTGGAAATATTACGTTTGAGGTGGCGAGATAACATCCAGCATTAAATGGCAGAAAGGCAGTCAGTGATGCAGAGCAATACAAATGGTGACAAATCAGGGGAGGATAGGTAGATTTGAGTATCATCTGCGTACAGGTGATATGGAAATCCAAAATAGTTTATTAGATTGCCAAGAGATGAAGAATAGATAGAAAAGACATTAAGACAGGGACCATTTATTCAATTCCACCTGTACCATATTAAAGTCCTTTGGCCTGGCACCTGGCATACAGTACATGCAAGTACTTGTCGCTATATAATTGATGACAATGGTGTCTGACATGTACAACCTATGATAGTGACACTTAAAAAATCAGGACATGGCAAGTTTTACTGCCATGTTATATTCTACAACAAAAGATGATGTTGGTTCTACTATTCTTAAAATAATGAATTGGGATAGTGTATAGAGAAAAACCCCACATATTTAAACAGGTTTGGGGCACGTTACCAACATCCGGAATCCCAGCGATCAACATCCCGACGCAGAATGCCGGCAGGGGGGCAGCGTAACGAAGCCCCTTGCGGGCTCGCTGCACTCGCCACACTGCAGGCTCAGTGGCAAGCTGCGCTCGCCACAGGTTCTATTCCCACTCTATGGGTGTCGCAGACACCAAGTGGGAATAGTCCCTTCTAGTCAGCATGCCAACTATCAGTATTTCTCTGACGTCCTAGTGGATGCTGGGTACTCCGTAAGGACCATGGGGAATAGACGGGCTCCGCAGGAGACTGGGCACTCTTAAAAGAAAGATTAGGTACTATATCTGGTGTGCACTGGCTCCTCCCTCTATGCCCCTCCTCCAGACCTCAGTTAGAATCTGTGCCCGGCCAGAGCTGGGTGCTCCTAGTGGGCTCTCCTGAGCTTGCTAGAAAAGAAAGTATTTGTTAGGTTTTTTTATTTTCAGTGAGATCTGCTGGCAACAGACTCACTGCTACGAAGGACTGAGGGGAGAGAAGCAAACCTACCTGCTTGCAGCTAGCTTGTGCTTCTAAGGCTACTGGACACCATTAGCTCCAGAGGGATCGAACACAGGGCCTGACCTCGATCGTCCGTTCCCGGAGCCGCGCCGCCGTCCCCCTTGCAGAGCCAGAAGACGGAAGAACCAGGAGAAAATCGGCGGCTGAAGACTCAGGTCTTCAATAAGGTAGTGCACAGCACTGCAGCTGTGCGCCATTGCTCCCACAGCACACCACGCGCTCCGGTCACTGGTGGGTGCAGGGCGCTGGGGGGGGGCGCCCTGGGCTGCAATAAGTATACCTTTTGGCAAATGTGCACATAATACAGTTATAAACTGTATATGTGCCTAATCCCCCGCCATTAACATTATCAAAAAAGCGGGAGAAGCCCGCCGCGGAGGGGGCGGGGCTATCTCCCTCAGCACACCGGCGCCATTTTCTCTTCACAGCTCCGCTGGAAGGACGCTCCCCAGGCTCTCCCCTGCAGTATACACTACAAGAAGGGTAAAAAAGAGAGGGGGGGCACATAAATTTAGGCGCAAAAGGTGATATAAGCAGCTATTGGGGGAAAATTCACTTTGTGATAGTGTAAATCCCTCTGTTATATAGCGCTCTGGTGTGTGCTGGCATACTCTCTCTCTGTCTCCCTAAAGGACTTTGTGGGGTCCTGTCCTCAGTCAGAGCATTCCCTGTGTGTGTGCGGTGTGTCGGTACGGCTGTGTCGACATGTTTGATGAGGACGCTTACGTGGAGGCGGAGTAGGAGCCGATAAGTGTGATGTCGCCCCCTGCGGGGCCGACACCAGAGTGGATGGATATGTGGAAGGTATTAACCGACAGTGTCAACTCCTTGCATAAAAGGTTCGATGACGTAACAGCTGTGGGACAGCCGGCATCTCAGCCCGCGCCTGCCCTGGCGTCTCAGAGGCCATCAGGGGCTCAAAAACGCCCGCTACCTCAGATGGCAGACACAGATGTCGACACGGAGTCTGACTCCAGTGTCGACGAGGATGAGACAAATGTTCAGTCCACAAGGGCCATCCGATGCATGATTACGGCAATGAAAAGTTGCACATTTCTGACATTAACCCGGTTACCACTAAAAAGGGTATTATGTTTGGGGAGAAAAAGCAGCCAGTGACTTTTCCCCCATCTGATGAGTTAAATGAATTGTGTGAAGAAGCGTGGTGTTCCCCAGATAAGAAATTAGTGATTTCTAAGAGGTTACTAATGGCGTACCCTTTCCCGCCAATGGACAGGTTACGTTGGGAAACATCCCCTAGGGTGGACAAGGCGCTCACACGCTTATCAAAAAAGGTGGCACTGCCGTCTCAGGATACGGCCGCCTTAAAGGAGCCTGCAGATAGAAAGCAGGAGGCTATCCTGAAGTCTGTGTATACACACTCAGGTACTATACTGAGACCTGCAATTGCTTCAGCATGGATGTGTAGTGCTGCAGCTGCTTGGTCTGATACCCTGTCAGATAACATTGATTCCCTTGACAGGGATACTATTTTGCTAACCATAGAGCATATTAAAGACGTCGTCTTATATATGAGGGATGAACAGAGGGACATTTGCCGGCTGGCTTCTAGAATTAATGCAATGTCCATTTCTGCCAGGAGAGTATTATGGACTCGGCAGTGGACAGGTGATGCTGATTCTAAAAGGCACATGGAGGTTTTGCCTTATAAGGGTGAGGAATTGTTTGGGGACGGTCTCTCGGACCTCGTATACCACAGCAACAGCTGGGAAGTCGACTTTTTTACCTCAGGTTCCCTCACAGCCTAAGAAAGCACCGTATTATCAAGTACAGTCCTTTCGGCCTCAGAAAGGCAAGCGGGTCAGAGGCGCGTCCTTTCTGCCCAGAGGCAGGGGTAGAGGGAAAAAGCTGCACCAGACAGCCAGTTCCCAGGAACAAAAATCCTCCCCTGCTTCTACTAAGTCCACCGCATGACGCTGGGGCTCCACAGGTGGAGCCAGGTGCGGTGGGGGCGCGTCTCCGGAACTTCAGCGACCAGTGGGTTCGCTCACACGTGGATCTCTGGGTTCTACAAGTGGTATCTCAGGGATACAAGCTGGAGTTCGAGGCGTCTCCCCCTCGCCGTTACCTCAAATCAGCCTTGCCAGCTGCTCCCAAGGAAAGGGAGGTAGTACTGGCGGCAATTCACAAGCTGTACCTTCAGCAGGTGATAATCAAAGTTCCCTTCCTTCAACAGGGACGGGGTTACTATTCCACAATGTTTGTGGTACCGAAACCAGACGGTTCGGTGAGACCCATTCTAAATTTGAAATCCTTGAACACTTATATAAGGAAGTTCAAGTTCAAAATGGAATCGCTCAGGGCGGTTATTGCAAGCCTGGAAGAGGGGGATTTTATGGTGTCACTGGACATCAAGGATGCTTACCTACATGTCCCCATTTACCCACCTCACCAGGAGTACCTCAGGTTTGTGGTACAGGACTGTCATTACCAATTCCAGACGTTGCCGTTTGGTCTGTCCACGGCACCGAGGGTATTTACCAAGGTAATGGCCGAAATGATGATACTCCTTCGAAAGAAGGGAGTTATAATTATCCTGTACTTGGACGATCTCCTTATAAAGGCAAGGTCCAAGGAGCAGTTGTTAGTCGGAGTAACACTATCTCGGGAAGTGCTACAACAGCACGGCTGGATTCTGAATATCCCAAAGTCGCAGCTGATTCCTACGACGCGTCTGCTGTTCTTGGGCATGATTCTGGACACAGAACAGAAGAAGGTGTTTCTCCTGGAGGAGAAGGCCCAGGAATTGTCAAAACAGGTGTCGGTGCATCACTGCACGCGAGTCCTGGGAAAGATGGTAGCTTCTTACGAAGCAATTCCCTTCGGCAGGTTCCATGCAAGGAAAGCCTTCGAGATTGGGGGGCAGTCACTCAGGGAAGAAACTTCCAAGGACAGTGGTCGAGTCAGGAGACTTCCCTACACATAAATATTCTGGAACTAAGGGCCATTTACAATGCCCTGAGTCAAGCAGAACCCCTGCTTCAAAACCAACCGGTGCTGATTCAGTCAGACAACATCACGGCGGTCGCCCATGTAAACCGACAGGGCGGCACAAGAAGCAGGATGGCGATGGCAGAAGACACAAGGATTCTTCGATGGGCGGAGAATCACGTGCTAGCACTGTCAGCGGTGTTCATTCCGGGAGTGGACAACTGAGAAGCAGACTTCCTCAGCAGGCACGACCTACACCCGGGAGAGTGGGGACTTCATCCAGAAGTCTTCAAGCTGATTGTAAATCATTGGGAAAGGCCACAGGTGGACATGATGGCGTCCCGCCTCAACAAAAAGCTAAAAAGATATTGCGCCAGGTCAAGGGACCTTCAGGCGATAGCTGTGGACGCTCTAGTGACACCGTGGGTGTACTAGTCGGTTTATGTGTTCCCTCCTCTTCCTCTCATACCAAAGGTACTGAGGATAATAAGAAAGAGAGGAGTAAGAACTATACTCATCGTTCCGGATTGGCCAAGAAGAACTTGGTACCCGGAACTACAAGAAATGATCTCAGAGGACCCTTGGCCTCTGCCGCTCCGATAGGACCTGCTACAGCACGGGCCCGGTCTGTTCCAAGACTTACCGCGGCTGCGTTTGACGGCATGGCGGTTGAACGCCGGATCCTAATGGAAAAGGGCATTCCAGATGAAGTCATTCCTACGCTGATAAAAGCTAGGAAGGATGTGACAGCAAAACTTAATCACCGCATATGGCGAAAATATGTTGCTTGGTGTGAGGCCAGGAAGGCCCCAACAGAGGAATTTCAGCTGGGTCGATTTCTGCACTTCCTACAGTCAGGAGTGACTATGGGCCTAAAATTGGGATCCATAAAGGTCCAGATTTCGTCCCTGTCTATTTTCTTTCAAAAAGAACTGGCTTCACTGCCTGAAGTTCAGACGTTTGTTAAGGGAGTGCTGCATATTCAGCCCCCTTTTGTGCCTCCAGTGGCACCTTGGGATCTCAACGTTGTGTTGGATTTCCTAAAATCACATTGGTTTGAGCCACTTCAGACTGTGGAGTTGAAGTATCTCACGTGGAAGGTAGTCATGCTGTTGACCTTGGCCTCAGCTAGGCGTGTGTCAGAATTGGCGGCTTTGTCCTGTAAAAGCCCATATCTGATTTTCCATATGGACAGGGCAGAATTGAGGACTCGTCCCCAATTTCTCCCAAAGGTGGTATCAGCGTTTCATTTGAACCAACCTATTGTGGTGCCTGCGGCTACTCGGGACTTGGAGGATTCCAAGTTGCTGGACGTAGTCCGGGCCCTGAAAATCTATGTTTCCAGGACGGCTAGAGTCAGAAAAACTGACTCGCTGTTTATCCTGCATGCACCCAACAAGCTGGGTGCTCCTGCTTCAAAGCAGACTATTGCTCGCTGGATCTGTAGCACGATTCAACTTGCACATTCTGCGGCTGGACTGCCGCATCCTAAATCAGTAAAAGCCCATTCCACGAGGAAGGTGGGCTCTTCTTGGGCGGCTGCCCGAGGGGTCTCGGCTTTATAACTTTGCCGAGCTGCTACTTGGTCGGGATCAAATACTTTTGCAAAATTCTACAAGTTTGATACCCTGGCTGAGGAGGACCTTGAGTTTGCTCATTCGGTGCTGCAGAGTCATCCGCACTCTCCCGCCCGTTTGGGAGCTTTGGTATAATCCCCATGGTCCTTACAGAGTACCCAGCATCCACTAGGACGTCAGAGAAAATAAGAATTTACTCACCGGTAATTCTATTTCTCGTAGTCCGTAGTGGATGCTGGGAGCCCGTCCCAAGTGCGGACTTTCTGCAATACATGTATATAGTTATTGCTTAACTATAGGGTTATTGTTATGAGCCATCTGTTGAATGAGGCTCAGTTGTTGTTCATACTGTTAACTGGGTATGGTTATCACAAGTTGTACGGTGTGATTGGTGTGGCTGGTATGAGTCTTACCCTGGATTCCAAATCCTTTCCTAGTAATGTCAGCTCTTCCGGGCACAGTTTCCCTAACTGAGGTCTGGAGGAGGGGCATAGAGGGAGGAGCCAGTGCACACCAGATATAGTACCTAATCTTTCTTTTAAGAGTGCCCAGTCTCCTGCGGAGCCCGTCTATTCCCCATGGTCCTTACGGAGTACCCAGCATCCACTACGGACTACGAGAAATAGAATTACCGGTGAGTAAATTCTTATTTTTAATTGTTCGGGATGCAGGGGGAGGTTATGTGACCGTCGGTCACATAACTACATCCCTTTAAAACTTTCAATAATAATATGTAACCTATCTAATAAATGTGAGATAGAGAGGCTTAAAAACGTTGATCATAGTTCACTAATTCAGTGGCCACAAACTTGTTGACCTTGATTTGAGTTTGAGATTGGAAATTTGCATACTGTATCACTTTCTCTACTCTCATTTGTTGATGGTGTGTTTATTTATATTTTGCATTTGAGGTTTAAGGGCCTAATTAAGACCTGATTGCTGTTGTGCAAATTTGCAAGGCGGACGATTATCAATTGACAGCGCATGCGTACAGATCGTAGTGCGCATGTGCGAGGCCAAACTGCGAAAACATCCAGCGTCTTTTTGATAGCTAGGCGTACGCAAGTTGATTGACAGGAAACCTTCGCTTGGGGGTGGTAAGTGGCCATTTTCTGGGAGTATCAGTAAAAACGCAGGCATGCCCAAGTGTTCACAGGGAGGGTGTGTGACATCAGCTCCGGCCCCGATCAGCCTGATTCTATGGCACTGTAGGAGTAGGTCCTCGGCTACGCACAGACTGGAAAAATCATTTGATGGTGAGTGAGCTGCGAGCGGATTTGCAGCTGACTGGCGTTCTCAGAGATTTTTGCAAAGGCGTACACAGACTTGCACGGCCGGGTATACACTCTGTCTGGGTGGCGACTATCTGACGCAAACCTCTGCAAATTCGCAGAGGAGCGATGAGGTCTTAATAAGGCCCTAAGAAAGTGTTTTAAAATATTTTTCTATTTAAAGTATATTTTGAAACAATAAAAATGTATTTACATTTTTTTAACTAAAACTGTGAACACTTATGTGTTCAATATTCAAAGTCTGGTGTTCTCATATTAAGTGTGCAATTAAAAAACATTAGCGTCTCAATTTAAGGTTAATCATTTGGCTTGATCATTTGTAAATTGGCTCACCCACATTTGAACTGGCTCAAAAATGATTACATTTCTTTGTCTTTCACAAATGTAGGCCAATTTTCAATTTTAATTAATAACAAAATGTAACAAATTCCATCAAATGTACAATTTTGTTTGCCAACACAATAAACTAATGTGAGAATTCATACTCAGATTTTATGTGTTTCTCTGCTTTCTAATGTTGACGTTATTGTAGTCTGCTTTAGGAGAAAACTCCGGACTACAGGAGCTGTAAAGTGACATCTTGAATCAGATGGGTGTAGCTCACTAGTTAAGCTTCTGTATCCTGACTGCATTAAACAGCCAACTGCATATCATCCCAGACCTACATAAGGAAGGGTATGACATGACCCGACCTGACTGCTGCTTCTGTCTGACCAGTCCTATCAAGTCTTGATAGATGGTGTATTCTGGTCAGTGTGTCTGTCAGTCCTGATCTACCCTAGTTTGTCTGATTTCCTGTCCTGTCTGGGCTTCTCTGCTTTTGACCCCTGACCTTAGATCTTGACACCTCTGCCATTTGTTCAGACATTAAATATCTAATTCACCAGGAGAAACAGACACACTGCTCTGCACTATGGGGGTAATTCACACCTGATCGCTGCTGTGCGTTTTCGCACAGCGGGCGATCAGGCACAAACTGCGCATGCGTATGCACCGCAGTGCGCAGGCACGTCGCACGGGTACAAAGCGGATCGTTGCTCAGCGATGGGTTTGTGCGATGGATCCGTTCGCATGGGCGATCGAAAGGAGATTGACAGGAAGAAGACGTTTGTGGGTGGCAACTGACCGTTTTCAGGGAGTGTCTGGAAAAATGCAAGCGTGTCCATGCGTTAGCAGGGAGGGTTCCTGACGTCAATACCGGTCCCGGACAGGCTGATGTGATCGCAGCGGCTGAGTAAGTCCTGGGCTGCGCAGAGACTGCACAAAATCTGTTTGTAGAGCTCTACAACACATGCATTCACACACTTGCACAGCTAAAATACACTCCCCCTGAAGGCGGCGACTATCTGATCGCAGCAGTGCAAGCGATCAGGTCTGAATTAGGCCCTATGTTAGCTTACATTCCTGGCTGTTCCTTGCTTGTCCAATGAGTCTATTTCCAGCCAGGAAACAGAATACAAGTAATGAAGACAGCTCTGATGCCCACACACTCTCACTGTACAGTTAAGACATACTGTACTGTACTACTGTACATGAGGCTTAATAAAGAGATCATTAAAAGAAAGTTGTAATAAGTAAAGGGAGACAGTGGCGGAACTAGCGAGCGGTGGGCCCAGGTGCGACAAAATGCTTTGCCCCCCCTCATCCCATCCAAGTCCACCCCTTCACCCCTGGAGAGGATCTGGTGAGGGGGACCTGCTCAGGGCCAGAGAAATGGATACCTGGCAACAGTGCCGTAACTAAACATTTTAGCGCTGTGTGAAAGAAACGGCATCGGAGCCCCCCCTCTATGTAAAACAGAGGCAGTGTGTGCCACAGGCGCGCGCAAAAATACATAGGGGCGTGGCTTCACGGGGAAGGAGTGTGGCCACAAAATAATACCAATTCATATAGCGGTGCACAGTAGTCTCCATTATTCAAATTACGCCGCACAGTAACACCACTACACCAGGTAGAGCCCCTTTTACACCTTACGGCGGACAGATTCCCCTTTTTACACATTACGGCAGACAGCGTCCCCTTTTTACACATTACGGCAGACAGCGTCCACCTTTTACACATTACAGCAGACAGCGTCTCATTTTTACACATTACGGCAGACAGCGTACCCTTTTTACACATTACGGCAGACAGCGTACCCTTTTTACACATTACGGCAGACAGCGTATCCTTTTTACACATTACGGCAGACAGAGTCCCCTTGTTTACACATTACGGCAGACAGAGTCCCCTTTTTTACACATTACGGCAGACCATGTCCCCTTCTTTACACATAACGGCAGACAACGTCCCCTTGTTTACACATTACGGCAGACCATGTCCCCTTCTTTACACATAACGGCAGACAGCGTCCCCTTGTTTACACATTACGGCAGACAGCGTCCCCTTTTTACACATTACGGCAGACAGCGTCCCCTTTTTTTACACATTATGGCAGACAGCGTCCCCTTTTTACACATAACGGCAGACAGCGTCCCCTTGTTTACACATTACGGCAGACAGCGTACCCCTTTTTACACATAATGGCAGACAGCGTCCCCTTTTTACGAAAGAAAGAAAGAAAGAAAGAAAGAAAAGATTATACTTACTGTCTCCACTGGCAGTCAGGCTCCTCGGTGCAGCAGCTTCTGGCAGATCCCGGGCAGGGAGGAAGGAGGAGGAGGGAGGTGGAGGAGGGAGCCGCAGAAGCACAGTGTAATTGATGGAAGCGCTGCTGCAGCTGTCCCTCTCCTTCACCATAGACTGTCCTCCGCTGCTATGAATGCTGGGATGCGCTTCTCGGCGGGCGGCGGTGGCCCGCAGCACACAGCGGCATGTAATGAGTCAGTTTGACTCATTACATGCTGCTGGCTTTGGGCCCCTTGACAGTGGCAGGCCCCAGTGCAAGGCACAGCTTGCACTGGCGGTAGTTCCGCCACTGAATGGAGATGATTCTACAGTGAAAGTTGGCTGGACTGTGAAGTAATGTTCTTAGTTTTTGCTGCCTGCTAATGCAGATCTAAATGAGAGCGCTGAGAGCAGAATGTGTGAGCGCTCCTTGTTATACATGAGTCAGACTATCACTGTAGTTGCATTTGCACAAACAAAATATGATGTGCCGGGGCAGGACTGTGAATCCCCTTGCGGGCTCGGTGGCTCGCCACAGGTTCTATTCCCACTCTATGGGTGTAGTGGACACCCACAAGTGGGAATAGTCCCTGTGTGTCAGCATTCCATCGGGCGGCATTGTGTTCGCTCGGGATACTGGCGTCAGCATGGTGACTGCCGGGATCCCGAGTGCCGTTCACATGACTGCATCCCAGTAATAACGCCATAGTAAGTCCATAAAAAGTACATAAAATTAAGGTGTAAAAAGCACATAGAACAGTTTTACGAAAATACTCAACTCACGAAAAATCAGTAGTGACTAAAGAAGACATGTACTAAGCAGTAATAAAAGTGGAGAAGTGAGCCAATGGAGAAATTTCCCATGGCAACCAATCAGCTGCTTCGTACAATTGTATAGTATGCAAATTAGAAATGTACGTTAATGCTGATTGGTTGCCATGGGCAACTTCTCCACAGGCTCACTTCTCCACTTTTATCACTGCTTAGTACATGTCCCCCTAAAGCACATAATCTAATGAATTATTTTTGATTCCCAAGTTATGTTTATTTTAAGAATTGTTTAATAAATTATATCACTACTACTCTGGATTTTGGGCTAAAAACTCTGAAACAGTGAAGAAAGAATCACCATAAATTAAAGATACCTTTATGGGAAAGATACATATACCATACCTGTGAATTGGGGTATGCTAATTCTAAAGGGCCCTACACACTAGAAGACATGACCAATGTGAAAGATGAACAATGTGGTAGATGAGCAATTTCCCTTGAACTTCCCAGAACCCTGACAAACGAAATTGAGTGTACATACTAAACAATTTTTCAAACAATTTGAAAGACAAAAGTTATCTTTGGAATTGGCAACTTTTTTATACCCCTTTCAAACCAGCACCCCATAACACGGGTTTTTGGCACATGAACGCGCAAAACCCGTGTTCATGTGCGGTGTGAAAGGGGTCCAGGGTTAAAATACCGGGTTGAGGGACCCGGTATTTCAACCTTGCTCTTGAGCAGGGTTGAACACGTGTTCAAACCGGCTCACTGTGTGGTGTGAACGGGAGCCGGGTCGATGCGACCCATTTCCCGTTCACTCTCTATGTACGGGCGGCACTTGGAGATCATGTGATCGCCAAGCACCACCCCCGCTGCGTCACCGCTGACGTCAGCAACCCGGCAATATGCCGGGCTGCTGACTGCGGTGTGAAAGGTGCCTGAGGTGGGTCGCACCCAGGGAGCTCCCGTGTCAGGCTCCCGGGTGCGACCCGCTTCAGGCAGTGTGAAAGGGGTATAACATATTTTAATATTGGTGAGGCATTTCTGGGTGTGTGGGCAGGGCTGTAGAAGGGGAACCAGCAAAGTTTTTTTTCACCCACTGCCCCACCAATTATATTTCCACTGTGCCACCAACTTAATAAAAAATTAATTATAATGGGTTCATAAATTATATATAATTTAAGCCCATTATAGTTATTTTTTTATTAGTTGGTGGCACAGTGGGTGAAAAAATAGTTGGAGCAGTGGGAGAAATTAATACATGCAGAGACGCTCAGTGGCTCCCGTCAGTGGCTCAGACAGAAATGAGCCGCTGCCGGGGAGGGAGCCACTGACGGGATGGTGAGCCGCTGCCGGGGATGTGAGCAATGTCACATTGTGAACATCGCTCATCGTGACTCCGTACACACATGCTGTGATGAGCGATGTCACAAGTGACATTGCTCACATTGAGCATGCTGCACAGGCGACCGCCAACCTGCAATCAACGAGCGCGGGTGCGCGCATCGTTGATTGCAGGACCATACACACTAGACGATGTGAACGATATATCGTTCACAATCGACGTTATCATTCACATCTGCAGAAAATATTGTCTAGTGTGTATGGCCCTTAACAGAAGTCCCACAGCCTCTATAAAGATACCTTTATATGTTTTGTCACTACTGATTCTAGTGAGTTGAATATACCCTTCTTATTTTATGCATGGCGTGTATAGTTGGGTTGGTGTTACACATTATAGTACCACAAGGTGGATTTAAAGAAACCCTAATATGCATGTTTGCACTATTCTTTAGAGCAGGCATTCCCAACAGCGGTCCTCAAGGCACACCAACAGTGCAGGTTTTAGTGATATCCAGGCTTCAGCAAAGATCAAAATAACTGAGGTACTAATTAAGTCACCTATGTTCAAGCCTGGATATCACTAAAACCAGGACTGTTAGTGTGCCTTGAGGACCGAGGTTGGGAAACACTGCTTTAGAGTGAGTACAGTACATCGTCCTAAGATTTAATTCTTGTGTGGGATTCTTTGACCCTAAATAGTATTTAGTGCCTTTGATCCACACCTAGATTTTCTTTAATATTGTCTAATTATCCTGGTTGAGCAGGATTTGGTGTAGATTGGGCGGCTGTACAGTATACATCATTATTTGCGCCTAGAAGAACCATCTAACCCTATTTTATTACATGGAACAGTTTCCACTGATTGTGGTCACATATAATGATACAAAAAAAAACCTTTTGTTGACCATTTTTGTGTCGACCATTGTCACGTTGACCTTTTGACCCTGCCAACCTTTTGTACTTGTTGACCTTACCCATTATCTACCTTTTACTTGTCGACCCTTTGTCCTGTCAACTTTTTTTTACCATGTCTACCTAATGCATGTCGACCATATGAGGTTGACCTAATGACTGTATACCTAGACACTGTAGATCATTTATACCATACCCTGGAGAAACACATGCTATCAGAGATCAACAGGCTAAATGTTGGGACAGAGGATTGAGCATATGTCTTTTCTTTTAACCTAAACAACTCACTTCCTGAAATAATCTGTCCTGCTGTGACCACTATGATGACCTGTGTTTGGCTGCATGTATCACATTTTAGGGCCTGGAAATGCACATATATGTAGGAAAGGAAGAATAATATCAATAAGTTGTTGTTATTATTATTATTCTGACCCCAGTCGAATGCAGCTTATAAATGTACATTTTCCAAGTGGGGAGATATGCTTTCTTGAAATATTAGAAGCCATCATACTGCTGAGCTAATGGCAATATAGTCAACCCTATGTTTACATGCTAACATTAAGATGATCATAAGACATGTTCCATCTTCCCCATTAGTTTTACACATTCCCAGCTCTATCCACTTTCTTCACAAGTGGGCTGCAAGTGTGTGATCTGTTTCCATGCTACTAAGTAGTAACTGTACAGTCATAGCTACGAGTAAGAGCCAGTCAGTCTAGCAGGACTACAGACATCAGAAAGTACTTACGGGTTGTTCAAGGTTTGTAGTCAGGGCCAATGATGAATTTACAGATAGAAGATTATTCAAGATGTGCAGTTCCCAATGGCCACAGGCTGTTATTCTTCTTGTCCAAATGCTTTATCTGAATTTGGTTGTATCCCACTAAACTGTCTCCAGAGCTTACATTGGATTAAATACAGCAACTTTCTAACCTTTTCCAAGTTAGTATTCATGAGATAGCTTCATCTAGTTCCGGTATGTTCTTACTGGCTGAGAACTGTAGATATATGTCATGCTGGCTGACACCTAATAATTAAACAACACATGTGTTTCTCTTAATATCATCTGTGCTGAACAAACCTAAAGCACATTTATATGGAATGAACTCACAAAGGTAAACTGGTTAATTGGTCATTGCAGAAAGGTTTAAAGATTATGTTGTTGAACTCTAATAAAAAGATCATTTGTGAAGTTAACAGGCACGTAGTGTAATACGTACAGACAAATTAAGTGCAATTGATGGAGACACAATACTTTTAAAATACATGAAATATACATTAAGAAGTGAAAATGATTGTCTACACCCTACTATCTAGGGTAGCATTGTTTGACTTATTAGCAAGCCCAGACTTTAGCCTACTCTAAAACTGGATCACCTCCATAGTTTACTTTTACTTCTAACTAACTCTCCATATTTAAATTATAAGTTTTCTATACTCCCATATATTCTCTACATTTGAGGGCCATGCCATATGCCTCTTTCAACCTGTTCATCTTCAAGTAGCTATCATTTACTGCCCCCCCTCCCCCCCCCCCCTCCGACATTTACTCCAAATTCGTTGACAACTTCGCTTCCTGGCTTCCTCTCTTCTGAAATTCCCTCCATTATCTTAGACGATTCAACATTCTAATAGATATCCCCACACAATCCCCTGCCTCTAAACTCCTTAACCTCACATATTCACTTTGTCTTTCCCAATGGACCTTCTCACCTTCCCATGTATATGAGAGCTCACGCAATCTGGTCTTCACTCACTGTTGTGATATTTCTGATTTATCCAACTCCCCATTTCCCCTCTCTGACCACCACCTGTTCTCTTTTAGCTTGTCTCTATCTGCTTCTTCATCTCTATCTCCTAAGGCTAACATCACTAAGTGTAACATTTGGCCAGATAAATGGAGTATGAAGTTCAATATAGAAAAATGTAAAGTTGTGCACCTTGGAACTAAGAACAACAATCTGGCGCCTTATAAATTAAAAGGAGAAAATGTAGGGGGAATGGTAGTTGAAAAACAATTGGGGGTGCTCATTGATAATAGACTTAGTAGCAGTGCCCAATGTCAAAGTGCAGCAACAAAAGCAAATAAATTGTTAGCATGTATAATATGGGGAATTGAGATAAAGCATGAGAGTGTAATCCTGCCACTGTATAAATCATTGGTGCGGCCACACCTGGAATATTGTGTTCAGTTCTGGGTAGGGAAGCCAATCCCGGGCCATTTTTTCAATCCCGGGTATCGGGATTGAAAAATGGCCAATCCTGGGATACCCAGGATTGACTTTTAGCTAGATGGCCGCCCCCTCACCCCACCCCGCCGCGCACATATAACTCACCATATACCGGGGTTGGGCGGGAGGGAAACATCCTTTGAACGCTGCTGGCGGCTCCCAGCAGCGGCTGACAGCGCAGCGTGACCTCTCATGCTGCGCTGGGGACCCAGAAGGAGGAAGCCGGGCAGCGTCTGAGCGTCCTGTGGACGCTCAATGCTGATCCCTCAATCCCCGGGATTGGAGCTTCCAATCCCGGGATTGAATCCCGGCCATTTTTGGCCCTAAATCCCGGGATCCCGCCGATCCCGATCCCGGGATTGGCCACCATAGTTCTGGGCACCGCACTTTAAAAGAGACACCTTGGAACTTGAAAAGGTTCAGAGGCGAGCCACCAAATTTATTAAGAAGTTAGAGGCATTGGATTATGAGGAAAGGCTTACTAGGTTAGATATGTTTACAGTCGAAAAGAGGCGGCTAAGAGGGGACATTATTAATATTTACAAATGTATAAAGGGACAGGACAATACAAGGATCTATCAGGTGATTTGTTTATTGAAAAATCTCTACACAGGACACGCGGACATCCTCTGATGTTAGAGGAGAGAACATTTCATACCCAATGAAGAAAAGGGTTCTTCACAGTAAGGGCAGTGAGGATTTCGAATTCTTTGCCAGAGAAGCTAGTAATGGTGGAGTCAGTCAATATATTTAAAAATGTATTAGATAAATTCCTAACTGAAAGAAATATCCAAGGATATAGTATTTGAAGTAAGAGTATTTTAGAAAAAGCATGCATTACAGTTGTTATTAAGACTAAAAAAAAAAAAAGAACTTCAGCTGGGTCATTATAGTTAAACTATAGTCACATACAGATTAGTGTAAGAATTATAATAGAGTTTGTATGCGATGGACATTTTGTCTCTTTTCAACCTCATTAACTATGTAACTACGTAACATTGAGGCTATTGACACCTCATCCCTATTCTCCCTGTTTGACTCACTCCTCTCTCCTATTCTCTCTCTCTCTCATGCCATGAACAAGCCACTTCCCTATATAGTGCATCCCTTACTTCTGCTCTTGAATCTGTCACTCCACCGACCCCTATTCACCCTCACAGATTAACACCTCAATCCTGGCACACCAAACGTACCAGACATCTGCAAAAATGCTAACAAACTGCCCAGCGACATGCTCTACAGCAGACTTCCTCCACTGCCCAGCGACATGCTCTAAAGCAGACTTCCTCCACTGCCCAGCAACATGCTCTAAAGCAGACTTCCTTCATTTCATACTTATGCTCTCATCCTTCAGCACTGCCTTTTCCCTCACTAAACAGGCATACTTGAGGAACCTCATCTCGCAGTTTTTGAACCCCTGGTGCCTCTTTGCCACTGTCAACTCCATCCCCTGCCCACCCCCACCTCATCTCCCCTCCTCACTTTCTGCCCTTGACTTTGTCACTTACTGCGCATCCAAAACTGCCTCTATATGTCAGATCAACACATCCCACCAGAGCATCACTAACCAGCCACCTCCTTTCCATCCACCCCATCCTTTTTACTAACTCTGACATCTTTCTCCCATGTATCTGGTGAGGAAGTCATGGCCCTCACCCCTCCCCCTTGCCACATGACCCTATCCCCTCCTGCCTCCTATGCTACCTCTCTCCTTCTGCCTGTTCCCATCTCACCCACCTCCTTAGTCTCTCCCTCTTATCAGGCACTGTCCACTCTGCCTTCAAGCACGCACTTGTCTCCCCTAGTTTTAAAAACCTATCCTTGATCCAATTACACTATTCCACTACCGTTACATCTCCCTCCTCCCTTTTGCCTCCAAACTACTTGAGCATACTGTGTACAACCGCCTTACTGCCTTTCTTTCCTCCCACTCCCTGCTTGAACCATTCCAGCATGACTTCCGTCCTCTCCCTGCCACTGAAACTGCCCCCACAAAAGTTTGCATTTAACTCCTTGCTGCTAAATCCAAGGGCCACTACTCTTTGCTTATTCTCCTTGAACTCCCTTAGTCTGCATGATACTGCCCTCTCCTGGCTGTTCTCCTACCTCTCTGACCATTCCTTCTCTGTCTCCTCTCATGACTCCACCTCTCCCCTCCTTCCATTAACAGTAGGTGCCCCCAAGGTACTGTTCTTGGTCCTTTTTAGGTGAGTTCATTAGCTCTTTTGACTTACAATATCATGTATATGCTGATGAAACTCAAATCCAACTTTTCTACCCCGACCTCTTCCCTGCTCTCCTTACTCGTATCTCCAGTTGTCTCTCTGCTATGTCTTCTTGGATGTCCAAGAGCTTTCTTAAACTTGACATGTCTAAGACTGAGCTAATCATCTTCCCACAGTCCCGTACAACCTCACCTTACACAATTTCATTATCTATCGATGGCACTACTAACTACTCTAGCCCCCAAGATTACTTTCTTGGAGTTATCCTTGACTATTCCTCTCCTTCAAATCGCACGTCACCTTTCCTGCCCACTGATTACTTCCACCGACTCCTACCTCCAAGATTTTGCATATGCTGTCCCCTATCTCTGGTATTCTCTACCGCTCCCTATCAGACTCTACTTATCAACTCTCTACAAAACTTTAAATGGGCTAGCAAGACCAACTTCTTCACCAAACCCAGCCAACTCTCATCCTAACCCTCTATTCTACACACACTCATTGCCTACCCCATCTGTGTCACCCATGTCTATCTGCCCCTCATGAGCAGGGCCCTCTTCCCTCATGTGCATTTCCTTCTCTTAATTAAACCATCTTCTACTTCATACTCTCTTTTGACTGCATTAAATCCCTTGGTATTCTGCCACCCTAATACTTACAGTATTTCAATGTCATCTGCCGATGCAACTATTTTTTTAATACCCTGTATGTTGTCGTGAACTGCATGTCACTTTTTCTCGTTTTGCTTAGTGGTTTACTTACTCTGTAACTGGACACTGAAGATCCATTGTGGCACCATATAAATAAAGGATGATAATAATAATTGTCAGGATGGCGGGACAGTCTCCTAGAATTGTTTGGAGGTTGGACTAGAAGAGTCTGTGGTGCAGTCCTTCTATTTAATTAGGTTATGAGGAAGGGACGGAACCCCAAAATATGGTACATTTTGGATGTTCTAGAATAAAACTTTTTATATGGAAGAAAAAATTCCTTTATTCTTTGCTGAGTAGCGACTTCTTTCTTTATTTTGAGTAGAATATACACAGTAGTAAAGTGCGCTCACCTAGTATTCACAAAATATACAGCTTGTAAATAACATAGAAGCCAATGTCTAGTAAATATTGTTCATGGTGTGCTCTAATTCAATTTAAATTGATTGGATTCATTCACAAAATTGATCCCCTGTGCACGAGTATGTACTAAAATGTGGAATCTAGAATATGCTTGGTAGAAAGAGAACAAACAATAAATGGGGAGGCCATATTGGCTTTTATAGTGGTTCTGCTCTGTGGTTCTCTTCACCTTCTTGGTATATGTGAGGTTTATGAGGATCAGTGTATATAGATGTGATACAGTCAATGTAAAAAAAGCTTACAAAAGTAAAGTAATATATATATATAGTAATATATATATATATATATATATATATATATATATAGCCTCCAATGGCGGCACTCAGGAATAAGTAAGGAAAGTCTCTGACAACAGCTTGTTAGGCAACGTCTCAGCGCTTCCCTGCGCTTTTATCAAGCCAATTATATGCAATACAAACAGGCAGAACCTTATATACCCACAATCCCAATTAACCCTACAAGACACCCCCCCATTTCCTGTACAATTACAAGACAAAACAGGAAGTACTCCCGGTAACCATAGTTACAGCGAACACAATGCATTAAAAACAGTGTAATAACAAACAACACTTAATGTTAAAAACAATCAGAATATTAGTAGCTAATGGACATACAGTGATCCCTCCCAAATATTTATATATATATATACTGTTTGGGAGTGACCACTGTATGTCCATTAGCTACTAATATTCCGATTGTTTTTAACATTAAGTGTTGATGCATTGTGTTCGCTGTAACTATGGTTACCAGGAGTACTTCCTGTTTTGTCTTGTAATTGTACAGGAAATGGGGGTGTGTCTTGTAGGGTTAATTGGGATTGTGGGTATATAAGGTTCTGTCTGTTTGTATTGCATATAATTGGCTTGATAAAAAGTGCAGGGAAGCGCTGAAGCGTTGCCTAACAAGCTGTTATCAGAGTCTTTATTTACTTATTCCCGAGTGCCGCCATTGGAGGATGTATAACACGTAGCCTGCAGGCTATTGTTGAGGAAGGCACCGGGAACAGCAACCTGTGGTGTCAAGTGAGTGCCGGAGCTTAGAGATTATATATATATATATATATACACACTTTTTGTAGTCTATGTTGTCAAGCGATAGTTTGGGAATCATTTCTCATACTGATTAGATTTGGTTTCAGCCATGTTGCATAACTTTAGAAATGATTTATGGAATTCATGAAAATGTTGCAGCGGGTTTCTCTTGTAAGGTTCCTTCTAATCGATGGAGGATGAATGCTGTACAGCTACATTTGCAGCGATTGGAGTCTGATGGATTACCTGCGATGTAATCACTTAACAAATACATCTATAGGTCATAAAATGCTGTCCACTATTACAGTATTTCTATTTATCAGCTGTACTGCTGCTGATATAATGATGTGTCTATCTCATTGAAGAACAACTACTACACTAACACTGAAAGGAATTCTATATTATTATAAACTTGATAATTGCTTGCATATTAATTTCAGCCTGTCAGTTATTACTGTTACTTAGTTCATACAGCACATATCAGATTTTATAGGTTACTCCCTCCTTTCCTATGTGTTTTCAGTTTCAGTGACCTGAGCTGAACTAAATGATTGATAAAAATGTTTTTTAACAAGCACAATTACAATGATATATTTAACCTAGTAAGCCTTCAGTTTATTGTGGATGGATACCCACTGGTGAATAATGCATTTGTTAGGCCAGTACAAGCAAGCAGGTGTGAGGATGGAGCCTTTTAAATCCATAGACTTCACGTTCACTTTTGCTTTTTTTCTGAAGTCAGGAGCCGCCATTTTTTTTAGAAGCTGCATGTTCCAATTACTCATGTTCACTGGTGTTCATACAAGGGCTAAGTGGCAGGTCATTTCACGTCATTTACCATATCTAATAGTATCTCTATACAAAATTACATACAGTATAATCTGTCATAGTATCTGTTATATAATGTTCTTAAGTGTCTGTCTAGCAGTTGCAAAGTGAGAGCTGAAGGGAGGCTCTGCCCCCACTCACACTGGAATGAAATTGAAGCAATAAGCATTGCAAGCTGAATGGTGGTAACGCACACACCCACCCACCTGCTTACTTATCATGGGCAATGGCACACAAGCATACATGTTGTGCACCACAAAAGACACCCGTCTATTCATGAAGCAGTAAAAACAGTAGAGAAGTGAGCCAGTGGAGAAGTTGGACATGACAACCGGTTGCCATGTATAATTTTATAACATGCACTTAATAAATGTTACTTCAAAGCTGGATGGTTGCCATCGGCAACTTCTCCATTGGCTCATGGGGGTCATTCCGAGTTGATCGCTCGCTAGCTAGTTTTAGCACCCGTGCAAATGCTATGCCGCCGCCCACTGGGGAGTGTATTTTAGCTTAGCAGAAGTGCGAACGCTTGTGCAGTCGAGCTCTGCAAAAACAGTTTGTGCAGTTTCTGAGTAGCTCTGAACCTGCGATCACTTCAGCCTGTTCGTTTCCGGATTTGACATCATACACCCACCCAGCGAACGCCCAGCCACGCCTGCATTTTTTCAGACACGCCTGCATTTTTGCAAACACTCCCTGAAAATGGTCAGTTGACACCCAGAAACGCCCCTTTCCTGTCAATCTTCTTGCGGCCCCCAGTGCGACTGAAAACTTAGCTAGAACCTGTGCACAACCACGACGGGTTTTGTACCCATACGTCGCGCGTGCGCATTGCGGAGCATACGCATGTGCAGAAATGCAGATTTTTTTAGCCTGATCGCTGCGCTGCAAACAACGGCAGCTAGCGATCAATTCGGAATGACCCCCTATGTCTCCACTCTTTTCACTGCTTCTTGGATAGACCCCTATGTCACTATTATTGATTACAAATTAAAAAAAAAAAAACATTGGTGACGTCACCACAGTGAAGTTGATCTTGGGCCTGACTGGAGATGTATCAAAGTGGAGAGAAGTGGAGAAAGTACCAACCAATCAGGTTTTAACTGTCATTTTTTAAGCACAGCCTGTAAAATAGCAGGTTGAACCTGATTGGTTGGTACTTTATGTCACTGTGCCAAATAGTGTCGCATG
Source organism: Pseudophryne corroboree (assembly GCF_028390025.1). Taxonomy (NCBI): domain Eukaryota; kingdom Metazoa; phylum Chordata; class Amphibia; order Anura; family Myobatrachidae; genus Pseudophryne; species Pseudophryne corroboree. The sequence continues at coordinate 382,483,226 of NC_086444.1, read as the reverse complement.
ACACCGCGCTAATTGAATCTGCCCCATAGTCTATACTGTAAACTAATTTTTCTTTTTTACCATAAATGTAGTCTAAAGTAACTATGGACTGATTCTGGAGTTTCCCACACTTACTCAAGCTCTAGGTGTAAATGCTGCAAACATACCGTGTGTGAAACGCGATTTCATTTGACATGTCCCTGCTGCGTTCTTATTGCCAGAGGGAAACCAGTCTTACTTATCAAAGTCATTCGCCAGATGTACTGTAGAACATTACTAGAAATATTGCAGCAGGCAGTGAGCAACAGCTGAATGATTTCATGGCTGAACAGATTTCTTCTGTCATACAAGTGGAGGCAAAAAAGTAAAGATTACTAAACTATCATCAAAAACAATTCCAGGTTAGTTTAGACTTTAGAGCTTTAATTAACATTTACAGTGCTACCGAGTTTGCAGATTTATTAATGCAGCACAGCTATGAAAATGTAACAGTAACTAATGATGCAGGTGTAATTCAGCTTTTACTGACTTCAACGTTAAGAAGTTTAAAAAGGACCTGCCATATTTCTGATCAGTTCTTTGTTTAGAACAAACTACTCAAAGACTGTACCACCAAAAATGTACCCTCCGGGGGCTCCCACAACCTTTCAATGGGGGAGAGTCAGCTACGGTAGTTTTTTTTAATATACATGGCAATATCAATAATAACACCAATCTGCCAACTAAAAGTGAAGTACTCCTAGGTACAGTATATATTGGGTTGGAAGCATTCATATTTATTTATATGGTTTATGGTCAAAATATCCTTTGAATAAACGAAAATACAGTTCTCTTAGCTGAAGAATGAAACTATGCAAATAAAAATAAATAAAAACAAAAAAATTATATAGTGTCCACTGCTACCTAGCAGTGCTATGAAGTCCAGGATCCTTGCCATTTGTAAGACGTTCACCCCTGCATATAATCTATAAACAATGTCACTGCTGAAGGAGGACACGTTCTGAATTTCAGCTACTTGTATTGGCAGGCTTGGATGTAGTTCTGTTACGTAGTATCACATATAATAAAAATAATATAATTTTAGTTCTGCATGGAGCAGTTCTTTAGTAGAGAAGTACAATGTGCATAGCAAAATTAATGGTACATTATTTGGGTACAATTACGATGCGATGCGCGGTACCATGGGTTGAATGACGCATCCTCCGATCATACATGCAACCCATATTATCCATTGTATGCACATTGTACCATGTTTTATGCACATACACTCTATCGTTCAATAGATCGTTCGAACAGCGTCATTTGAGTGTATGCTTTTTGTGAGGCATTCGATGGATCGAGAGATGATCCATCATATAGGGGGGCACGATGGGTCATAAGATCATATGCACATTGTGTGTCATAAAAACACCAAATCATGAGTCCGGGACTGCCAGGGAGCTGTCGGGGAGTTCAAGGGAAATCGTAAGACGACTCGCATTGATGTTGGTCGTCCTAATGTATGGCCAGCATTAGTTATCTGATTATATGTATATATAATACACACATATCTATATCACACACAATGCATAGATAGATAGATAGATAGATAGATAGATAGATAGATAGATAGATAGATAGATAGATAGAAACCCTAGTCTGAATATTTGCTTTCACTCAACCCTTTGCCGCTGTCACTCTCATGCAGTCTGTGGTTCTATGTCTGGGCTGTTATAAGTGCCAGGAGCTTTATTCATATTGATCACATAATTGGTAGTCAACAGTAGAAAAGCATGCAGGTTCTCCCAATATGCTGTTTATAATGATATGCAGGGAATGTCAGGCAGGCACTACAGTGGGACTGTAACTAGATTTGTACTTGTGTTTTACTGGCAGTGCTGATAACCTAATTATCTATAGCAGGAACAAATACATAAAAATTTCTAAGTAAAGGATAGATAAGATTTTGTAGCTGTATGACTGAAAACCACAGGCTTATAATTATCTAATTTGTAACCAGTTTCCTCATATGTAATTGTAACATGCAAAGTTGCAAACTATAATGAGCAATCCATTATCAGGAATTATTAAGGCCAGAAAGTGATTGCCAAGTCACAGTAATTAGTGAAGCAACTTTCTGTAAATCTCCACAGTGCTAATAAAAGGTTTGTTTGGAATATAGAGATAAGGAATACATTTTCCCCACAGTTCGGGAGAATATAGAGAGGGAAGGTTCTCTCTTCCATTCATGCAGACAGAAACTGAAGCTGCCTCTAAGTAATCTGGGAATAGCACGACCTTGTGTCAAAATATATAGCTCATTTTGCATCTATGTGGTTCGTTATTGGATAGGTGTTTATTTGCACAGATTAATAAATAAATGTAATTGTATTTCATACATAATAATTGTTTCGCCCCTAGTAACCTGCACTTGCTCGATGGCCGGGGATGCACATTCGGCAAGCCAGGTCCTAGCACTATCACTTTACATGTGTTAACTCCTTCGTAAATAGACCAGAAAAAATGTATAAATCTCTGTGAGATGTGGTGATAATGAAAGGTATTGTTATTTATGTATAGTTTACTGTTAAACATTTGAAAAAGTATTAACAGACAAAAGATAATGATGAATGAATACTCCCTGATGCAATCACTCATTGTAACTTTTGGAAGTCAATTCTACACGTAGTATACACCCTGGCTTAGTGCTGTACGCTATTTCATGTGCTACTTACAGTAAACTATGATATTACAATGTACAAGTGATGCAAAAGTTTAGTGAACTTTCATCAAAGAGTAGAAAAATGTGCCCAAATTTCCTAAAATTCCCGCCTTACTCGGATCCCAAATCGAGGCGGAACGTCATCATCCCGCTGTCAGATTCTCACGGGATTTGGATTCTATAAAGGTCCCCGTGATTGGCGCCATATTCACTCCGGCTGTGGAGAGTGCACTGGATGCAAGTGTCCATCTCAGTAATGTGTTGTCTGGCATGGGACTTGTGTATCTGAAAGGGGTGCTCTGTCTGCTGTATCTGAAAGGGGTGCTCTGCTGTATCGGTCCAGGCGGGGTGCTCTGTCTGCTGTATCTGAAAAGGGTGCTCTGTCTGCTGCATTTGAGGGTGGTCTGCTGTGTCAGTCCAGGCGAGGTGCTCTGTCTGCTGTATCTGAAAGGGGTGCTCTGCTGTATCAGTCCAGGCGAGGTGCTCTGTCTGCTGTATCTGAAAAAGTCTGTATCAGTCCAGGCAAGGTGCTCTCTGCCTGCTGTATCTGAAAGAGGCTGTATCAGTCCAGGTGGGGTGCTCTGTCTGCTGTATCTGAAAGAGGCTGTATCAGTCCAGGCAGGGTGCTCTGTCTGCTGTATCTGAAAGGGGTACTCTACTGTATCAGTCCAGGCGGGTGCTCTGCCTGCTGTATCTGAAAGGGGTGCGTTGTCTGCTCTGTCTGAAATAGGTGCTCTGTCTGCTTTATCTGAAAGGGTTGATCTGTACATCCATCCAGGGGCTCCGCCTGAGTGTAAAATTAAAATAATAAAAGCTAAAACCAAACACTAAAAATATAATTATTAACAAAAAACAATTTGTTTGTGCTGTACCCTACTGTACTACACAATTTTTATTTTATTTTCATAAGTACTATGACACTGCCGGTTAGACCGCAGTATATTATTTGCTACTTATACACGTATTGTGAGACACTGTTGGTGAAGGTCAACCGCAGTGTTCGATCATTATTTCGTACTCATACATGTATTGTGCGACACTGTTGCTGAAGGTCAACTGCAGTGTTCGATCACTATTTCTGAAGCACACACGTATTGTGTGACACTGTGGGTGAAGGTGGTACCACTGTAATATATTTTATTTCCTACACTGTTGGTGAAATTAAACTGCAGTGTTTGATTACTATTTCATACTCATACATGTATTGTGCGACACTGAAGGTGGTAAATTTTTTGTAGAAATTGTGGTGTGTGCTGTACCCCACTTCATTCGTGTTTGTGGATAGATATGGAGGACAAACAATTGAGAGGAGAGCAGGAAGCACATACTAGTGGTGTAGGTGCTGCCACCAATCATGACAATGCAAGTCCGTCAGCATCATCTACAAATGCAGATGCCCAGGGGCACAGAAGGCTTAAGTCAGAGCATGTAGAATCATTTAATTTTATAGGGGTAAAGAAAAAAACATCAAAAGGAAAGTTAGCTGCAGAGACAGTAAGACAAACTGTGCATTCAGAATCAGAACCATCAGACATTCTTGAGGAACCTTTAGGGGTGTCCACGTCAGGTATGTGTGAATCTCACAGTTCTCACACTGTCCTCATTGAGAGGCCTCTTTCACCTCCTTTCACCATTTCTGAACCATCTGCACATGTGGGGAGCAGTACAAATAAAAACGGTGATGATGAGGAGGACATAAATAAGAAATTGAGGATTTGTGTGTGGAAGTGGAAGAGGATGAGGGGGATATGTGTGTACTACTACTATCTGACACTGGGGATGTTGCTGATGTTGTTTGTGTAAGTAAGCCACCGGTGACTGCAGTTGTTCGCAGTGATAAAAAGAAAGCCATTGCGATGCCTGGGCATTAGACAAAAAAAAAAAAAACACCTCTTGGGTGTGGGATTATTTTTTTACCCCAATCCTGACAATGTTTGTGAAACCATATGCTCCATTTGTGAGGCCCAAGTTTGTGGAAGTAGAAACATTGGTGGTCATTCCGAGTTGTTCACTCGTTGACGATTTTCGCTATATTGCGATTAGTCGCAAACTGCGCATGCGCAAGGTTCGCAGAGCGCATGCGGTTAGTTATTTTACACAAAAGTTAGGTATTTTACTCACGGCATAACGAGGATTTTTCATCGTTCTGGTGATCGGAGTGTGATTGACAGGAAGTGGGTGTTTCTGGGCGGAAACTGGCCGTTTTATGGGCGTGTGCGAAAAAACGCTGGCGTTTCTGGGAAAAACGCGGGAGTGTCTGAAGAAACGGGGGAGTGTCTGGGCGAACGCTGGGTGTGTTTGTAACGTCAAACCAGGAACGAAACTGACTGAACTGATCGCAATGGCTGAGTAAGGCTGGAGCTACTCAGAAACTGCTAAGAAATTTATATTCACAATTCTGCGAATCTTTCGTTCGCAATTCTGCTAAGCTAAGATACACTCCCAGAGGGCGGCGGCTTAGCATGTGCAATGCTGCTAAAAGCAGCTAGCGAGCGAACAACTCGGAATGAGGGCCATTAGCCATCTAGGCACCCCCTCCATGTTACGTCATTTGCGGCAAATACATTAAATTTATTGTACAAGATTATAATGTAAGTAACATCTCATCATCAACATCCTCAGAGTCATTACTTATCGGAGGTAGTCCTTCTAAAAAAATTGTTTTGTCGGGGCCCAAACAAACCAATAATTTCAGCCACAAGTGACAGTCCCTGTCGCTGATATGATTGGTTTGTTAAACTGTGCATGTCCTGATTAATATGTACAACATAAGGGTGGGTGGGAGGAAACAAAGACAATCTTGCACCCTTTTTCTTTGCATTATGTGTTGTTTGGAGCATTGCTGTGATGACAAACATTTGTATAGTTTATTAAACCTCCGCCCTATCAGCCACTGCACTGCCATTCTGTTTCCTAGATGTGCCACATTGGAAGTTTAAGTGCCACATGTTTGTGCCGCTTAGCTTAGTCATCCAGCTACCTCGATGCAACCTTTTGGCCTAAACTGGATGAAAACAATTGTGAGCTGTGAGGTGGTCAAAATTGACTGGAAATGAGTGGAAATTAATGTTATTGAGGTTAATAACATTAAAACAGGCCCAAATTCTGTTATTTTAGCTGTTTTTATAATGTAAACAAAAAAAAATATCCAAAACAAATACAGATCCAAAACTCGCAAGGGAGGTTTTGACAAAACATGATTGAGATACAGATCCAAAACAAGAACCCAAAACCTGAGATTTGGCCCGGCGCACATCCCTAATTTGTGGTACTATTAGTGCTAGTGTCAATAATGTATCTACTTACTACTGTGTTATTCAACATTCTTGGAGCCAAACTTTTTTTCTGAACAATTGACATGTGATTTTTACCTGGATGTATGGCTATAAATTGTATTATCTGCATAAATTATACTTATGTATCATAGTTATAGGATAACAGGAGAGTGTGCTTCCTGGGCAGGGTTGGTGCAGTTGTCTCCAGTGCCCCCTTGCAAGGTCCGTGCATGTGCCATAAAGCTTAATGCACTACAAAAAAAAATCTCTGTGTTATTGCAGGTGGGACTGTGGACGCCCCGGTAGTGTGACACCATCCTGCACCCCTCCTGCTGCACTTACCAGGCTTAATGTGTTCAGCTGGCCCTGCTTCTGAGTCATATTTTATTATTTGTAATTTGAGAACAATATACAATTTATACATATTAAAAATTCATAAAAGTTTTACTGCAAATAGAAAATATAAGGTAGAGTACCTGAAATATTCCTACTCACTTTCTCCTAACATCGATAATAACAATAGAATTCTTTTTTTTAAGCAGGTATCTGGAACTAAAACTAGAATCTGCTTTTTTCCTATAATTCCTATTGGTCCTTGATACAGAATATACACCTGTTTTCTTATTCCCAAATATACTGTCAAATGGTTGCAAATTTTAAAGAACCCTCTCCTGTACATGATCACTGATGAATCTGGTGCATACTGTTAACCACCAAATCCATCTGTGGACAAGCCATTATCTATAATAAATATATCTGACAATGATATCAGCTATATCAATGGGCATTTAGCACTGCTGTAATCTAGCAGCTCGTCTTCTACAAACTAGGAACAGTTCCAAAACTCAATTTACTTTGACCCTCAGCTTCCTGGACGTTTGCAGTCTGTTAGGAAATCACTGCAAATCATGTCCTAAGGAACTTTGTTCACATTCCATAATAGTTTCTTTTTAGTTTAGCTAAAAACTCTATTTATGGACATCCTTATTATATTATGTGCTTACACGTACCACACAACTGTCCTGATTTATGCAGGACATTTCCGACAGCAGGGTCTGTCTTACCATCCAGATAGCCTGTACATTTGTTGTAACTACCAAGGCTGTATTGTTAGGAGGTGTTCTACGCTCACTGCCGCTAGCATGTGCTGAAGTACCTCTCACTGGTGTGTGGAATTTAGAGGAAGGAAAGGGACTGAGGCGTCCTAGCATTTCAGGAGAACTATACATGCTCCCATTATGATACAGTGATACAGGTTGAGTATCCCTTATCCAAAATGCTTGGGACCAGAGGTATTTTGGATAACGGATTTTTCCGTATTTTGGAATAATTAGATACCATAATGAGATATCATGGTGATGGGACCTAAATCTAAGCACAGAATGCATTTATGTTTCATATACACCTTATACACACAGCCTGAAGGTAATTTTTGCCAATATTTTTTATAACTTTGTGCATTAAACAAAGTGTGTGTACATACACACAATTCATTTATGTTTCATATACACCTTATACACACAGCCTGAAGGTCATTTAATACAATATTATTAATAACTTTGTGTATTAAACAAAGTTTGTGTACACTGAGCCATCAAAAAACAAAGATTTCACTATCTCACTCTCACTCAAAAAAGTCCGTATTTCGGAATATTCCGTATTTCGGAATATATGGATATGGGATACTCAACCTGTACTACCAGTGTAGTGCAACCATGACCTATTTTAATATGTCCAATGAACATACTTCAAATGGTCTATAATGGATCTTTCCTTTAGGGAGGCTTCAATCCTTAACCAAGATGGCCATCTTCTGTACTTCTGCGCTTACGTGGCACATCTTATTATTGTGATGGAGTACCACAGTGGAACATGGATATGTTCCACTTATGGTGCCCATACACTTATGAGATTATCGGTACTATCCTTCGATTTCGACCACATCTGTGAGAGAAATCGAAGGATTGTATGCACATTTTAGTACCTTTCAACGCGATGCGCGGGCACGCCAGTCGAATATTGCGTCTCAAGATAGTATGTGCTGCACATAATATTTATCGAATCGCATGTGTTTCTACAAACACATGCTATATATCGCACTGCGATGTGCGATGGGCACCCGCCGGGAGCGTCCGGAGGCCGCTCCCACTCGGCGGTGACGTGCCCCTCACGTGATTACCATGTGATCTATCACATGATCGCATGGTAATCTTTTTGGCAGTTCAGGTGCCATTTCATAGCACCTGAACTGCCGGTGCGATGCCCTGCGATGTCGCGTCGCGGTGCATCGCACAAGTGTATGGGCACTATTAGCTCCAGACAGATCCTGCTATTGCCCCATGATCCATCTTACTACATCCACTGGCACTGCTTGCATACTGTTGGTCACTGGCTGGTGATCTGTATGCTCTGCTCAATGCTGAGACTCTATGGGCTAGATGCAGCATCATTCGAAGAGTAATACAATGGAAAATTTATAAACTACCAGCCAACCAGCTCCTATCTGTCATTTTTCAAACAGGGCTTGTGACATGGCAGTTAGGAGCTGATTGGCTGGTGCTTTTCTCTCTCCATGTTATCACTTTCCAAGCGATGATGCATCTCGCCCTATATGTGCATAACTGTGAGTACGGATGTACAAATCACATTACTGCTGAATAAACCACACCACTGGTTAAGGGCATCCACTGGTGTGTACCATCACTCTGCTTTACCTGATCTATACACACATACTACAACACTTCTCAACACACAATTATCCCATACTGTATGAAAATTTAAGACATACAGTATTAGGCCATTCCCCTAATCATTTTAAACCATGCCCTGATCCAATTAGGCCATGCTCCTTGATCATGAGACCAACCGAGTTTACCAGTAAACAGCACAGCATTCCTCCACTGGAAATCAGCGCTGCCCTGTGAAATTCAACCTATTGCTCTCAAAAGGGTCGATTCAATTCAGCGACAGTTGAATAGCGCCGGGAGATAGCTCCCGGCGCTATTCAATACAGTGACAAGGGACACCAATTGTCGGGAATTCTTCTCTCACCCCCGGGGGATGAGAGAGGAAATCCGACAAAAGTGCTGCCACGCAGCCGGCGCGAGGCTGATTCTGTCGGGAATCAGCATTGTGGCGGGAAGTTAAGTCGGAGAATGCCCGTTCTCCCGACAATTCAACCTGTTAAGTCCGCGAGAACGGGCATTCGCCAACTTAACTTGAGCTGCATAGCGACGGGAGCTAACTCCCGGCGCTATTCAACTGTCGCTGAATAGAATTGACCCCAAAGTGCTAAAATAGAACCAAGTGCAGTCATAGAAATAGAATGTAAATTGGGGGCTCCACAGCATTCAGCAAGAAAGACAATATTAGCACAATAGTGGAATTAAAAAAGTGTACCAAACCTGGGCGCTACTAGAAAGGCAGCACAGACATGATCATAAATACAAGTCACCAAACCTTGTGTACATGGAAATAAGTCAGAAAAAATAGTAACAAAAAGTCCTTGCGTCAAATTTGTTCCATGAAGATTAGAAATGAATGTCCATAGAAAAAGTTATAAGGCTTACTCCTCAATCAAGAAAGAGATTGAGGAACGAGCCTTATAATGGTTTCTATGGACATTCATTTCTAATCTTCTTGGAACAAGTTTGGCGCAAGAAGTTATCATTACTATTTATTCTGAATATTAGCACAATACTTTGGTGCTGGAGTATCGCAGTAATGCAAATGTATTGCTGCAATGATCTAGCCATCTCTTATACTTATAAATTAGTACATTTTCATGCAATGTTGTGCTAGATACAAAGAATCCGGCAATCAAGTGCAACATTAAAAATTCAGAGAATTCCACATTATATTTTAACTGCAGTCATTCAAAAAAAAAAAAGACTTATTCAGGTCACAGTAAGAACTAGATTAAAGTAATTATTACTATAATATTTCAGTTTTACTGTGCATTTGACAATCATACAGTGACAAAAAACGATCAAAGCATTTTGGGATACTATTCCCTTGTCCTTCATCAGATAAGCTATCTAGCAAAGGTAATTACAGTGCGCACATCACTGTAATTAAAAGTTCAGAAATTACAATACAGAAAGTTATCTACAAGATATTTAATCATCTAGAAAACGACATTTGTATAACTAGCCAGAGCATTGTTAAATCAGAATAGTGGAAAAGGAGCATTACCCACTATATTATACTACAAGCACATATCTCAGATGCTGATTATACTTTTTACAGATGCAAATATGGCCCTCCTACCCTCACATTACTCATTGGTCCTTCCCATGAGGTAGCAACCCGTTGTTTAGTTAGTCCTTACCTGCTGCTGCCATAATGAGCAGACAGAGGGGGACTGATTCTAAGTTGCACATAAGTTTGAAAGCGGAGGCATCTAGTAACTTTTAGCAAACTCTACGCAGTATGTGTTGCGAGCTGCATACCCATATTTAAGTACCTACCTTTACGCACCTCAGTCTTTTCTCTGCCACATCTGCGCTACTGGGTGTTAACTGAGCTACACATTTCATGGTTGTGCCATTGTTGCGTCCTATTTTGTCATGTGTATGCTCAGTCATGGAAAATGCAGATACATCTCCGGAACCTAGCAAGGGGTAGGTGTAACTGCCAATGACAGTGATGACAGCTGCTCTCGCAGACACAGGACTGGGGCGGTGCAATCGCATAGATGCATACAGCTTAGCATAAGGAACAGCTGCTTTAGCATTCCGCTCACAGTAGTCGCCCACACGACCTTTAATCAGGCCTTGGGCGTTTGAAAAATAGTAAATGGCTAAACTTTCAAAAACTGGGAATGAAAGCTCTTACACTAACACAGAAATATTATAGTGAAACTGTCCAAAATGCTGGACGCCTGCCAAATAATAAAGTGTTGGCCTGTTATATGAGTATTGAAATTGTACAGATGTGGCTGCTCGAGGCAAGAGACCAAGAGGTCTATTTATTAAGCCTTGGAGAGAGATAAAGTGGACGGAGATAAAGTATTAGCCAAACAGCTCCTAACTGCCATGTTACAGGCTGGGTTTGAAAATGACAGGAGCTGGTTGGTTGGAACTTTATCTCATCCAGTTTACCTATCTCCAAGGCTTAGCAAATAGACCCCTAAATGACAATGAGCCAGAGCCCAGCCAGTTATAGATTACTGTTATTGAGAACAGGGTTTTTTTTTGCAAGGGATGGAATTTTAAACACAGTAATTTTAGTTCATGCAATGGCCTAAAAATGTTGATACAACCAAATAGTACAGTACATTCAGATGGCTTTTGCTTAATCAAGTTTATGGAATTCTCTGTATTATAGTATCAGTATCTTATGTGCGTGTAATTATGTTACAATGAATCTGCAAAAGACTAAACTATAACAGATGCAAGTTGTTTTACCTTAAATTTCCAGCTACAGTATGCTGCAGATCCACTGCATTTTTGTCAAGCAGTGCTAAACAAGTAGAATCCTAAATTCAGCCATAAAACATTATGGAGAAGATTTTATAATTGAAATCCACGGTATTAAATATTCCAACACAGTGAGTGACCAATGCAGGTCACGAATCAAGAGGACTTTACTGCAGCTTTTGGTTAGGTTGTTCCATCCCTTATGGTGCCCATACACTTGTGAGATATCAGGTACTATCCTTCGATTTCGATCGCATCTGTGAGATAAATCAAAGGATTGTATGCACATTTTAGGAACCATGCGACACGATGCGCGGGCACGCCGGTCGAATCTCGCATCTCAAGATAGTATGTACTGCCCTTAATATTTATCGCATCGCAGTGCGATCGCATGTGTTCTTAAAAACACATGCAATATATCACACTGCGATGTGCAATGGGCACCTGCCGGGAGCGGCCTCTGCGGTGACGTGCCCATCTCATGATTACCACGCGATCTATCGCATGATCGCATGGTAATCACTTTGGCAGTTCAGGTGCGATTTCATTGCACCTGAACTGCTGGTGCGATGCCCCGCGATGTTGCGTCACGGGGAATCACACAAGTGTATGGGCACCATTAGTTCAGCGATGGTTAGCAGGCTACCTTGGCTCTCATGCTGCCATTCAAGCTGTCACTTGCAGCCCATATCTCCTTCCTGCTTTGTTGTCATATTTGTTTTCTATAGCTTGTTATGCTTATGTAAAAAGTCTGCTGCTATGTTACTACAGATAGGTGTCCTTTCATTGATTAAATGTAATTTACTAGTGAAATTAAGAGTAATGTACAGCCCTTTAGAAGGTTAGTGGGCTGCTTAGTGATCCCAGGATGTGAATTACGTTGGCTATCATCAACAGCGTCACTGAGGTTGGTGACACCCTGTGTGCCGCATAAACCCCCTGGGGGGGGGGGGGGCTTCTCCCACAAACTGTGCCTGCATTGCAGCTCTTCCTCAGTGACAGGAGCCAGGCACTGCACCATAAAGTCACAGTGTACCACCTGGCTCCATCACTGAGGAGGAGACGGCTTTTTGGTGATACCTGGGTGCAATCCACATCCATGGAACTCCCCCAGTGACACCAGTACCTATCACTGCCATGGATCAATACTGCATCACATCTTTTCTAGCACAATGTGCACTGAAGTAATATTTATATATGTATTGCAAGGAGCTATACAAATATGCAGACACCAAACAACACAAGAACAACCAATAAATACAAAGTTACTGTTCTTGAACTGTTGAAAGGAAAGAGAAACCAGACAATGAGAAAGGACTGGTGGTATGAGCACTATTCTTTTTTGTGTTCATGTTTATGAGCATTTAATATGTAACTAGATTGTGCTTCTATGAGTATTATGTAAAAACTATGGCCCTCATTCCGAGTTGATCGGTCGCAAGGCGATTTTAGCAGAGTTACACACGCTAAGCCGCCGCCTACTGGGAGTGAATCTTAGCTTCTTAAAATTGCGACCGATGTATTCGCAATATTGCGATTACTAACTACTTAGCAGTTTCAGAGTAGCTCCAGACTTACTCTGCCTGTGCGATCATTTCAGTGCTTGTCGTTCCTGGTTGACGTCACAAACACACCCAGCGTTCGCCCAGGCACTCCCACCGTTTCCCCGGCCACTCCTGCGTTTTTTCCGGAAACGGTAGCGTTTTCAGCCACACGCCCCTGAAACGCCGTGTTTCCGCCCAGTAACACCCATTTCCTGTCAATCACATTACGATCGCCGGAGCGAAGAAAAAGCCGTGAGTAAAAATACTTTCATCATAGTAAAGTTACTTGGCGCAGTCGCAGTGCGAACATTGCGCATGCGTACTAAGCGGATTTTCACTGCGATGCGATGAAAAATACAGAGCGAACAACTCGGAATGAGGGCCTATATATATAATATACATTATGGGTAAATGTATGAAAAAATAATAATTGTTCCAGATTATTGCACATTTTAATACTGACAATTAATGGTACATTTGGAATATGCATGTTTGTAAAAGGTGTCATGTTGTCAATCTCCCTGAAATTCTTCCCTGGGCTGCACATTAGATAATTCCAGCAGGGGTTAACGGTACCAATACTAAAACAGCATGAAGTCAGCGGGGCAGACCAATTTATCAGCACTGGAGAAAAGCCAGCTGAAATTATTTCGGCAAGCTCCGCACACTGCTGAAATTGAAAACTTTAGCAATCTAAGCCCAGAATTGTTGCTTTGAGGTAGAATTGTGCTAATAACCAAAAACTCTGAGCAGGATTTGGTTTCATTAACTAAGCTGTGCTCACAGCATGAAAGTGAGTGTGTGAGACAGGAAACTGTAAATGATAATTTCTGGGTCCATATGTACACATGTTCCTGTTTTAAACATTCATTAAAAAAGGCCACTGAGCCAGGCGTTGCCAAGGGAGGGAGAAGGTAACCCCCCCAGTACAGTCTAGAAGTACTAGCTTAATAAATCACTGCTTGTTAATGTGAGCACTGTGCCCTTTATCTGTGCCAGAACACCCCATATGCTGTCATGCAATTTACTTCACACTAGTATCACTCTACAGTTTAAGTTATTGATTTAATAGAAATGGGAATACTTGAAGAAAAAAAAAAAAAGTTTTTTTTTTCCCATACTGTAGAATGTATTTAGTGGGTCAACCTAAAGGGCCCTACACACTGCGCGATATTAATGAAAGATAAGAATGATCTCGTTCATTAATGAACGAGATACCGTTCATTTCTTTCAGTGTGGAGGCACCAGCGATGAACGATGCGCGTCTCCACTGGTGCCCCGTCGCTTGTGCATGCAGGCCAATATGGACGATCTCATCCATATTTGCCTGCACAGCTATGGAGCCGGGAGATACATAAGATATTCGGGAAACTGCGCACACGCAGGACCCATTCTGTGCATTCACCTCATCCTGCATTTACATTTAGATCATAATGCAAAACAGCTAAGAGCAGCTTTTGCAATTACTGAATAAGGCCCCTTTTATTTTTAAAGAAAATCTATATAATAGCCCAGATCTGTCCCTCTGTAAATGTGTGGATAACGCTGGGCGTGGCTAGGAGCTCTCACTGGGTTAGAAGCAGGTCTATCACAACCAGTCCACAGCTGATTGGGTGAGAAACGCCCTCCCACACAGGTTACATCCAATGGGAGGCTCTGCCCTTTGGCTATTGTGTGTTCCCAGAGCAGGATTAACAATGGGGCTGATGGAGCTGCAGCTCCATGACCACACCCCAAAATAGGCCCACTGCATCTACAGCAACATACCCTCCAACAATTTACACATAAAAATCAGTACAAATTTCAAAAGGTGGTGTGGCCACGCCCCTTTTCCTATACTTTCAATGGAAGTTTGAAGAGCCAAAAATCGGTACAGACCATAAAAAAAGGTACTGTACCTGCCAAAAAGGTACAGTTGGAGGGTATGCCACTGCATCTGCAGCAAGTCTCTGCCCTGTAGAAACAAAAACCTTTTACTGCAGCATCCTATGTCCTGCTGCCAGTCCGCCTGCCCCCTCCGGCATCAACAATCCCCACTCCCTAGCCGCGGCGCAGGTTTAACAAAAGCTACTGCGGCCACCGGCATAAATGTGTATGAAAGCGGCGCAGTGGAAGCCTTTCATAGCCCTCCCTGCTCCGCATACTCTCTGAGCCCCGGAGCCTCCTCTGCGCGTGATGTCACAAAAGTGCCTCCCCGCCACAGCCGCATCCAGATCCCCAGAGGCCCTGACTCCACAACACATCACCTAGGCTGCCGGCCTGGAAGCCCCGAGATGGCTAATGTAATGGATAGAGTGGGTGATATCGCGGAGGGTAATGTCTGGACGCTGACAGCACCAGAGGCAGAACTCTGGGAGGCAACGGAGTCACCTGCTGCCGGGCTCCTGCTTTAAAGGGGGGCACCTCTCCTCCTGTTCCGTGTGTTCAGCGACATTAATCAATTAAGTTAATTGACAGCAGCTGGTATCTCTTCCGTAGCCGACTTCCCCACTAGTCACTGCAGCTTACAAATCACACCCTCTTTATTATAGATACACTGGAAGCAGACACCTTACAGATGAAGCTATTTGCTCCTATAAAGGAAACATGAGAATTCTAACTATATGAAGTTATTTCTCTGACAATTACAAGTAACTTCATATAGAATTCTCATACTTCCTATGCAAGAGCAGATATCTCCATCAGTAAGGTGCATGCTTCCAGTGTAAAAGCTTGTGGGTTCTAATCCTGGATTTGACACTTGCAAATTAATTGTCAGAGAAATACTCAGCATTGTGAGTGACTGAGCAGATCTATGTAGTTTGTGGTTGGACCACTACATAGATCTGCCTAGTTGCAGCGGGTTTTGTAGTAGCTTCACATAGTTAGAATTAGAGATGAGCGGGTTCGGTTTTACTCGGATCTCAAAACGGCATCTTATTGGCTTACGGATGAGATATAGGAAGGGGGGGGGGGGGGAACCAATAATTTTCTTGCCTCCGGGAAACTGGGACAAACTTACGCCACTGGACAGCACTCTCACCTTTTACATTGATTCAGCGAGTCAGTCAGTTCTGCTAGCCAGTCAGTATTGTTAGTGTCGGTGTCCCAACGCGCCGCATTACAGGGAAGTAGACGCACTAAATAAACGACAGCTCCCAGCAGCCCTTAGCGCCAAAGCATTCCGGTGCTTAGGCCTGTTGGGAGCTGTAGTTTATTGAGTGCATCTTCTTCCCTGTAATGCGGTGCGTTGGGACACCGGCGCTAACAATAGTGACTGGCTGCTTGGCTGCTATGCGAGTCTCCGGGAGTGCCACTGCCAAAGGAAGGACAACAGCTTAGCTGCTTCCAGGAGGAGAAGCAGGAGCAACATTACCCGCCCCTCCCCCACTTGTAGCACCTCCGGGCCGCATCCGCGGCACCCCCACATCCCCCTTTACCATCTGCAGTGGCTCCGGACCCCCTCCCCCACCCGCAGCACTCGCCAGCTCCCCCACCCACGGCACCCCTGCATCTGCGGTGGCTCCAGACCCCCACCCGTAGCACCCCAGCACCCGTCCGTCACCCACCCATGGCACCAGCCCCTCCCCACCCGCACCACCCCTGCAACCATCCCTCCCCCACCCGCGGAACCCCCGGACCACCTCCCACATCTGCGTCTCCCCCTGCACCTGCCACTCCCCCAACCACAGCACCTACTAGGTGATTCATCAGGCCTTGCGTGCGCTGTTCACGCCATTGCAATAGGCTACGACCCCTTAACCATCGCACGCCCTTTGTCCATGCAATATTTAACCACTCACACAATTATGATTGGAGGTATTACTCCATATGATACAAAAGGGCGTGCAAGGGTTAAGGGAGCGTAGCCCCTTACGACGGTGTGAAGAGCGCCTGTAGGGCGCGATGAATCACCTTGTATATAATGAAAGTCAATTAAATTAGATCGTCAATGTAATATTTTAAGGTGCATTATAGTAGCAACTGAGCACCTTTATGCTATTACTTTTCAAATGGTGTTCCTTTATGCGTACCTTGTTTTGATGTGTCTGGTACAGATGTGAGATGCCTGTGGGAACATAGCGATGTTGAATGAACCTCTTTAGCTTTATACATCCAGTTAGTTTCTGTTTACACCTATTCCAATGCTAATTCTGTAATTAAGCTAATTCAGACCTGATCGTAGATGTGCTAAATTTAGCACATCTACAATCAGTCATACAGACATGCGGGGGGACGCCCAGCACAGGGCTAGTCCGCCCCACATGTCAGGCCCTACCCCCCCACACACAAGTACAAAAGCATTGCACAGCGGCGATGCTTTTGTACTTTAGGAGTAGCTCCCTACCAGCGCAGCTCCTGCGCACTGGCAGGGAGCTACTCATCGCTGTGAGGGTCGCAGCAGCTGCATGTGACGTCATGCAGCCACAGCGGCCTGCCCCCCGCACGGTCCGGGCATGCCTGCATTGCCCTTACTGCACTCCCAAAACGGCGGCCGAATGCCGCCAGCCCGCCCCCTCCCGCCCAGCGACTGCCTTTGCCTGTCAGTCAGGCAGAGGCGATCGCAGGGCTGAGATGGCTGTCATGTGTCTGGCATGCGCCGGCGTACTGCGGCACCGGCGCATGCGCAGTTCATACCTGAACGGCTGCTGTGTGAAAACACACAGCACCGATAAGGTTTAAATTAGGCCCATTGTTTCTACAGTAGCTACTACAATATTGGTAACGAACTGACTTTTGCCATTAATGATTATGCATTGGAAAGAACTCCAGTTCTCTGCTGTTGTAATGCATACAAGAAGCCACACAGTATGCTACTAGATTATCAATCTCAATAGGATTATTCACACAAGCTTTTGTGTTTCTAAAATGTGGCCTGAAACTCAACCCTACTGCGGGACCCAAAATGACCTCCATCTTTATCATCGATGTTGGTAAATGCAGTGAGAATATACCTGCAGATGACTTCTACTGGCCTGTATGGTGTGGTGGTCATCTGCTGTGTGCAGTACCTGGCTCCTTGGATATCAGAAGAGATAATACTCCTAGGCACACATGCTAAATAGCTGGATCTCTGTAAATGTGGTCAAACTGGACACTGATCGTGGATAGTCACTTGGCTTATTGCTATATAGTATAGCAGGTGTCTGGTTTATGGGACTGATTCACAACAATTAGAATTACCACACAGGTTTCTGTTTCACAGTTTACATTCACACAGTGTGTCAGTTTCGTGAATGAATCTTGCGATTTTTCGCACACTGGGCCCCCTCCATAGCCAAGCATACACAACAATGAGCAACAACAGGTGAGTCACAGTTTGTACACAACTCAGCTGCATCTCCATCTGAGGGGGAGTAACTGGATGGTAGTGGGTAGCTGGCATGTAGGGTTATACCCCTTTTCCATCTGTAGCACGGGTCGCAGCTGTGTCGCCTGACAAGGCTGCGACCCGTGCTACAGCCCCCTTTCCCACAGCGCTCACCAACCCGGCATATTGCCGGGCTCGTGACTCTGCTAGTGACGCGGCAGGGGCAGCGCAGGGAGATCACATGATCTCCAGCGCCGCCCTCCCATACACTGTGAACAGCAGCCGTGTCGCCTCGACATGGCTCCCGTTCACACTACACAGCTTACCGGGTTGAACACGTGTTCAACCCGGCAAGCTACCCGGGTAGGATTCCCGGATCACTTGATCCGGAAATTTGCAAGGGAAAAAAACATGGGTAAATGCGCGCCCCCGCGCATTTACACTTGTTTTAAAAGCTAGTGGAAAAGGGGTATAAGTGTGCTGAGGGTGCATTGATGGTGTGTAGATGTAAATGTGACAAATGTAGAAAAACATCTGATATCAGAGATGCATCATAGCTTCAAAAGTGATAAAATGGAGAGCGAAAAAGTGCCAGCCACTCAGCTGCTAACTGCCATTTTTCAAACACAGCTTGTGGCATGGCAGTTATGACCTGATTGGCTGGCACTTTTTCTTTCTCCATTTTTTCACTTTCCACACGATGATGCATCTAGCCCGATGTCTTGCACCAGATATTGTGCTAGTGCAAATTTGCGCTGACAGCGATGGATCTACTTCCACAAGCGGATTAAGGTGGTCCTATGTATGCATGTATATGGACGATAACCAGCTTTTAGCTATGTGCATGCAGTGTGAGTTACTGTAATTGTGACCGAAGTGGGTACAGCTCTGAATTGGCTCCTATGTGTGTAGATTAGCTAGAACACTACAACAATATGAACTGTAACTGCAAGGAGAAAACTTTTGATTTTATTCATGCAAGCACAATCTTAAAAGAGTCTCAGGCTGCGTACTGACAGTGCTGGAAATGTTCCATCAACTCTGCTAGTTATTGAAAGGTATATAAATCTTGCCTCAGTCTAATGTGCAAAATCCGTGACTTTAATTCTACATAAAGTACAAGGGGTTGGCCGGTTGGGGCAGTACACGAAGTGCAGTTAGGATTTAACATCAAAGGTACAGGGACCTACAGTATTTATCCATAAATATATGTGGGATATTCCCCATAAACAGATGTTTTCAGGGGGTACCCGCAAATATTAAGTACCCCCCAGATCCGATATCTGCTTCGTTCCTCTATTTTCATCTGCAAATGCAACCCCCATTGGTTTCTATGGGGATGCTGTGCTGCAGGATTTACCAAGCTTTGGAATGAGAACTATTTCGGAGATTGGCCACAACAGGTAACGCTATCTCCAGATGGCCGTATACTACATTAGCCTCTGGGCTACTGTTTCACAAATTTTTATGGAGAGGAATCCCCCGGATGCCTCTCTGTCGGCCCCGGTGATGCATCCACAGTGTTCACCAAGGACCCAAACCAGGAAGCAGTGTGATAGCATTACACTATCACATGGGTGGTCTTCAGTTTGCCGGCTGTCGGGATCCCGGCGCAGAGTATACCGGCGCCGGAATCCGGACAGCCGGCATACCGACACTTTATCTCCCGCTTAGGGGTCCACGACCCCCCTGGAGGGAGAATAAATAGCGTGGCGTGCGTAGCGTGCCACCGTGCCCACAAGGGGCTCATCTGCGCTCGCCACGCTGCCGGTATGCCGGCGGTCGGGATTCAGGCACTGGTATGCTGGTCGCCGGGAGCCCGGCCGCCGGCATGCAATATTACACCCTATCACATGGCTTCCAGCTCTTTGCCAGGATGGGCTCTTATCGAAGCCTGCCACCTGGCAACAAAAAACATAATAAAATGTGTGTCTCCTTGCAAAAAATATTTATCACATTTGCATTACAAATGCAGACTGTAATAAATATGCCGCACAGTACGTTACATATAGCACAAATAGGCTGGTTTTACCCTGGGATTTTAGAGCATAAGACTCAAATTAATCACAAACCTGGAGCTATAAATGCAATAAATTATTTTATTGCATATAATGTTTCATTTTAATATGCAAATGAAATTTGCAGTTGGTTTTGACGTTTTCAAAACCAAAGTATTAAGATTTAATTACCCCAAAATACGGAACACCAGAGTCAGAATACAGGATATAAATGGTATTTTCGCTGATGCATTCTTTTTGTGTCACAAAAGATAACAAACTCACATTAACTTGAAGTACAAAGCTCTTCATACATATTTGTTTCCGCTACGTAAATCCATAAGGATATCATTGATATGTATACACATGATTAATGCATAGATATAAAAGCGAATGCTGCATCAGAAAACAATTTACATTTCCCACACTCTCCGCATATATTAGCATACAGTATTCTACAATACCCGCTACACTATTTGTTGTTTAACAGAAGTTCAAATAATCTCATTTCATAGAACACGGTTCTTTCGCCTGTCTTCTAAATAAAACTGTGGTTTATTTATAACGTGGTTTCGTTTTTTCCTTACCTAAACCTTTGCAGGAAAATAACTGACTACAAGTAATCGTAGAATCTGCATCATGTATGCCAGCTGTACAAATGTCTTTTTATGTAGAATGTAAAGCTCTAACTTATTAAGGGTAATAATCTTCCAAAACATGGCATCTGAAACACAGTGACAATTTCAATATTAAAGCACAACCTTGATATTTATATGGCTTTATTACCAGCTGTCTATAAAAAAAGGCCAGACTCTGGCAGGATGCAGCTGTTTGTCTTTCTATACAGAAGCCATGTGTTATGGGGCAGCTGGGAAAAGTATGCATGTGTAATGATAAATAGCACACAATATTTGTATTAATAATGCTGCTGAGGCCCGGCTGAAAGCTAGATACTTATTCAAAGAGCAATCAAAGGTTACAACTAATAAGTACATAACTACATATACAGAGTACCAATGGAAGATTTCCAAGTCAGAAGATTGAAGAGGGGAAGAGATGAAATAGGAGTAGGACTATATTTCAGTACGATGTCTTGGCGTACCTCCCAACTGCCCCCATTGAAGAAACACATGATCATTGCAAACCTGCACCATAGCAGGTATCAACCAATCAGAAATTGTTTTTTTGTATAACTAGTGTACGTCCAATCATGAAAATAAATGTCTGATGGGTTGCTATGATTACAGAGCAGATGTGCACCTTTTAGTAATATTACTAAATAACTATCTTACTGTAGTTGTACAGTATGTCCTTTGGGTCATTTGCATACCTCCCTATTTTCACAGGGCAGTCCTGATTCATGGGTGCAAAAAGGCAGTTTTGGTTCTAAAAGTGGGCGTTTCTGGATGAAACAGGAATGGAGTATATTGTCTAATTTGCTACCATACTTTTCATATGTTGGGCGGTATGTATTGTATACCTTTATTCTCTTATGTTTTTCAAGGGGCGTTACTCTATGTATATTGTACATATACAGTTACTAATGAAGCATTCTGTAATGTTGTAGATTAAAGAAAATGATTCTGACTAGATAAGTAACTAATGACATGTCTGTCCAATTCAGTACCAGGCTCTTACAAGTAATGCACCATATCGGTACAAAGTATACATCTCCCTATCCAGGAACCAGCTGCCCCAGCTTTCCAGGGTTTGGGCTGAGGCTAAGTTCCACTATGACAGACAGTTTATACATACAGTATTGCAATCTCTCTTTTTGCACACACTGTTATTGCACATGGTTGATATATTATCGCCTCCCTACTTGTGATCCTTTTTCCCCCTTTAAATTGTAGTGTTGTGCAATACAAGTTGTGCGTTCAATTATGGTATTACATTTGTTTGTATGTATTTTGATGCAAGTTGTGCAATACAATAATATAATAACATAGAATTAGATATGACAGAGGAATGTAAACATGTCACACTACAGCAGAACAGCATGCATCTACAAATGACTTTCACTTGTGTAGTACAATTTCTTATTGATCTAATAAAGAAGAATGTCTTTTGAAGTTTCCTCTTCTGCATATGTCTTTTTTTGTTCTATATTAGTGCCTGTGCTTCTGGACCTGTACCTGTGAGTTCATAATAAACCCATATTTGTTCACATTGGGCCTAATTCAGATGTGGCTAGTACCGATTATTGGTACTTTTGCGCATGCACAGGACCTGTTCTGCACGTCAGTGATTGTTTGTCATAACGGAGGCGTGTCCCCACCGTTTAGGGGGTGGGAAGAGGCCAGGGATCTCCAACATTGGATGCAGATTTCCTGGTCTTTGCAATGGCAGCTTGCGCGGCACCATTGGTGCTGCAAGCCACCCGGTGGTAAGTCAGTGATACAATGCTGCATCCTAGGATGCAGGTCGGATCACTACTGCAGCAGGAGGCACCAACTTGTAATAGACGCCTCCTGCTGAATTACCATACAGCACTATCACTGTACATTTTAGTTATCTCCGGAACATATATTAAGTCGTTTGGGAAGTTCTAATATCTATCACATGAGGGGTTGGTATCAGGTGACCGGCGGTCACCATACCGACGCTGAGATCCCATCTGTCAGATGGCCGTGGGGGGGGGGGGGGGGGGGGGGGGGGGGCGGCGCAACGAAGCCCCTTGAGGGCTCGCTGCACTCGCCACGCAGCGGGCTCTGTGGCTCGCTGTGCTCGCCAGGTTCTATTCCCACTCTATGGGTGTTGTGGATACCCACGTGTGGGAATAGTCCCAGTTGGTCGGCATGCCGACCGGCGGGCTAGTCAGTGTTTGGGATGCTTGCGCCGGTATTATGACCTCCGGTCTCCTGATCACCGGTCACATAACCACATCCCCATATGAGGCCTATCTTAATCCTCCACAGGGATTTTGTTTTGAGAACATTACATAATACACAACACTGAGCCACGAATATCCGGTTGAATGGCTGACAGTAACCATGTCGACGTTCATAAGGCTGACATCGCAGTGTCAACATCAGAATGTCAACATGGTTCAGTCTGTTGACAGCCACTAGATTGACATCCTCAAACTGTTGACAGGTTTACAATGTCGACATATGAAATTAATGTCATCATGTGAAATGCCAACATCTTCAGGATGCTGACAGTTAGGGCTGGGGGGGGTGGGGGGGGGGGGTTTAGAGATAGCCAGCATCAAAGGTCTGTGCTGGTAAGGAGTGTCAAATGGGCAGCAGGACCTGAAAGAAGACACTGGCACTACCTCTACTGCCGAGAAAAGGAGAGAAACCAATAGACCACTAGGGACAGTTTGTCGATAGTTCATCGTAATATAAAATGGTGGTTGCTCAATCAATTTAATGGTCTTTCACAGATGCATGAAAGAGAGGGGTTATTCTAGACAAGTAAACAAGTAAAAATATTCCCCTAGCATACTGCAAAAGATCAGCAATGATATTTGAGTACTACATGATAGTAGAAATACATACAGTAGATCTCAGTTTGCAAATATTTATAAAGATATGATTAAGCCGCTAGGCCGTATCAAGGTATCTTTGTACTCACTCTTGGCCATATCATTGCATATTGTTCTTCTACAGTACATGAGGGCAAACAGGTCCTTGTAGTGACATTTGGAAGATATGTGGTTGCCTACAGATGAGCTGTCTGTATATTTGGATATATTAATGTATTTGCTATTATCATGTAGCATAACAAATTGCAAATATATGATCCAGAGTAAGTGCTATTAAGGGCATAGCTACCATACATGCAGGGAGTGCAGCTGCTATGGGGCCCAGAGCTGAGAGGGGCCCACCTTCCCTGTCAAAAATACATAATCTATATACGTTTTTCATCATTGGGTGGTACATAGGGGCCTTTACAAACTTCTGCTTTGGGGCCTACAATATATCTAGGTATGCCCCCAGTACCTGCTCATTGAAATGCAGTGTTAAATAAACTGGAGGGCATTATAAAGTTACCTAATAAACTGGGGCACTAAATGTGGCACAATATGAAGTAGAGGAACCATAGTGTGGCATAATATTAAACGGGGTACTGTTATGTAGCATAATATGAACAAAGTACACTGTATGCCATAATGTGAACTGGGGGTACTGTGTTGCATAATGTGTACTGGCAGTCCTACAATGTGACATACTGTGAACTAGGACACTACTATGGTTCAGAAAATGAACTGGAGCTTTATTATGTGGAATAAACAACTGAGATGTCTTTCTAAAAATGTTGCTATGGGGCCCACTGGGTGCTATTATTATGTAGTTTTAGGGACCACCACAACACAGTCTCCAATAAGCTGTCTGGCGGCTTAATCATATTTTGGCAAATATATGCAAACTGAGATTTTTTTTTTATTATTATTATTATTATTATTATTATTATTATTATTATCTTGTATTTATATCACACAACTAGGGATCCACAGCGCCCAATTAAATAGTTCATAAATGAAAACAGAGCAGGGCAATAGTGGCTTACAGTTGAAGACAATATAAAACAAGTACATGGTAAATAAACACTGACCTAAGTATCAGGCTGGCAGAAAAATGTGGGATTAGGTGCTGTTGAGGATGGTTTAAGTACAAGAACGATGGTTGAGAACCTTGCACGTGAGAGCTTACATTCTAAAGGGGAGGAGAAGACAGACAGGGGTGACACAGATGGGGTAGACAGTAGGCATGAAACAGAGGGTTAGGCTGAGATTAGGCTGGGTTTGGTGAAGAAGTGGGTCTTGAGAGTCCGTTTAAAGTTTTGTAGAGAGGTGGAGAGTCTGAGGGGAAGAGGTAGGAAATTACATTGAAGGGGAGCAGCACATGAGAAATCTTGAAGGTAGAGGTGGGAGGAAGTAATCAGTCAGCAGGAGAGGCAGCGTGCATTAGCAGAGCGAAGAGGACTGGTGGGAGTGTAAAGGGAGATAAGATCAGAGATGTAGATGTAGATGTAGGGAGAGTAGTGGGTGAGAGTTTTGTAAATGAGTGTGAGAAGTTTGAATTGGATTCTGAAAGAGAAGGGAAGCCAGTAAAGGGCTTGTATGAGAGGGGAGGTGGACACAGTGTGTAATTTTAATCTCAGTATTTGGCCTCACCTAGCCGTGCCATGTGAGTTTTCTAGAAGTAGCTGCTTGTGATGGGGGTGTGGTTTCCTGTTCAACTGTTATTGCACAACATGGCTACTTGGAACTAGCATGCAGTGTCTGTCTTCATTTAATACATCTGAAACATGGTGTCAGAAGTTCCTGAGCCCTCAAATGATGCTGATTAGTGGCAGAGCAGCAACTCAAGCTTATGAGAAGACCTGCAGTGACAAGAAAAGTATAAGGATTGCATAGATAGCAAGTGGATTGAATCACCATTGTGTTAAACTTTTCTGCCTTCTCTGGAGTGGGAGTACACCAACATGGCAACTAATAACAACATTCCTCCACCAGATGGGATGCAGATGAGTGACAATTTGTGCATCAACTGGGAGAACTTTAGAGCTGAGTTTGAAGATTTTTCTTTAGCCACAGGCTTTAATGATAAAGCAGCTGAGGTGCAAGCAGCCACACTGAGGAGAGTGATGGGCAGTGAATGTCATGTTTATAAGCACAACCTGAGTTTTTCTGCACAGCAAGAAACAGATGTACTGTAACAGCAATCCTGGATGCATTGGAGGCATACTTTAAGGCTGCAGAAAACGTGGTTTATGAAAGGTATATTTTTTGTCTGCAGTAAACAAGAGGAAGGTGAATCCACTGACAATTTTGTTACCCGGCTGAGAGAAAAGACAGCAACCTGTGAGTATGGCACATTGGAAGATGAGCTTATGTGAAATAAATTAGTATCGGGAATAAATTGTGAAAACACACACCGCCGTCTCTTAAGAGAGTGGATTTTAGATCTGTCAGCAGCTATTGAAATGTGTCGCACAGCAGAGCTCACTGACCAGAGAATCAGAGCAATAGACAGACAGATTGATAATGCCAATGTTACAGACAGACAACAGCACAGCAGGGGTGATTTGCTGGATACAAATCGGCAGCAGAACTCACCAGCAGCCAAATGTACAGCCTGTAAATACTGCGGTAATAGGCACAGGCTAGGGAAGGGTAGTGCCCACATTTGGGAAAACCTGTAGATCACGTGGTATTACCAATCACTTTGCTAAATGTAGCTGGAACAAAGCAGGGAAAGTACGCATAGTAGAAGAAACACCTGGAACTGATACCCATAGCGCTGAGGTGATTTATTCAACAGAATATATTGGGACTATAAGATCAGAAGGCCAAAAGTGGTTTGCACATCTGACTTTGAATAATAAGAGGCAAACCTGTCAATTAGACTTAGGGGCAACATGTGATGTCATGAGTCTGGAAGATAAGATGAAATTGGCTCTTAGAGTACCATTACTGCCAAGTGACACTAAACTGAAGCCGTATACTGGAGAGCTGATGAAATCATTGGGACGGATCAGAACAGAATGCGTTGTTAGTGGACGTACCCACATGCTTACTTTTGAAATTGTAGAGGCCCACCAGAAACCATTATTGTCAGGTTCCACATGTGAGCGTTTGGGGTTGATGCAATTTACTATCCCTTCTGAGCTACATAAGATGGAACATGATTTGTCTGGACCAATGAGGAAAGAGCAAATAATAGAGGCCTATGATGATGTGTTCAAGGGGCCAGTGAAGTCTGTTCCTGGGGAAGTACATTTTGAACTTGATCCAAGTGTTCCGCCATTCCAGTGTGCTCCACACAATGTGTCTATAGCCCTCAAACCAAAAGTGAAAGCTTTGCTTGATCAGTATGAAGCAGATGGGCATATTGCACCTGTGACTGAACCAACTGACTGGATTAGCAATATGGTCATTGTGGCAAAGCCTGACAAGTTAATCTGTATTGATCCTAATTTTTTAAATCAAGCACTGCGCAGTTCTCATTATATTATGATGACATTGGAGGATGTTTTATGTAAGCTGCCCAAAGCAAAAGTCTTTACACTGGTTGATGCAAGATACATTTCTGCAATGTAAACTGGATGAAAAACGCAGCTATATGACAACCTTTCGGACACCACGGGGTAGGAAAAGATGGCTTAAACTTCCTTTTGGAGTTTCCGTTGCACCGGAAGTTTACCAGCGAAAACAACATGAATTGCTGAAAAGACTTAGCGGCATTGAGTCGATAGTAGATGATATTCTTGTGATTGGCTGTGGCGAGACAGAAAAGGAAGCAGAGGCTGATAATGACCACAAGTTGCTAGCACTGTTGGATCATTGCAGACAAGTGGAATTAAAACTTAGGCTCCCATTCCGAGTTGATCGCTCGCTAGCTACTTTTAGCAGCCGTGCAAACGCATAGTCACCGCCCATGGGGGAGTGTATTTTCGCTTTGCAAGTGGGCAAACGCTTGTGCAGCCGAACGGGTACAAGCACATTTTGTGCAGAACAAGACCAGCCCTGAAGTTACTTATTCTGTGCGATGATTGCAGCGACGAAAGTCCCGGAATTGACATCAGATACCCGCCCTGCAAATGCCTGCGTTTTTCCAAACACTCCCTGAAAACGGTCAGTTGACACCCATAAACTCCCACTTCCCGTCAATCTTATTGCGATCGGCTGTGCAAATGGAATCGTCGCTATAAGCAGTGCAAAACAACGATGCTCTTTGTACCCATACGGCACGCGTGCACATTGCGCCCCATATGCATGCGTAGTTTTGCCATTTTTTTAAATGATCGCTACGCAGCGAACATTGGCAGCTAGCGATCAACTCAGAATGACACCCTTAGTGTGAAGAAACTGCAATTTAAGTTGAAAGAGGTTAATTTTCACGGTCATATCCTGTCCTCTGAAGGTTTGAAAGTTGACCCCGAAAAAGTTAGAGCTGTCTTGGAACTGCCAAAGCCCACTGATGTAAAGTCCGTGCAACGTTTGATTGGGTTTGTGACATATTTGGCCAAATTTATGCCTCGCCTCTCAGAGGTATGTGAACCCCTGCGCAGCATCTGGACAGAGATTGGATATGGCACTGGCTTCCAAAGCATGATAAGGCTGTGGAGAAAATAAAGCATTTGCTCATAGTTACACCTGTGCTGAAGTATAATGATGTTACCAAGCCAGTCACTGTACAGAGTGATTAGAGTAAAACCAGACTGGGATGTTGCCTGATGCAAGTAGGACAACCAGTTGTATTTGCTTCAAGAGCATTGACTCCAACTGAGCAGAATTATGCAAAAATTGAAAAGGAGTGCTTGAGCATTGTCTTTGCTTGTTCCCGTTTTCATTATTTTCTATACGGCCGGAACGTGATCACAGTGGAGACTGATCATAAGCTGCTAATTGCCATCTTTAAGAAGCCTCTTCTGTATGCACCTAAAAGACTTCAGAGTATGATGTTAACATTAAAACATTATAATCTATGTGTCACTTATAAGCCAGGCCCTGAGATGTATATCAGTGACACTCTTAGTAGAGCAATAGCTATGGATGGGGGTTCTGGGGCAGCTCAGAGTTACATAGTGACATACTTACATAGTCAGTGAGGTTGAAAAGAGATAAAATGCCCAACGGGCTCAACCTGTATTCTGTGTTAAGCTGTTCATATTATAGCCCAAGACTTACTCAGCTGCTGCGATGATCCCTGAAGAAGCTGATGTTAGGAACCCTCCCAGGAAACGGCCAGACAGGCCTGCATTTCTTCCAAAACTCCCAGAAAATGGTGAGTTGCCGCCCAGGAACGCCTTCTGCCTGTCAATCTTCTTGCGATCGCCCCTGCGATCACTTCCGTCGTAGAAGCCATCGCTCTCTGGCGACCCCCGATGCCGGCCAGCAACGCGCTTGTGCATTGCAGGTCACATGTATGCGCAGGACAGACCCGATCACATGGCAGCGGAAATATGCAGCGTGCGATTGGTCTGAATGAGGCCCTATGCTGATAACTGCTCGGCATGCAATGAGTATGCTCATGCACAACAGAAAGAACCTATGATGTCACATGAGATATCAGTGCGTCCATGGCAGACTGTCAGCATGGATTTATTTACTTTAGCAGGCA
This sequence comes from Pseudophryne corroboree, assembly GCF_028390025.1. Taxonomy (NCBI): domain Eukaryota; kingdom Metazoa; phylum Chordata; class Amphibia; order Anura; family Myobatrachidae; genus Pseudophryne; species Pseudophryne corroboree. Next base: position 382,453,946 of record NC_086444.1, on the reverse strand, counting down.
AAGACTTTTTGTTAATAATGGACTATTATTCAGATTTTTGGGAAATTGAGCTTCTCCCAGACTTATCATCTGAGACTACAATTAAGCGCTGCAAGGCACAATTTGCACGTTATGGCCAGCCTGAAAGAGTGATCTCGGACAACGGACCAGCGAACAATTTAGATGATTTGCCACTGAATTGGAGTTTGAGCATGTTACTTCATCCCCACGTTATCCAAAATCGAATGGTAAAGCTGAGTCTGCAGTGAAGAATTTGTGCAAAGAAGCTAGCAGTGGTACAGACCAATGGAAGGCCATATTACATTGGAGAAATACACCAACCGAGGGCATGGGGACTAGTCCTGCACAGCATCTGATGTCAAGCAGACGTAAGACATCTTTGCCAGTAACCAGCACTTTGCTCTATCCGAGTGTAGTTCAAGGTGTACCAAATATACTACAGCAGAGGAAGCAGATTTCTAAGCTGGGGTATGATAAATCTTCTAAGGAGTTGCCTGAACTTGCCATTGGTGAACCATTTTGCATAAAGCACCTTCCTGGAGATCGTACAGGTCATTGGAGACTTGGTACTTGTGTGCGCAAGGTTGCACCACGCTCATATCTTGTGGATGTGGAAGGTACTTTCTACAGATGCAATCATGTGGATTTGCGAGTAGCTGAATGGCGAATTCTACATGAGAATGTTTGGCACTCCGTTCCTGACCTGATTATGGAGCCGGTTGCGCCAATGGCGAATCAGGAATTTGAAAGGCTACAGATTGTTATACTTGAATATGGAGAAAATGAGAACATGGAACATGCAAGCATTCCGGGTGGCAGTCCATCATTATCACCCGCTAGAGTTATACAGACTCCTGCTAAATTCATCTCCGGCTCAACAAAGTCCTGTCTATACTCGTAGTGGACGCCAGTCACGGACAACTGACAGACTTGATTTATAGTTTCAAAATAAACAAAAAGTAATGGAGGACATTGTTAGCATTGTTAGTTATGTTATACCTGCAGCATATAAAAAAGGTAGATGTTTGTGTAATGTTAATCTTATGCATTTGGCCCCACCTAGTTGTGCCATGTGAGTTTTCTAGATGTAGCTGCTTGTGATGGGGTGTGGTTTCCTGTTCAACATGGCTACTTGGAACTAGCATGCAGTGTCTGTCTTCATTTAATACATCTGAAACAAGTAGTGCGTTTGGTGAGCAAGATGAGCCGGGCTGCAGCATTGAGGGGAAAAAAAAACAACAACAAAGGAGTATTTTAGTTTATGGCTGAACATTCACCACAGTTAAAATTAGTCTTAAAAATATTTCAGTGTAGGAGATCACTAACAGGTTGAACTCGAATGAAAATTTGTTTTTTTTTTCATCCTCAGAAACTATATTACTATAATTGGAGAGGAGACAGGTATTTGTCAGGGATGCTATTTAGGAGGAGATTACAGTAGTCCAGTCTGGAAATGACCACTGAGTGGATAATGGTCTTAGTGGCATCCTGGATGAGAAAAGGTCTGATCCTGGAAATATTTTTAAGATGAAAAGGGAAGGTTTGTGAGAGGTGCTAAATGTGTGGTTTGAAGCAAAGGGAGGAGTCAAGGATTACACCAAGACAGTGCACTTGGGGGCTAGAGGAGATAGTCGTGCCATCAATAGATAATGAGATTGTGAGAGGTGAGGTCTCTGTATTTCTATTATCATGTAGAATTGAAATCTCATTGCTGATCCTTTTCAGTGTGCTAGGGGAATATTTTTTCTTTTTTTCTCAACAGTTTATTGTGTCGACATATCATGCAGGTAGACATGACGAATGTCGCCATGGTCACTGTTGACATGCGGTCAGGCCCGGCGACAGGGGGGGTCAAAGGGGACACCTATCCCGGGCCCCATGATTCACAGGGGCCCCAAGGATTGCTTACACGAAAAACGAGGCCGCAGTGCCTAATGACGACTCAGAAAATGGACTTCAGGTCCCTTAGCCCACTTGATTCTAGCATCTACCCTGAGCTGAGGGTCCTCTCCAGCCATCTGAAGCCACGTCCAGAGTCGTTATAAAACCGCCCTTCTAACTGGCTGAATAACACATCAAGCTTCACCTCCCCCTTCAGTGATGCTTACAGGAAGCGCTCAGCGCTGTCTTGCACCGGGATTCCAGCGCAGCGTGCTTGCAAGCCGACGTCAGCACCTGAAAGAGGCGGCATATCACAGGTTCCCCACGGAACTCCCAAGGCGGCACATTTCAATCTTCTCATGGCTCCCACCAGCAGTAGTGGTAAGATCAGATAGAGAGCATTTATTTTGAGTATTTGAGTTAGCCTTGCATGACATGTCATTGTTCTCTAGCAGCAGCTGCAAAATATAGAAGCACTGGGGGTCTAATTGTAAACAATTGTTGAGCCCAATTAAGCTATAAAGAATACTGCACTAGTGCTGTTTGACTGGAGTCTATATTAACTAGAGGGAAAATTCTAAGAGTTCCTTTCTTTCACAGTAAAGATTCATTGAATTTAAAGTTGTGTTAGGAGAGTGACTCTTAATATTGGACCTAACACTTATTACTTACTTCTTACTCACTTAACGAAAGACTTTGATGTTTTAACAGGTTGGGTAGTCAGCTAGCCCTAATCCTCTCCCTCCCCACAGCCTAACCATAACCTCCGTGGCCGATAGCCTAACTCTAAACCTGATTTCCTGCAGCCTACACTTAACCCTCCCTTCCGCAGGCTAAACCTAACCCTTCCCCTGCATCATAATTTCATTGGGTATATATAATATACCCATACTTGCCTACCTGACCCTCTCCATGAGGGAGAAAATGCTCTGTTCCTGGACTTTCCTGGTAATGTATGATTGCCATCACCTGTGGTGAGCTAGGTAATTGATAAGAAAGGTGTTTCACCACAGGTGATGGCAATCATACATTACCAGAAAAGTCCAGGAACAGAGCATTTTCTCCTCATGGAGAGGGTCAGGTAGGCAAGTATGAATATACCTATTCGAGATAAAGTCAATTATTTAAAAAAAATAGTTTCTAGCTATTGTAATAATTATTTTTATTTTATCTTAAGTACGTTTTCGGACACTGCTCCTTATTTTGCTTTTGGGATACTTGTTTGAAATTTAATGAGGAACAACGCCTAATCTCTAGGTAGTTGCAGCCCATAACAGCATATCCAATTTATGTTAGAGGTATATTAGTGCACTTGCACCTATTTTTGTAGTTTTTCAACCTCAGACAAGAGATTCCCTGGCTGTGGTGAGTGCCTTTGGTTGGATGATCAGGCTTCTGGTACCCTAATTACACAGTCTCACACATACATATATCTGAAGGGGGGGGGGGCCTCAGCGATATCATTGTCCCGGGCCCCAAGATTTCTGTTGCCAGCCCTGCATGCGGTATATCGACAGTTCGACCCTGTCGATGTTCTCATGACCTGATGACTTTCTACAAGTCATACCACACCCAGCCACGTGTTGGCTATGGGCACAGGTTTAGAGACATTTTGTGACCAGTAAGCATCAAATAGGATGTCAATATTGTTAAACTTTACAAATAATCTGCAGTGTAACAACATGGCTGTGTTGAGAGTAGTATAAAAAATGTGTTACATGAAATTCTTTGCTCATTCACAATCTCGTGTAGCGTGTTTAATCTCTCATCTCTAAACACTTGAATTATGGGGGTTATTCAGAGATAAATGCAGATCACTGATCTGCGTTCATCTCCGCACATGCTGGGGACCACCCAGCACAGGGCAAGATCCACCCAGCATCTGTCAGGCGGTCAGTGGCCATCTTTTTTCTCAGAGCGGTAGCGTTTGACGTCACGCAGCCAACCCAAAAGTGGTCCCAGCCTGCCACCGTTCACCTTTCCCTGCCCCCCTAATGCCACGTCACCACCCCACGAACATCCGCCACTGTCAATCACATTGCGGCTGCAACTTTCACGGATGCAGCCACAATGTGTATAGCCACGATGCGGCCGCTGCACATGCGCAATTTGCCACCACTGGCAAACTGCGCTGTGTGCCGCAACAGCGTCAGGGTCTGAATGACCCCCATTTTTGCAATACCATCAAGCCGCCACCAGCTCTTACAAAATATCTAGTTAGTGAACCCTTCATTATTCACAAGGAGGAAGAAATTTTGTTTACGCCACAGACTAGTTTATAAACATCCTTCACAGCCTGAAACACTAGAGATGATGCAGAGTTCCACAGAGGCATGTTTGTTTTGCGTCACTTGGGGCCTAATTCAGAGGCCATCGCTGCTACAACAGCGATCGCACTCTGAAGCTTTTTACACAGTGCGCTCGCGCGGCGGGCGCACTGCGCATGTGCAGCCACTGAGATGCGAAAGCACACAGGCGACAGGCAGAGCTAGTCACGGAGCGGGAGTTCCAAAGGTGTTAGAACACCATTGGTGGGACACAGTCCAGACAACGCAGGCATGGAGCTACTTGGCGGGTGCAAAAGCATCGCCGCCGTTCGATGCTTTTGCACACGTGCGGGGGGGAGGGGGGGCAGGGCCTGACATGCGGGGCAGACTAGCTCTGTGCTGGTAGTTCCCCGCCTGTCAGAGAAACTGATCATAGACTATGATCAGCTCTGTATCACCCTCTCGATCAATTCACGCTGTGCTTTTTCAGAAAACAAGCATATGGGAATGTGCCTATACAGAGATACAAGTTTGCACCAGACTTGCCTACTCTCCCGGAATGGCCGGGAGGCTCCCGAAAATCGGGTGACCCTCCCGGCCCCCCGGAAGAACAGGCAAGTCTCCAGATTTCTGGGGTTCCCCACTGCCCGGCCGCCCACTTAGCGAGTAAAGTGGGCGGTCCGGGCAGGTGATGACGCGATTCTTGTTGAATCGCGTCATCATAGCCACGCCCCCTGCTGTATAATGGCGGTAATAGCTGCATTACACAGTGGGGGCGTGGCTTACGTGATGCGATCCCGCAACCACGCCCCATCCCGCCTCCTCCACGCCCCGTTACGCCTCTGGCCCGCCCCCCTCTGCACGCCCCATCACTGCCCGCCCCCCTCTTGAGCCGACCTGGCTGCTCTCTCCCGGAGAGAGCAGCCAGAAAGTCGGCAAGTATGGTTTGCACACATACAGTAAACCCTTATGGCTGAAGAGGTGGAACTGGGGTGGGAATGGGCATTCTCACATAAGCACAGTTCAGTGAGATTCACTTAAATGTATGCCTGCAATTATTTGCAAATGACCCTTTAGAGGTATCCCTTTTGCTTTGTTAAAGGCAGCCACATGTACAGTATGTGTTGATGATGATAACATACTGGAAAAGAGTCACATACTGTATGTGGCTGGCCGGGAGTTACTTGTCGCTGCCAGGGTCGCAGCGGCTGCGTGTGACTTCACGCTGCCGATGCGGCCCGCCCCCCACACGGTCTGGCCATGCCTGCGTTGGCCGGACCGTGCCCCAAAAACGGCGGCCAAGCGCTGCCGTGCCGCCCCCCCCCAGCGGCCACCTCTGCCTGTCAATCAGGCAGAGGTGATCGCTAGGCAATGTCGGCTGCCGGACGTCTGGCATGCGCCAGCGCACTGCGCAGTTCTGACCCGATCGCTCCTCTGCGAAAAACAGCAGCGTGCGATCGGGTTGCAATGACCCCCAATGTGAGCTATGTGAAAATGTTGGCAACTATGGGGCTAATGCAGAGTTGGAGGTGCGCCCATCTGCGGGGCATTCGAATCTTGCACCGTGCATGCTCCAGAAACAAACATTCTCAAGTAAGGATGATGCAAAGTTATACGCAATTCAGTTGTATTAAAGGGATGAGACTGGGTGTTCTCACATAGACAATAGAGATGAGCGGGTTCGGTTTCTCTGAATCCGAACCCGCCAGAACTTCATGGTTTTTTTCACGGGTCCGAGCAGACTCGGATCTTCCCGCCTTGCTCGGTTAACCCGAGCGCGCCCGAACGTCATCATGACGCTATCGGATTCTCGCGAGACTCGGATTCTATATAAGGAGCCGCGCGTCGCCGCCATTTTCACACGTGCATTGAGATTGATAGGGAGAGGACGTGGCTGGCGTCCTCTCCATTTAGATTATAAGAGACTGAGAGAGATTTACTGGAGCTGACTAGGAGGAGTACTGTTACTGTAGAAGTGTAGAGACTGAGTGGAGAGAGTTTACTAGTGAGGACAGTGCAGTTTACTTTATAATCCGTTCTCTGCCTGAAAAAAGCGATACACAGCACACAGTGACTCAGTCACATACCATATCTGTGTGCACTGCTCAGGCTCAGGCCAGTGTGCTGCATCATCTATTATCTATATATAATATTATATATATCTGTCTGACTGCTCAGCTCACACAGCTTATAATTGTGGGGGAGACTGGGGAGCACTACTGCAGTGCCAGTTATAGGTTATAGCAGGAGCCAGGAGTACATAATATATTATATAGTGAGTGACCACCAGACACACAGTGCAGTTTATTTAATATATCCGTTCTCTGCCTGAAAAAAGCGATACACACAGTGACTCAGTCAGTCACATACCATATCTGTGTGCACTGCTCAGGCTCAGGCCAGTGTGCTGCATCATCTATTATCTATATATAATATTATATATATCTGTCTGACTGCTCAGCTCACACAGCTTATAATTGTGGGGGAGACTGGGGAGCACTACTGCAGTGCCAGTTATAGGTTATAGCAGGAGCCAGGAGTACATAATATATTATATAGTGAGTGACCACCAGACACACAGTGCAGTTTATTTAATATATCCGTTCTCTGCCTGAAAAAAGCGATACACACAGTGACTCAGTCAGTCACATACCATATCTGTGTGCACTGCTCAGGCTCAGGCCAGTGTGCTGCATCATCTATTATCTATATATAATATTATATATATCTGTCTGACTGCTCAGCTCACACAGCTTATAATTGTGGGGGAGACTGGGGAGCACTACTGCAGTGCCAGTTATAGGTTATAGCAGGAGCCAGGAGTACATAATATATTATATAGTGAGTGACCACCAGACACACAGTGCAGTTTATTTAATATATCCGTTCTCTGCCTGAAAAAAGCGATACACACAGTGACTCAGTCAGTCACATACCATATCTGTGTGCACTGCTCAGGCTCAGGCCAGTGTGCTGCATCATCTATATATATTATATATCTGTCTGACTGCTCAGCTCACACAGCTTATAATTGTGGGGGAGACTGGGGAGCACTACTGCAGTGCCAGTTATAGGTTATTGCAGGAGCCAGGAGTACATATTATATTAAAATTAAACAGTGCACACTTTTGCTGCAGGAGTGCCACTGCCAGTGTGACTGACCAGTGACCTGACCACACTGACCACCAGTATAGTTAGTAGTATACTTATATTGTGATTGCCTGAAAAAGTTAAACACTCGTCGTGTGACTTCACTTGTGTGTTTTTTTTTTTTTTATTCTATAAAAATAAAACTCATTCTGCTGACAGACAGTGTCCAGCAGGTCCGTCATTATATAATATATAATATATACCTGTCCGGCTGCAGTAGTGATATATATATATTTTTTATATCATTTATCATCCAGTCGCAGCAGACACAGTACGGTAGTTCACGGCTGTGGCTACCTCTGTGTCTCTGCACTCGGCAGGCAGTCCGTCCATAATTGTAATACCACCTAACCGTGGATTTTTTTCATTCTTCTTTATACATACATAGTTACATAGACATCTTCTCTTTATCAACCAGTCTATATTAGCTGCAGACACAGTACAGTACGGTAGTTCACGGCTGTGGCTACCTCTGTGTCTGCACTCGGCAGGCAGTCCGTCCATAATTGTATACCACCTAACCGTGGTTTTTTTTCATTCTTCTTTATACATACATAGTTACATAGACATATTCTCTTTATCAACCAGTCTATATTAGCTGCAGACACAGTACAGTACGGTAGTTCACGGCTGTGGCTACCTCTGTGTCTGCACTCGGCAGGCAGTCCGTCCATAATTGTATACCACCTAACCGTGGATTTTTTTCAGTCTTCTTTATACATACATAGTTACATAGACATCTTCTCTTTATCAACCAGTCTATATTAGCTGCAGACACAGTACAGTACGGTAGTTCACGGCTGTGGCTACCTCTGTGTCTGCAGTCGGCAGGCAGTCCATAATTGTATACCAGTATCCATCTCCATTGTTTACCTGAGGTGCCTTTTAGTTGTGCCTATTAAAATATGGAGAACAAAAATGTTGAGGTTCCAAATGTTGAGGCACCTCGTGCTGAAGCTGCTGCCACTAGTCATGGCCGAGACGATGAAATGCCAGCAACGTCGTCTGCCAAGGCCGATGCCCAATGTCATAGTACAGAGCATGTCAAATCCAAAACACCAAATATCAGAAAAAAAAGGACTCCAAAACCTAAAATAAAATTGTCGGAGGAGAAGCGTAAACTTGCCAATATGCCATTTACCACACGGAGTGGCAAGGAACGGCTGAGGCCCTGGCCTATGTTCATGGCTAGTGGTTCAGCTTCACATGAGGATGGAAGCACTCAGCCTCTCGCTAGAAAAATGAAAAGACTCAAGCTGGCAAAAGCAGCACAACAAAGAACTGTGCATTCTTCGAAATCCCAAATCCACAAGGAGAGTCCAATTGTGTCGGTTGCGATGCCTGACCTTCCCAACACTGGACGTGAAGAGCATGCGCCTTCCACCATTTGCACGCCCCCTGCAAGTGCTGGAAGGAGCACCCGCAGTCCAGTTCCTGATAGTCAGATTGAAGATGTCAGTGTTGAAGTACACCAGGATGAGGAGGATATGGGTGTTGCTGGCGCTGGGGAGGAAATTGACCAGGAGGATTCTGATGGTGAGGTGGTTTGTTTAAGTCAGGCACCCGGGGAGACACCTGTTGTCCGTGGGAGGAATATGGCCGTTGACATGCCAGGTGAAAATACCAAAAAAATCAGCTCTTCGGTGTGGAGGTATTTCACCAGAAATGCGGACAACAGGTGTCAAGCCGTGTGTTCCCTTTGTCAAGCTGTAATAAGTAGGGGTAAGGACGTTAACCACCTCGGAACATCCTCCCTTATACGTCACCTGCAGCGCATTCATAATAAGTCAGTGACAAGTTTAAAAACTTTGGGTGACAGCGGAAGCAGTCCACTGACCAGTAAATCCCTTCCTCTTGTAACCAAGCTCACGCAAACCACCCCACCAACTCCCTCAGTGTCAATTTCCTCCTTCCCCAGGAATGCCAATAGTCCTGCAGGCCATGTCACTGGCAATTCTGACGAGTCCTCTCCTGCCTGGGATTCCTCCGATGCATCCTTGCGTGTAACGCCTACTGCTGCTGGCGCTGCTGTTGTTGCCGCTGGGAGTCGATGGTCATCCCAGAGGGGAAGTCGTAAGCCCACTTGTACTACTTCCAGTAAGCAATTGACTGTTCAACAGTCCTTTGCGAGGAAGATGAAATATCACAGCAGTCATCCTACTGCAAAGCGGATAACTGAGGCCTTGACAACTATGTTGGTGTTAGACGTGCGTCCGGTATCCGCCGTTAGTTCACAGGGAACTAGACAATTTATTGAGGCAGTGTGCCCCCGTTACCAAATACCATCTAGGTTCCACTTCTCTAGGCAGGCGATACCGAGAATGTACACGGACGTCAGAAAAAGACTCACCAGTGTCCTAAAAAATGCAGTTGTACCCAATGTCCACTTAACCACGGACATGTGGACAAGTGGAGCAGGGCAGGGTCAGGACTATATGACTGTGACAGCCCACTGGGTAGATGTATGGACTCCCGCCGCAAGAACAGCAGCGGCGGCACCAGTAGCAGCATCTCGCAAACGCCAACTCTTTCCTAGGCAGGCTACGCTTTGTATCACCGCTTTCCAGAATACGCACACAGCTGAAAACCTCTTACGGCAACTGAGGAAGATCATCGCGGAATGGCTTACCCCAATTGGACTCTCCTGTGGATTTGTGGCATCGGACAACGCCAGCAATATTGTGTGTGCATTAAATATGGGCAAATTCCAGCACGTCCCATGTTTTGCACATACCTTGAATTTGGTGGTGCAGAATTTTTTAAAAAACGACAGGGGCGTGCAAGAGATGCTGTCGGTGGCCAGAAGAATTGCGGGACACTTTCGGCGTACAGGCACCACGTACAGAAGACTGGAGCACCACCAAAAACTACTGAACCTGCCCTGCCATCATCTGAAGCAAGAAGTGGTAACGAGGTGGAATTCAACCCTCTATATGCTTCAGAGGTTGGAGGAGCAGCAAAAGGCCATTCAAGCCTATACAATTGAGCACGATATAGGAGGTGGAATGCACCTGTCTCAAGTGCAGTGGAGAATGATTTCAACGTTGTGCAAGGTTCTGATGCCCTTTGAACTTGCCACACGTGAAGTCAGTTCAGACACTGCCAGCCTGAGTCAGGTCATTCCCCTCATCAGGCTTTTGCAGAAGAAGCTGGAGGCATTGAAGAAGGAGCTAAAAGGGAGCGATTCCGCTAGGCATGTGGGACTTGTGGATGCAGCCCTTAATTCGCTTAACAAGGATTCACGGGTGGTCAATCTGTTGAAATCAGAGCACTACATTTTGGCCACCGTGCTCGATCCTAGATTTAAAGCCTACCTTGGATCTCTCTTTCCGGCAGACACAAGTCTGCTGGGGTTGAAAGACCTGCTGGTGACAAAATTGTCAAGTCAAGCGGAACGCGACCTGTCAACATCTCCTCCTTCACATTCTCCCGCAACTGGGGGTGCGAGGAAAAGGCTCAGAATTCCGAGCCCACCCGCTGGCGGTGATGCAGGGCAGTCTGGAGCGACTGCTGATGCTGACATCTGGTCCGGACTGAAGGACCTGACAACGATTACGGACATGTCGTCTACTGTCACTGCATATGATTCTCTCAACATTGATAGAATGGTGGAGGATTATATGAGTGACCGCATCCAAGTAGGCACGTCACACAGTCCGTACTTATACTGGCAGGAAAAAGAGGCAATTTGGAGGCCCTTGCACAAACTGGCTTTATTCTACCTAAGTTGCCCTCCCACAAGTGTGTACTCCGAAAGAGTGTTTAGTGCCGCCGCTCACCTTGTCAGCAATCGGCGTACGAGGTTACATCCAGAAAATGTGGAGAAGATGATGTTCATTAAAATGAATTATAATCAATTCCTCCGCGGAGACATTGACCAGCAGCAATTGCCTCCACAAAGTACACAGGGAGCTGAGATGGTGGATTCCAGTGGGGACGAATTGATAATCTGTGAGGAGGGGGATGTACACAGTGATATATCGGAGGGTGAAGATGAGGTGGACATCTTGCCTCTGTAGAGCCAGTTTGTGCAAGGAGAGATTAATTGCTTCTTTTTTGGGGGGGGTCCAAACCAACCCGTCATATCAGTCACAGTCGTGTGGCAGACCCTGTCACTGAAATGATGGGTTGGTTAAAGTGTGCATGTCCTGTTTTGTTTATACAACATAAGGGTGGGTGGGAGGGCCCAAGGACAATTCCATCTTGCACCTCTTTTTTCTTTTCTTTTTCTTTGCATCATGTGCTGATTGGGGAGGGTTTTTTGGAAGGGACATCCTGCGTGACACTGCAGTGCCACTCCTAGATGGGCCCGGTGTTTGTGTCGGCCACTAGGGTCGCTAATCTTACTCACACAGTCAGCTACCTCATTGCGCCTCTTTTTTTCTTTGCGTCATGTGCTGTTTGGGGAGGGTTTTTTGGAAGGGACATCCTGCGTGACACTGCAGTGCCACTCCTAGATGGGCCCGGTGTTTGTGTCGGCCACTAGGGTCGCTAATCTTACTCACACAGCTACCTCATTGCGCCTCTTTTTTTCTTTGCGTCATGTGCTGTTTGGGGAGGGTTTTTTGGAAGGGACATCCTGCGTGACACTGCAGTGCCACTCCTAGATGGGCCCGGTGTTTGTGTCGGCCACTAGGGTCGCTAATCTTACTCACACAGCTACCTCATTGCGCCTCTTTTTTTCTTTGCGTCATGTGCTGTTTGGGGAGGGTTTTTTGGAAGGGCCATCCTGCGTGACACTGCAGTGCCACTCCTAGATGGGCCCGGTGTTTGTGTCGGCCACTAGGGTCGCTAATCTTACTCACACAGCTACCTCATTGCGCCTCTTTTTTTCTTTGCGTCATGTGCTGTTTGGGGAGGGTTTTTTGGAAGGGACATCCTGCGTGACACTGCAGTGCCACTCCTAGATGGGCCCGGTGTTTGTGTCGGCCACTAGGGTCGCTTATCTTACTCACACAGCGACCTCGGTGCAAATTTTAGGACTAAAAATAATATTGTGAGGTGTGAGGTATTCAGAATAGACTGAAAATGAGTGTAAATTATGGTTTTTGAGGTTAATAATACTTTGGGATCAAAATGACCCCCAAATTCTATGATTTAAGCTGTTTTTTAGTGTTTTTTGAAAAAAACACCCGAATCCAAAACACACCCGAATCCGACAAAAAAAATTCGGTGAGGTTTTGCAAAAAACGCGTTCGAACCCAAAACAAGGCCGCGGAACCGAACCCAAAACCAAAACACAAAACCCGAAAAATTTCAGGCGCTCATCTCTAATAGACAATGCTCAGCGAGAGCATGCAAGTGATGCAAACTGTCCTCAAGCACAAATATGCCTGTTTTCAGATGTATCTTATGTAGCAAAGATAAGACTGGTACAAGTGTGCCCTGACAAAGATGACAGGTGTACAGACAGGGTCAGGGGGCGATCCGTTTGTAAACAAAAGCACAATTCTGCATACAGTACATGCAAGAATACACATTTTATTCACTGCACATGCTAGAGAGCAATTATACCAGATTTACAAAGATGCAGAACAGCTAAACTGACTGGAGAAAATGAAAACCAGATCTGGCCCACTGCAGCTTTGCCTTTAAATGAAGTGACCATTTGGTGAAACAAGGAAAACTGTGCAAAACAAGAAGCACACATTAGTCATCCCAGCCACGGACAGCTATTTTTAAACATTCACATTGTGCAAAGAGCAAGAAACTTTCCAGTTTACATTTAGAGGTCTGCGAGGAGTTGGCCTGTCCACACTTTTTAAGCTTCATTAAAAAATACCCGAACTGAACGTCTGTGTTGTGTTTCCTCCATATGTCACTGAGAACCAAATAGACACACTTAAAGGGAAACACCTTTAGAAGTAAAGGTAATTTCCTACCCCATGTCTATGGTAGGAAGGTACATGTATTCTCACTGAATAGCTTCATGCATATTTTGACAGCTATCTTCTATTATGTGCAAAACTTTTGTTGAAGATTTTATTTTAGAGTTCTATATTATGCAGTCTATACTATGCAATGAGTCTCTATTTTGCATATTCACTCTCCAACATCTGTCCCTGCACTACTCCGACAATCAGCCAGCAGTGACTATAATCAATAGAGCAAAATCAGAAGAGCTATCTTATTACACTATTCATTTTCCTACTTGCTGCGTATCTACAAATGCAAAACCAATGGAAACTGATCATTCCTTCCTTAGGTACAAAAACCTACTAGAAAACTCTTTCCGTGTCCATTATATTTCCATTCTAGGTGCGTTTTGCCACTAAGCACCAACATTTGTGCGCACCTGTTCTGTGTGCCATACGTAAGCAGAATCTATGTGTGTTCACTGTGGCACATACTCTGGGTTGCACTGGCCCACAGGGGTACAGGGGAAACCACCAGTGGGCCCTACTGCCTGGGGCCCACCCCCTCCTCTAGGGATCAGGTTCCAGACTGGGCCTCTACCACTGTATTCCTCCGGTGGGCCCTACATGCCCCAGTCCGACACTGTGCATACTATAATAGTATAAGACTGTACAGCTATTATTTCATGAAAGACACAGCAACATATAGTATGAGGACCACCTAAAGAACATTACTTAAAACTTTGGCACCTAATAAACTGTCCATATGCTGCAATAAACCCTGCAGCATGTTATTCATCAGTCTGGTACACCTAAACTTTCTGGTCATCAACATAACTCCCTAGCGCAAGGGTGTCATGTCTGTACGCAATGCTTCTTCAGAAATGATGTCAAACACTATGTGTAGTGTTGCGTGATGCAGGGCAGGCTCAGTGACAGACGTCACGTGTGCATACTTCTCAGTGATATTAAAGTTTATACAGGCCACTTGTAGATGAAGGTTTCTAACTTTAGCATCCTGGGGGTCAGTAGTTTGTAAAGTCTACCTTATTCTGCAATAACACTGTTTTTTAAGGATATATTCACCCACAAATACAGTTGTGCTCATAAGTTTACATACCCTAGCAGAATTTGTGATTTTCTAACCATTTGTCAGAGAATATGAATGATAACTCACAAACATTTCTTTCACTCATGGTTAGTGGTTGGGTGAAGCCATTTATTGTCAAACAACTGTGTTTACTCTTTTTAAATCATAATGACAACAGAAACTACCCAAATGACCCTGATCAAAAGTTTACATACCCTGGAGATTTTGACCTGATAACATGCACACAAGTTGAAACAAACGGGTTTGAATGGCTACTAAAGGTAACCATCCTCACCTGTGATCTGTTTGCTTGTAATCAGTGTGTGTGTATAAAAGGTCAGTGAGTTTCTGGACTCCTGAAAGACCCTTGCATCTTTCATCCAGTGCTGCACTGACGTGTCTGGATTCTGAGTCATGGGGAAAGCAAAAGAATTGTCAAAGGATCTGCGGGAAAAGGTAATTGAACTGTATAAAACAGGAAAGGGATATTAAAAGATATCCAAGCAATTGAGAATGCCAATCAGCAGTGTTCAAACTCTAATTAAGAAGTGGAAAATGAGGGATTTTGTGGAAACCAAATAACGGTCAGGTAGACCAACAAAAATTTCAGCCACAACTGCCAGGAAAATTGTTCGGGATGCAAAGAAAAAATCCACAAGTAACTTCAGCTGAAATACAGGACTCTCTGAAAAAAAGTGGTGTGGTTGTTTCAAGATGCACAATAAGGAGGCATTTGAAGAAAAATGGGCTGCATGGTCGAGTCGCCAGAAGAAAGCCATTACTACGCAAATGTCACAAAGCATCCCGCTTACAATACTCCAAACAGCACAGAGACAAGCCTCAAAACTTCTGGAACAAAGTCATTTGGAGTGATGAGACCAAAATGTAACTTTTTGGCCACAACCATAAACATTACATTTGGAGAGGAGTCAACAAGGCCTATGATGAAAGGTACACCATTCCTACTGTGAAACACGGAGGTGGATCGCTGATGTTTTGGGGATGTGTGAGCTACAAAGGCACTGGAAACTTGGTCAAAATTGATGGCAAGATGAATGCAGCATGTTATCAGAAAATACTGGAGGAAAATTTGTACACATCAGCCCAGAAGCTGCGCATGGGACGTACTTGGACGTTCCAATATGACAATGATCCAAAATACAAGGCCAAGTCGACCTGTCATTGTCTACAGCAGAATAAAGTGAAGGTTCTGGAGTGGCCATCTCAGTCTCCTGACCTCAATATCATTGAGCCACTCTGGGGAGATCTCAAATGTGCAGTTCATGCAAGACAGCCCAAGAATTTACAGGAACTGGAGGCTTTTTGGCAAGAAGAATGGGCAGCTTTACCATCTGAGAAAATAAAGAGCCTCATCCACAACTACCACAAAAGACTTCAAGCTGTCATTGATGTTAAAGGGGGCAATACACGGTATTAATAACTGGGGTATGTAAACTTTTGATCAGGATCATTTGGGTAGTTTCTGTTGTCATTATGATTTAAAAAGAGTAAACCCAGTTGTTTGACAATAAATGGCTTCACCCAACCACTAACCATGAGTGAAAGAAAAGTTTGTGAGTTATCATTCATATTCTCTGACAAATGGCCAGAAAATCACAAATTCTGCTAGGGTATGTAAATTTATGAGTACAACTGTATATTTTAGCCACCAGTTCCATTGAATCAATGTACAGAACTGTGAGTGCCTTGTGGCAAAGATCCAAGCATTTCTACTGCTCCACCGGATTCTTACCTTGCCTCAACAAAAGGGAGAAAAGAAGACATACGTTGCTGTGATCATTTTCCCAATAGCTCTGTATCATCAGCCCCGTGTTAGAAATGAACACAGTGCTGTAACTTCACATTTTTCCCAGTGGTGTCAACAGTGTAAGAGAGTACCAGTTCCAGCAGTGGTGAGTACTCTAAAACTACAGGGGTCTTAGCACGGCTCTGCTAATTAAGAGGAGAGGACTTTCTGTGGGTGGACATACCAGTAAATGCCACTGTTCTCTGCTTTCAGGTTGTGGATCCTCACAATGAAGTTCACAATGAAGTTCAGTAGAAACAATATTATTCATTTTAACTATTTAGTTGACGCCATTGTATGCGATGTGACCAGAGCCAGAAGTGCTTCAGCTGGCATGGTCGCATCACATGCAATTACACCGCCCCACTGTGTGCCAGATGATCAGTTAAGTGGTTAAAGCATAATGAATAATGTCCTAATATCACAGAAATAAGATGTCCATGCTTTGTATATTACAGACCATTTATTAAGTGCCAGTTATTAGTACTGGCACTTACTTGCACCTGCCCTATGCTGTGTGCAAGACATCCATCAGCACCTACTTCCCTTGGCTGTACGGGTATCTCAGACTAGCACGGAAGTACAGCTATGTGACCACAACACTGCAATAATACTCCAATGAGATCTCTTGTGTGCGACTACAGCGTTGCTGCCTACTAGCTGCCCATAGACGCCCATTTCACTCAAACAGAGATCTGCTCAAGATAGGTTGATTCATAAACGTCCAGAGATAATAAAAAATGCATAAATTTGCTTCTGTACATGCACCGTTTGCTAAGACTTGCAGTCGTATAATGAGCTGAGCCTGATTTAGGATCAGTCCCAATGTCACAATATGAACAGCGAGTAATAATGATCGAAGGGATGTTAAATTACAAGTAGACAGACCTTTGGAGAAAGGGAAGGGACAAAAACTCCAGTCAAACAATTAATAATGCACACATCCATACACATCTACTTTTGATTTCTCCCCTCCAGACTTCACCAGCTGACTGGTGATGGGGTTGTGTGCATAGTGTCAAACAAGCACTTCATATAAGCTCCGCCATCCCCTAGTGGATCCAAGATTCATAGCATTATGCTCCACATCTTGCCTACTGGGCGAAACTGGGGAGGTCCACCAAGAATTCTGGGTTCTGGGGAATTCCATGCAAATTTCTGAATCTCCCAGACATATCAGGAGAGTAAGCAAATATGCATACAACCCTACAGTATTGTGAACCACTGTGCAATCCCATAATAAGTGAGTGAGCAGGTATAATGCATAATGCCTCAGTCTTCATCAGAGATGTCCCTAAGCTCAGCCCCCAGTAAAGTATTCAAGGAACAGTGGCGTCAACTAGAGGGGAGTCGGATGGTGCACTGTTACATTACGTGCGACACTCTGCTACTATCACAGAATAAGGACAGACTAGTCTCAGCAGGCAGCCCATCATCTCTTTGAATGCTGGACACACCCCGGAGTGATGAAAACAGGAGTCAGTCCACTAGGTGACGCCCCCTTTCTGATAGGCCATGCTCTTTTTGGATGCTTTTTACCGCAACGGGTATTAGTAACCCCAGTGTCACCCCTGTCAAGAACACCCTAGGTTGCAGCTCTGCATACATTATTGAAATTCTTTTACAAGTGCCCAAGTAACATTACATTATAAGAGTTTTAATGGGAAGGTCAACCAGTAAGGGTACATTTCCCCAATTAACTCCCAAAACTTATCACTTTTAAAAGGGGTGATATGACACAAATGAGTGAGCAAAAAAATGAATTCACAGCTGGTCAATTCAACAGGCAGTTATTCCAATAACATTTTACTTGGTCATATAATAAAACAAGTTCTATATTTGGTGAATACATAGTAGCATCAGAAAATGTGTCCAATAACCTATAAATATTCACATGCAATGCAATCATTTATTATAGTGTAAAGTGTAATTGCTATGTAAAGCTAAAACACAATGGATTCTTAATAAAAAAAAAAATCAGATATAGACCTTTGTTTTTTCATCTCTGTCTCGTCTTGTATCATTTAAGTGGTATCTGCTTTCATGTGGGCTGAAAATAATTTCCTACTAACATTATTTGACCATTCAGAGCCAATGTGCTGAAAGCTGGCAGATTTCCTGCAATGTGATGAGGTGACATCAGGTCCACTGAGAACTTGCGTAGGTCTGGGTTCCATGGCTGTAGACAGAGTAGCCGAGCCAAGGTAATGGTGGGGCGTGGCCTAATGCAAGGGGGCATGACCACGCCTCGGTCCAAAAAAAATATTAAAAACAGTATTTATGGCGCCGTGCTCTCTACAGGGGAGTGCCGTTGTGCACTCCTGCCAGAAGGAGATTAGGAGGGAGACACGGTCTGTGCAATCGCTGACCACCCCTCCACTGCACAGACAGAAGAGGCCACTACTGCTGCTTGGCAACAGCAGCCTCCCTACACTCACTGTCTCCCTAGCTGGGAACACGTAAAAGGTAGATGTCAAGTAAGAAGGGGGGGGGGGTGAACGGGCATGTGTCAGTACCCCCTCCCCCCCAGGCCCTCAACCAGGCAAGAGACCCTTTAATTAGTCCCTGTTCCCCCCTCTCAGCGCCACTGCCAGGTTCTGGTGGGTGGGGGGTCTTCGCAGCAGTATGTGCTCAGAGGGCATAGTTGCGACATCACAGGGGGCATGCATACCCTCCATCATTTTACACATATAAATCGGTACAAATTAGAAAATGGGGCATGGCCACGGGTAAAGGGGGTGTAGCCACACCCCTTTTCCTATACTTTCAATGGAAGTTTGGAGAGCCAAAAATCGGTACAGACCATAAAAAAAGGTACTGTACCTATTAAAAAGGCACAGTTGGAGGGTATGGGCATGGTTACACTGCCCCTGCACTCCCCTACAAAGACCCCAGGCCCTTGTAAGGCATTTGCTCTGCCCAAAACTTGCTATCGGTCCTGGTAATGCATTGTTCAGTTCGAGACAGTTTACTACCTTCTAAGTAAATTAACATAATAGCAACAGTCATGAGGACTGAATGTATATGAAACATATGGATAGACTCAATATACAATGTGTATATATCAGGCAACATACAGCTGTTCAAAGTTCAAGTTCACAATTGTTGGAATTCAAAGAGTTGTGGAAATGATGATGTTAGTAAATCTAGATAGGGCTTCATTAGCAGGGAAAGGACACATGGCCTCGATAACTGACAGTAGTTGCTTATTCCTCTGAGAGTGAAGTTGAGTTTTCATTCACGTGATCATGAAAAAATAGAGAAAAGTGTTCTAGCAATACAAGCAGATCCAGGAAGAAAATGTTCCAAGCTGAACATGAATATTGATGTGTGTGCAGCCAGGCTGGGCTGTCAGCTACAATTATTGTGCAGCGGCAGTGAGGCCCAGAGAGAATAGGAGGGTTCACAGGAAATCCGACATACAACTCAATGTAAAATGTTTACATTTCAGAAACCTCCTGACTCTCAGGCTTTACATTGTGAGCAGTTAAATATGTGCTAAAGTAATACAAAATACCGAGAGAACTGATGCCTTATTTATATATACTGCAAAGAAGATGATTTTAGCCTGTGTGCTGGAACAAATTCTTCTATTTTATACATTCCATCCTAACCATTAATAATGCTTGTCACAGGACATGCTGATATTAATAGAAGGGTCATTAGTGCTACTATCTATACCTGACTCCAAATTCTGTGATATCAGTAGCTACAGACATATCATAGCTATAGCTATAACACATAACCTTTGTCATGAGGCAGATATGATATATTATCCAACACAAAGGAGATGCCGCCACAGATGCAATATCCTGCTACAACTTCCAGCAGTATATCTTTATAGAACTTTCCATGTTACGTTATTTTACAACATACTTGGTTGGCAATGTAGAGGGGGATGATATTGGGATCCTGGCACTTGGGATGTCGGCGGTCAGAATACCAATACTGGCATCCTGATGTGCAGTATCACAACACCTGGAAGCTTCTGTAAGTAGGCTAACCCTCCCCCTACCCCCCTCTAACCCTCCCTTCCCACAGCCTGACCTAAACCCCCCCTTTCCCCCGCAGCTTAAGCCTAATCCTCCCTCGTGGTGCCTAACCCTTAGCCTCCTCCG
The DNA here is from genome assembly GCF_028390025.1 of Pseudophryne corroboree. NCBI lineage: Eukaryota > Metazoa > Chordata > Amphibia > Anura > Myobatrachidae > Pseudophryne > Pseudophryne corroboree. The sequence continues at coordinate 382,433,778 of NC_086444.1, read as the reverse complement.
CGCAGCCTAAATCTACCCGCCCCCATGGCCTGACCCTAAGGAGCATACTTATGTTTGGGATACCGGCAGTCAGTATGCCGACAGTCGGTATTCCAGCACTGGCATGTTGATCCATGTCAGCGGTCCGACCAGTGTAGGGATTCCAGCGTCAGAATTCCGACTGCCGGCATCCTGAGCGGTGGTATACTGACCAGATCCCTGTAGAGGAGGTTCTGTTAATATTAAAGTTACATTAACACCCAAGCTTATTAGCTCCTCCTTCTCCCATGTAGCCATATTCACAAAGGCTTTGTTGTTTCTTTAACATCCCAAGCTGAATCTAATCAGTGGAATAGGTTTGGCCATAGACCACTGATGGTTACAAACCATCAATGGTTTAGTGCCAATATTATAGTTTTGCCATCAATGGTTCCCTAGCCCCCAGTTGGTGCTGGGACATGGAGCCTAGCTCTGCATCCTGATACACCTGCAAATCACAGCCCCCAGGTTCAGATTGTCCCACAGGTCAGTCAGTGAAAAAGCATGGATGACCATCGGTGGGTGAAACCATCGATGGTCCTCCATCACTGCATAGGTTGCTACCATTGATGGTCACCATCACTGGTGAGCACACCAATAATGGGCATTTTAAGAGAGGAGGGGAACCTATTGCAGCCTCTGTTGCGGGCCCATCCTCTCCAGCAGCTAGTAGACTCTGGCATAATGCCAGAATCTACAGCGCATGTGCAGATCTCTGGGAACATGGCGCCTGTGCCTTGTTCCCGGGGATATCTCCAATGCGCATGCGCAAATCACTCAGAAATGGCCGCGGCAGCTATTTTCCTAGTGATTTGTGCTCGCACTGCAGGGACGCCACCATGGGACTCCGGAGGGGTAAGTACACTATAAGGGTGCAGTGTGTGTGGTGTGGGTTATCCCCCCCCCCCCCGTCCTACGAGCCCATGTGCACCACACACACTGCATCCATTAAAGAAACGCTTATGACACCAATGGCTATTACTACTGCGGAATGCTGCAGAAAGGCATGGAGTGAGGAGAGGGTGGTGAGCAGCAGGGGCATTCTACAAGATAAATAAAGCAGAGCTACTGACCATCCTAATTTCAGCTTTTGGGGCACTGTTCTGTGCCCTACCTTTGGGGTGTGAAAGGTTAGGAGGTTTCTCTCACACTTGCTGTTCTGCATAGCAAAGCAGCTGTAAACAGATGTTAATCATTTAAATGTTGGTACTCTATGAAGTCTTGCAGGAGCCAGAGAATACATGTATCACACCTCCTCAGCTTCAAAGAAACTGTGAAATATAAACTTTAATGCAACATTCTATGCAATATAGATAAAAGGTCAGAAATAAGAATTACCAGCTTTGGTTTAATTTTTCAACCAATTTATTTTATATTGTAATTGTATAACTAACAAACAAACAAACAAACAAACAGTAAAATTGTATAGTAAACAAGAATGTAGTTCTTCAGGACCACAAACACTGTATATTAAAAGAAATGCAACATTACACTGCGACAGCTGTTTGGATTAGAATATAAGTACAATTGAATAAACATGTCTAGAAATGTTCCAAAATAATCCTTCTGGCATACCTTACTTAGCACTATATTCCATAGATACTATTATAAAGAAGTAACTGGAGTAATATCACTCATATTTCATCCCAACGCAATTTGGATGTTATATTTATAGTCTAGGTTTTAAAATGCTTAGAATATTATATCTTGTTTATGGTCTAGCTAAAAGTATCTCTAGACTACACTACATGTGGAGAATGTGAGGAAAGGGTATGTCCATCCAAGTCTTTGCCCCCAGCTTCCAATGACTCTATTTGGGGAAACTCTCAAAAAAAAAAAACGATTCTACATTATCTCAATTATTAACCTTAGCAGAAAAGACTATGGCCCTCATTTCGAGTTGTTCGCTCGCTAGCTGCTTTTAGCAGCCGTGCAAACGCTAAGCCGCCGCCCTCTGGGACTGTATCTTAGCTTAGCAGAAGTGCGAACGAAAGGATCGCAGTGCAGCTAAAAAAAAAAAGATTGTGTAGTTTCTGAGCAGTTCCAGACCTACTCCTAGCTTGCGATCACTTCAGACTGTTTAGTTCCTGTTTTGACGTCACGATCACGCCCTGCGTTCTGCCAGCCACGCCTGCGATTCCCCAGGCACGCCTGCGTTTGTATCTGACACGCCTGCGTTTTTACACACACTCCCCGAAAACGGTCAGTTACCTCCCAGAAACACCCACTTCATGTCAATCACTCTGCGGCCAGCAGTGCGATTGAAAAGCGTCGCTAGACCTTGTGTGAAACTATGTCGGCTGCTGTGAAAGTACGTCGCGCGTGCGCACTGCACCGCATACGCAGAGGTGCCGCTTTTTTACCTAATCGCTGCGCTGCCAACAAAAACAGCTAGCGATCAACTCGGAATGACCACCTATATAAAGTACTAAATATTGTATCCATTATGTAACAAAAGACATGTTACTTTCTCAAAACATCTAAATCCTACACCATGACAGCCCAACCACATTGGTAGTAATGCCTACCATGTACAAGTACATGGTGTATAATTACAATGAAACTGACAAAAGAGGACACTGCTGATTATTACATCATTGGGCGTTGGAGTCACACAATAAGCATTTACAGAAAGTTGCTATAAAATCTACACACACTTTAAAAATGAACAGGAAACTGATCTTGAGACTGGGAACATTTCCACTAAATGCAGTCTAGCAATGCTGCTTAATATGAGTGCACACAAAGAAAAGCTTTATAATTTGATTACAAATATGTTTCTACTAAATGGCCCTCATTCCGAGTTGATCGGTCGCATTGCGAATTTAGCAGAGTTACACACGCTAAGCCGCCGCCTACTGGGAGTGAATCTTAGCTTCTTAAAATTGCGACCGATGTATTCGCAATATTGCGATTACTAACTACTTAGCAGTTTCTGAGTAGCTCCAGACTTACTCTGCCTGTGCGATCATTTCAGTGCTTGTCGTTCCTGGTTGACGTCACAAACACACCCAGCGTTCGCCCAGGCACTCCCACCGTTTCCCCGGCCACTCCTGCGTTTTTTCCGGAAACGGTAGCGTTTTCAGCCACACGCCCCTGAAACGCCGTGTTTCCGCCCAGTAACACCCATTTCCTGTCAATCACATTACGATCGCCGGAGCGAAGAAAAAGCCGTGAGTAAAATTACTTTCTTCATAGTAAAGTTACTTGGCGCAGTCGCAGTGCGAACATTGCGCATGCGTACTAAGCGGATTTTCACTGCGATGCGATGAAAAATACCGAGCGAACAACTCGGAATGAGGGCCAATATTCAGACAATGCCAGTCCCAGTTTATCTACACACCTCCATAATATTACTGTATACATTCATGTTTTTTCATTAGAATGCATATCCTTTGCAAAAGTTTAATCATGTCGAAGCAGCAATACTAAGACATTGCTATTTTGTAGCCAACAACTCCATAATGAAATATTTATTACAAAGATAACGTGTGCGATAATATGTAGCTTTCGTTGTAGTTAAGACATACTTGCCTACTTTTAAAAAAGCATTTCAGGGAGATTGTGAAATTAACACCTATCAGCGCGGAGAGGCGTGTCATAAAAATGACTTACATCCAAATGTAAATGAGACCCAAAGTTACTAAGAGCTACTTGTTGAAGAAAAGACAGTGATATTTTGTAGTATTTATTCATGTATTGTATTTTACAAGAGGTTCCATATACTGTAAGTGGCCACGAGAAATGTTATATAAAATGCATGTAGCCATAGGTATCACTGTGCCTTATAACCAATGCAGGGAAATGACACTGATGATCCCATATGAATGTGTGTATCTCTGATTTCTTTTTTTCTCCAAGAATGTAACATACATAATGAGGATGAGGTGAAATCAGGGAGATTGCAGGTCTATTCAGGGAGTGAGGAAGATTGCTGCTATTTCAGGGAGTCTCCTGCAGAATGAGGGCGGGTAGGCAACTATGAGTTAAGAGTGATTTAGACACATTTGGAATAAAGTTCAATTCAGCTACTTCAGACACTATGAAAAAATTGGTGTATCAAACTATCAAGCAGCCCAAAGTCTGGACTGAACTGGCTGCTATAGATGTTGTGAAAGGACACGGTCACCTGTGGTGACTTTGAACAAAGATTCCCAGAAAATGATTCCAGTAGCTTCCAATTAGGCCACAGCCACATTTTGGTCTCCACTTTATTCTCTTTTTAATTATGCCATGTCCAAATTTTGCCAAGACTACAATAACATACTGTACAATTACAATACTGTATGTGAATAGGGTGTAACACAGCACAAGTTGAACAAGTTGACCATTAAACAGCATCTTTTGACCAGTGCTCTGACCAGTACATTAATCTTACTGTTTTACTCACCACTGCTGTCCAGTGAATGCTAGGATATGTGCTGCTCAACACATACTATATCTAGTACAAATACTGGCTTCCTCCACCTCTGTTCACTTCCTTTTCAGTTGTGTTGAGACAAAAGACAAATTTTATTTGAGGATGGTCCATAGTAGTCAGAGAGGTGCTTTATCATTTCTACTTTCACATTTAGGCCGGCCGCACATCAGAAAGACCAGCAATCAGGCCGATGGTGGGGGGGGATTTCCCTTCACCCTGAACCATGCCAGATTGCCAGTATACACCAGGAAGATGTAATGAATGATGGGACGATGTCTGTTCCATCCTTCATTACACTGCACTGGGTCACATGTGATATCTTGTTGCTGGCCGTGCAGAAGGGCCAACCGGAATATTCACCTGTCTGTCTAAATGAATTCCATACAATAAGCACTGCCATCTCTGTAGTTCACTTCCTCTAAAAGTGTTTTATAGTGTAAACTATAACATCAAACAAACCTAGATACGCAGATAATGCGGTCAATGCAGTGTTAAAGACAAATAATCCACATTTTGCGCATGGAACTAATTACGGATAATAGCCCACATGTTTTAGTTTCCCGCATGTGCAGTAGCTATGCATTGTCCAGCTCTTCTGCATGTATGTCACAGCGTTAAGGAGTGATACATAATGTTACTGTGAGTACCACAGTGACGGTGGTCTTAATGTAAGGCCATTCAACCCGGGAATATACAAGGGTTATTCCCAGGTTTAATACTGGATCAGGTGCAGTGTGAACGGGGTGCCAGGTCGATGCGACCCGGAACCCGTTCACAGCATAGGCAGAGGCGGCGCAGAGATGATCTCATCTCCCAGCACCGCCTCCGCACCCACTCCCGATGCCTGCTCCACGCCCCACCTGCGATGGCAACCCGACCAGGCATATTGCTGGGTCAGAAAGCTAGTGTGTAAAGGTCCAATCCCACCCGGGAAGGACTCGTTTCCAATTCCTGGATGGGACCCGGTATTGCGATCTGAAAGCTGTATAAGTCGCACACAGATGTACAAATGTCGCAAAACCAAGTGGTTTGCGTACACAAGCAATGCAGTTTTGTCATCTCCAGTTGTTTTATTTATGAGCCGACAGGGGCTACTTAGCATTACTGAAGCCACAGGATGAAAGGACACATCTGTATGGCTGCACAGAAAGACATTGGCTCCTGCCAATACTAAGAAAATATAATGTACAAGGGGACATGAATAACATGTACAAATATATAAGGGGACAATACACAGAGCTAGCAGGAGATTTTTTGGGTAAGATCAACACAAAGGACACGTGGAAACCCGCTTAGGTTAGAGGAGAGGAGATTTCTCACCCAGAGACGGAAAGGTATCTTCACAGTAAGGACAATATGTATTTGGAATTCCCTGCCTGAGACAGTAGTAATAGCGGACTCGATCATTACTTTTAAGAATGGGCTAGATAAATTCCTAATGGATAAGGATATACAGGGTTATGGTGGGTAAATCATGCAGTATAGTAAAAAAAATAAAAAATAAAAGATGAATAGACATAACGGCTAACCATTCACCACAGTTAAAATTAGTTTTCAAATATTACAGTGTAGGAGATCACTAACAGGTTGAACTCAATGTGCAAATTGTCTTTTTTCAACCTCAGAAACTATAAGCCTGCGATCGCTTCTGCCTGATTGACAGACAGAGGCGGTCGCTAGGCAGGAGGGGACGGCCCGGCCGTTTAGGGGGCGCGGTCCGGGCAACGCAGGCGTGTCCGGACCGTGCAGGGGGTGGGCCACGGTGGCTGCGTGACGTCACATGCAGCCGCAGCGACCCGGGAAGCGACGAGTAGCTCCCTGCCAGCGCGCAGGAGCTGTGTTGGATGGGAGCTACTCTTCCAGTACAAAAGCATCGCCGCTGTGCAATGCTTTTGTACTTGTGCGGGTGGGGGGCCTGACATGCGGGGTGGACTAGCCCTGTGCTGGGCGTCCCCCCGCATGTTTGAGTATCTGATCGCAGCCATGCAAAATTTTGCACAGCTACGGTCAGATCTGAATTAGGCCCTATGTTACTATGTATACCATATATACATAGGGCCAGATGCATCATCGCTTGGAAAGTGATAAAATGGAGAGTGAAAAAGTACCAGCCAATCAGCTCCTAACTGCCATTTTTCAAACACAGCCTGTGACATGACAGGTAGGACCTGATTGGCTGGTGCTTTTTCACTCTCCATTTTATCACTTTCAAAGCGATGATGCATCTAGCCCATAGACATGACATTTAACATAACACATTTTTCCTCGGGTCTGATACAAAGAGTTTCTGCCTGCCTACATTTACTGTAATTCTGTAATTCCGTTTTGGTTCTGTTGTAACACACAGTTTGTTGTTGCTGGCAACATGATATGTATTCCAACAAGTTAATGTCAGCATTTTGTGTTATTCTATAATGATAGCTAGAGCAGCAATATTGCAACAGAAGATGCATCAATCCAAGCCATACAACCATTCTACAGGAGCCAAGGACCTCATCCAGGATAACATTATTCTGACTACACATTATGTAAGCAGAGTTTATTTTAGCTTCTAGCAATGTTAATGGGAAATGGTTCCAAAATGAAACACTGCACCAGTCTAACTGAAGATAATACAGTGATAAACAGCAGATAAGTCACTATATCAGCTGTTTCTGTTGTCAAGTTGCAATTGTTGTGAACTGCAACATTAATATACCCCTTTTGGTCACTAGCTGAATACTATTTGCCAAGAATAATTCATGTAAATATAGTAGCAAGTCATGACACTTAGGGTCGGACAGATCTCTGTGCACGGGGGCAAATGGTGAGTTTTAGCAAACAGTGCATGCGCAGATGCGAATTTAAAATGTTTGCGTAACTCCATCCTATTTTGAGCAGGACAGAATTTGTCCGGATCTATATTTTCATGAAATTGGATGTTTCAGGGCAGGAACTGGGTGGCGACAAGTGTTGTGGGACTGTATAGAAAGCTCTGTACGATTATTTCTGGTGGGCCTTTGCCCTTAGCATGGGGCTGGTGCAATTGCAGATACTAATGATGGCGTTTACGCCTGTACAGTAGGCATTACAGCCGTTGATCTGCTCTAACGGAATAATATAGAACAAGAAACAGTCACAGAGCCTGACTGAGAATATACGGTACTCAATTCACAAACTGCTGAGGAAGCGGGCAATATATCCGTGAATCATGTTACTAGAGTTTGCACGTATCCAATTCTCATGAGCTGTATGTGATTTCCATGTTACTGTATGATGAAATCTCAATAAAGTCAAGTGATAAAATGGAACAGTCTTTTTAATTGTTAGAACCTAAGCATAAAAGACATCATTACAAGTGGACTTTCTTAAACAGATTTTTGGATTCTTCCATCTTTTGGGCACCAAACTCTAACCACTGACTGAACTGTTCCTCCAGTAGGGTTCAGTATGGTATGCCGGCGGTCAGGCTCCCGGCGACCAGCATACTGGCGCCGGGAGCCCGACCGCCGGCTTACCGACAGTGTGGCGAGCGCAAATGAGCCCCTTGCGGGCTCGCTGCACTCGCCAGGCTACGGGCACAGTGCGCTATTTTATTCTCCCTCCAGGGGGGTCGTGGACCCCCACGAGGGAGAATAAGTGTCGGTATGCCGGCTGTCGGGATTCCGGCGCCGGTATACTGTGTGCCGGGATCCCGTCAGTCGGCATACTGAAGACCACCCCTCCAGTAAGTGGGCACGAATCACCCCCTTCCAAATAAAAACAGTGGCTGGCATGGCATCCCGTTTGTAGACGTACGGATCCACACATTAGCTGAACAGAATTTTGCATTAGCACAAGGTAGTAAATCTGCCTTCCTCGGCTGCCCGCAAATACAGCCACTTTGCGTCTGACACAGATTCACCCCATTAGTGGTTATATATTCCATGTACAATTCTACAAGCATGATCATTGTACAATGACATTCCAAAATGGCTACAGGCAACGGCCAGCCCCGTCAGATCTGGACACCCAACGACAAAGACTCTGGACCCCTTCAAAATGGGGGCTCTTGACTATTTTATATTTTATTGTGATTTATTTAACTTTTTTTAGTAAGTTATGCATATTACAAACTGTTTTAACAGGAAATTGTAGTAGAGAAGTGTGTATCTGTCAAAAGTGTGCGCCAGTGGAGAAGCTACCCATGGCATCCAACCAGAGGCTACTTATAATTTTATAGAATGCACCTGATAAATAGTACTTCAATGCTGGCCACCCCACCAATCCCCCCACCGCACCACACATCCCCCCCTCCCCCGTGTCCTTTACATTACCTGTACCAGAAGTGCTTTAACAGTAATCTAGGAGTTTTATTTAGCAAATTTAGGGGTCCGTGTACTAAGCCCTGGAGAATCCGCCTTTACAGTCCAGGTTTTAAGGATATCCATGCTTGAGCACAGGTGACTTAATTAGTACCTTAGACAATTTGATTTAATAATCTGGACTCAAGCATGGATAGCATTAAAACCTGGTCTGTAATGGTGGAGTTTGGGAAACTCTGCCTTGGCCTATTAAAAATAATCAGCATTGAACAGCAGTATGGAAAAAAAAACAAAAAACGTTGATAATATGCTTCTAAATCTAAAATCCAAAAACCCGGGCATTTCAGCGCAGTTTCTTGCAATATTTAATTTTTTTTTTTATGTTAGAAAAGTAAAGTCTATATTTTTACTGTAATGGACTTCAAAGTGTAAAAAATAGAAATGATAATGTAATGGCATATAACATATTCATCACTTTGGAGATGTGTAAGTGAAACTCCAACTTTTCTGCCTGGTAAATAAGCCTCATTGATACTTCTGGTTCTTGAAGTCTGTAAAGGTGACCTTGCTTTCATTACAGAACATCTCAGTGGCATTCATTTTATTTCTGCTCACCTGTTCTGCATAAAAAGGAGCACAACTTTCACACTTAATATACACAAGAAAAGTCATCTCTGATGGAGGAAGAAATCAATTTTGTCACACTCGGAGACAGGAAAATTGCAACCAATTGCTTACTTATCATATTCACGTTACTCAAGTCACACACTATAACAGATCAGATGGAAACGTTGTGTCACCTGATGTTAACATTAACACATATAAAACACCCTCCATTCAGCTAACAAAACGCAAAAAGACTTCTGCATGAAATATATATGAAGCAATATATCTGCTATTGTAACAAAGCGACATCCACTATCCTGTTTACTGTGTATATAGATGTCTAAGCTGATATAGCTCTCTATGGCATTCCAGGGGCAAATGCAGGATTTGCAGTACACTATTGGGGGAAATTTCCACACCAGAAAAAAATCATGTTGACCTTTTCAGGTGTCGACCAATTCCATGCCGACCTTTCGAACGGTCAGCCATGTCGACTATTTGGTGTCGACCAAGATATTGTCAGCCTTCTCACTGTAGACTCTTCGTTCCATAACAATTTTCAATGCACATGGAAAATGTTTTTGTTGGGTTTTTTTTTTTCCCCCTGCAATTTAAGGAAGATAAATTGTGATGCTTTCTTTGTAGGAGTTGTACTGTACACCAGTGCTGGCATCCCAAAATATGCTTGTATTTCATTGTTGCCTATCACAGATGCTTTATGTGTCAAGATAAGATACATCTCACTGACGCTGACAGCATTAAGCAATTATTCTGTTCATGCATATTTCTTCATCTACTCAAGATGACGTTTATTCAGGTGGATACCATATAGAGACCTTCTGGGTCACTTTTGTTTGTACTCAGTACGTATACACTTCTTTGCCTACTGTATTTTGAAGAGCCCCTTATCACAATAGCAAGCACATACAGGATGCGTTCTGTGTTCCAGAATATGACAGCATTTAACCAACCACACTCTTTAAGGGAGTTATAGAATAGAAATGTCACCATAAATTATGGAGACCCTCAGGTCCTGATTCTGAGGAGCAAAAAAAAGTAAGTTACTTTGCACCTTGGCAAAACCTTGTTGAACTGGAGGTGGCGCAGATTAAAAAAGAACAGAGATATTTTTGATTTGTGTGAGAAATATAATCTAAATTACAGTGTAATAATAAAACTTACAATGCTGCACATAACAAATAGCTTGCATTGTGTACATTTACAAATACCTTGGCAAAACAGGGGATCATGCCAATTTGGGGTGTACATCAATTTGCTTGATTCAGAAATTAAATATGTCAATTTATACTACTCAGGCCCACGTAGAAAAAATAAGAATTTACTCACCGGTAATTCTATTTCTCGTAGTCCGTAGTGGATGCTGGGAACTCCGTAAGGACCATGGGGAATAGCGGGCTCCGAAGGAGGCTGGGCACTCTAGAAAGATTTATGACTACCTGGTGTGCACTGGCTCCTCCCACTATGACCCTCCTCCAAGCCTCAGTTAGGACACTGTGCCCGGACGAGCTGACATAATAAGGAAGGATTTTGAATCCCGGGTAAGACTCATACCAGCCACACCAATCACACCGTACAACTCGTGATACTATATCCAGTTTGACAGTATGAAAACAACTGAGCCTCTCAACAGATGGCTCAACAATAACCCTTTAGTTAGCAATAACTATGTACAAGTATTGCAGACAATCCGCACTTGGGATGGGCGCCCAGCATCCACTACGGACTACGAGAAATAGAATTACCGGTGAGTAAATTCTTATTTTCTCTGACGTCCTAGTGGATGCTGGGAACTCCGTAAGGACCATGGGGATTATACCAAAGCTCCCAAACGGGCGGGAGAGTGCGGATGACTCTGCAGCACCGAATGAGAGAACTCTAGGTCCTCCTCAGCCAGGGTATCAAATTTGTAGAATTTTGCAAACGTGTTTGCCCCTGACCAAGTAGCTGCTCGGCAAAGTTGTAAAGCCGAGACCCCTCGGGCAGCCGCCCAAGATGAGCCCACCTTCCTTGTGGAATGGGCATTTACAGATTTTGGCTGTGGCAGGCCTGCCACAGAATGTGCAAGCTGAATTGTACTACAAATCCAGCGAGCAATAGTCTGCTTAGAAGCAGGAGCACCCAGCTTGTTGGGTGCATACAGGATAAACAGCGAGTCAGATTTTCTGACTCCAGCCGTCCTGGAAACATATATTTTCAGGGCCCTGACAACGTCTAGCAACTTGGAGTCCTCCAAATCCCTAGTAGCCGCAGGCACCACAATAGGCTGGTTCAGGTGAAACGCTGACACCACCTTAGGGAGAAACTGGGGACGAGTCCTCAATTCTGCCCTATCCATATGGAAATTCAGATAAGGGCTTTTACATGATAAAGCCGCCAATTTTGACACTCGCCTGGCTGAAGCCAAGGCCAATAACATGACCACTTTCCACGTGAGATATTTTAGATCCACGGTTTTTAGTGGCTCAAACCAATGTGATTTTAAGAAACTCAACACCACGTTGAGATCCCAAGGTGCCACAGGAGGCACAAACGGGGGCTGAATATGCAGCACTCCTTTCACAAACGTCTGAACTTCAGGTACTGAAGCTAGTTCTTTTGAAAGAAAATCGACAGAGCCGAGATCTGTACTTTAATGGAGCCTAGTTTTAGGCCCATATTCACTCCTGCTTGCAGGAAATGCAGAAATCGACCCAGCTGAAATTCCTCTGTTGGGGCCTTTTTTGCCTCGCACCATGCAACATATTTCCGCCATATGCGGTGATAATGCTTTGCCGTAACATCTTTCCTGGCTTTAATAAGCGTAGGAATGACTTCTTCCGGAATACCCTTTTCCTTCAGGATCCGGCGTTCAACCGCCATGCCGTCAAACGCAGCCGCGGTAAGTCTTGGAACAGACAGGGCCCCTGCTGTAGCAGGTCCTGTCTGAGCGGTAGAGGCCACGGGTCCTCTGAGAGCATCTCTTGAAGTTCCGGGTACCACGCTCGTCTTGGCCAATCCGGAACCACGAGAATTGTGTTTACTCCTCGCTTTCTTATTATTCTCAATACCTTTGGTATGAGAGGCAGAGGAGGGAACACATAAACCGACTGGTACACCCACGGTGTCACTAGAGCGTCCACAGCTATCGCCTGAGGGTCCCTTGACCTGGCGCAATATCTTTTCAACTTTTTGTTGAGGCGGGATGCCATCATGTCCACCTGTGGTTTTTCCCAACAGTTTACCAGCATCTGGAAAACTTCTGGATGAAGTTCCCACTCTCCCGGGTGGAGGTTGTGTCTGCTGAGGAAGTCTGCTTCCCAGTTGTCCACTCCCGGAATGAACACTGCTGACAGTGCTAGAACATGATTCTCCGCCCATCGGAGAATTCTTGTGGCTTCTGCCATCGCCATCCTGCTTCTTGTGCCTCCCTGTCGATTTACATGGGCGACTGCCGTGATGTTGTCTGACTGGATCAGCACCGGCTGGAGTAGGAGCAGGGATTTTGCCTGACTTAGGGCATTGTAAATGGCCCTTAGTTCCAGAATATTTATGTGAAGGGAAGTCTCCTGACTCGACCATAGTCCTTGGAAGTTTCTTCCCTGTGTGACTGCCCCCCAGCCTCGAAGGCTGGCATCCGTGGTCACCAGGACCCAGTCCTGTATGCCGAACCTGCGGCCCTCTAGAAGATGGGCACTCTGCAGCCACCACAGTAGAGACACCCTGGTTCTTGGAGACAGGGTTATTAAGCGATGCATCTGAAGATGCGATCCGGACCATTGGTCCAACAGGTCCCACTGAAAGATTCTGGCATGGAACCTGCCGAAGGGAATTGCTTCGTAAGAAGCTACCATCTTTCCCAGGACCCGCGTGCAGTGATGCACCGATACCTGTTTTGGTTTCAGGAGGTCTCTGACTAGAGATGACAACTCCCTGGCTTTCTCCTCCGGGAGAAACACTTTTTTCTGGACTGTATCCAGAATCATACCCAGGAACAGTAGCCGTGTCGTCGGAACCAGCTGTGACTTTGGGATATTCAGAATCCAGCCGTGCTGGTGCAGCACTTCCTGAGATAGTGCTACTCCCACCAACAACTGTTCCTTGGACCTCGCCTTTATTAGGAGATCGTCCAAGTACGGGATAATTAAAACTCCCTTTTTTCGAAGGAGTATCATCATTTCCGCCATAACCTTGGTAAATACCCTCGGTGCCGTGGACAGTCCAAACGGCAGCGTCTGGAATTGGTAATGGCAATCCTGTACCACAAATCTGAGGTACTCCTGGTGAGGATGATAAATGGGGACATGCAAGTAATGGCCTTAGTGGGCATCAGGTTAGAGTCATCGTCGTCGACACTGGTGTCAGTATCAGTGTCGACATCTGGGTCTGCGGTCTGAGGTAGCGGGCATTTTAGAGCCCCTGATGACCTGTGAGACGCCTGGACAGGCACGAGCTGAGAAGTCGGCTGTCCCACATTTGGCATGTCGTCAAATTTCTTATGTAAGGAGTCTATACGTGCACTCATTTCTTTCCATAAGCTCAACCACTCAGGTGTCTGCCCCGCAGGGGGTGACATCCCTTCTAAAGGCATCTGCTCTGTCTCCACATCATTATCCTCCTCAAACATGTCGACACAGCCGTACCGACACACCGCACACACACAGGGAATGCTCCAACAGAGGACAGGACCCACAAAAGCCCTTTGGGGGGACAGAGTGAGAGTATGCCAGCACACACCAGAGCGCTATATAATGCAGGGACTAACTGAGTTATGTCCCCTATAGCTGCTTTTTCTATATAAAAGTATACTGCGCCTAAATTTAGTGCCCCCCCTCTCTTTTTTACCCTTTTCTGTAGTGTAGACTGCAGGGGAGAGCCAGGGAGCTTCCTTCCAGCGGATCTGTGAAGGAGAAATGGCGCCAGTGTGCTGAGGGAGATAGCTCCGCCCCTTTTCCGCGGACTATTCTCCCGCTTTTTCCTATATTCTGGCAGGGGTATTTTCCACATATATAGCCTCTGGGTCTATATATTGTGGTATTTTTGCCAGCCAAGGTGTTATTATTGCTTCTCAGGGCGCCCCCCCCCAGCGCCCTGCACCCTCAGTGACCGGAGTGTGAAGTGTGTGTGAGGAGCAATGGCGCACAGCTGCAGTGCTGTGCGCTACCTTGGTGAAGACTGATGTCTTCTGCCGCCGATTTTCCGGACCTCTTCTTCCTTCTGGCTTTGTAAGGGGGACGGCGGTGCGGCTCCGGGACCGAACACCAAGGCTGGGCCTGCGGTCGATCCCTCTGGAGCTAATGGTGTCCAGTAGCCTAAGAAGCCCAAGCTGGCTGCAAGCAGGCAGGTTCGCTTCTTCTCCCCTTAGTCCCTCGCTGCAGTGAGCCTGTTGCCAGCAGGTCTCACTGAAAATAAAAAACCTAATTTCTATACTTTCTTTCTAAAGGCTCAGGAGAGCCCCTAGTGTGCATCCAACCTCGGCCGGGCACAAAATCTAACTGAGGCTTGGAGGAGGGTCATAGTGGGAGGAGCCAGTGCACACCAGGTAGTCATAAATCTTTCTAGAGTGCCCAGCCTCCTTCGGAGCCCGCTATTCCCCATGGTCCTTACGGAGTTCCCAGCATCCACTAGGACGTCAGTGAAATTATACTAATACATATATATGCATATCTGATACTTACACCTCCGTCTTCTGTGAGAGGGGTGGAACGTTGGGCATGCAAACATAGTCTGAGTCCAGTACGGGCATGATTGTGATGCAGATACCTGTCAGTAGCTGTGTCATTTGTAAGCACCGGAGGGTTGGTGTAAAAACACGATGATGATGATGATGATGATGATGATGACGACGACGACGACGACAGAGATCACAATGATGATTGTAATGATAGTGATCCCAGGCACTTACTAGCCACTTCTGATTGAATGATTACAGATTGGCCACTGAGGCTTATAGCATTTTGGCCTACATTATATAATTCATTGAGGTGCTATGTCTGAAGTAATGTCTTTAATTCATAGTGGACTGCTTCAGTCAACAAAATGGCTGCCTCCACAAGTTGTTTGGAAAGGTACACTTTAACAATGGAAACAATGAAACTCCTGACTGATATAGAACATTACATACTTGTTTTGTCCTTATTTAACATGCCCAGGTTTGTTTGAGATGCTGTGACTGAGCCACAGGATATATGTTATGGCCCCAATAACTATACTAAATGGCAAGAGTTTCAAAATGAGATCATCGATCCTCCCTATGCAGCAAAGAGTAGGAATGAAACAGATTACACTTTCAGATTTTATTGTTAGTGATTCTAACCCATTTGTTGACAGACCTGAAAAATGGTTTGTCTCTAATGACCCAGATATATTACTATTATTATAAGATATATTACTACTATTATTAGCACAATGCACCTAGACAATAACATATATGCATACTGCTTTACAAATCTCATTTAATTTAGCAAAACAGTGTAATATAGAATTTGCAATAAACAACAAGCTCCCGGCACTATGTGGCCTAATACAGACATGCATAATAGATTAACAGAGATACTGCTTTGTCTGTTTTCTTTTACCTGCTGTTTAATTGAGTTTAATTGTAAAGCTGCATTGGCATTTAGGATAGAATGCTACTAAGTACCGCATTCTCCTAGCTAACTCCTTTAGGGATGTTACATACATCTCTCTTTCAGGGATGCAGTCAGCATCCCGGTGGTCTGGATGCTGGCGGTCAGGTGACTAATGCCGGAATCCCGACACCACTCAGAATCCCATCACTGGAACTCCAACCTCCGGCATCTCGCAGGTAAGTATTGGGGTAACGGTTAGGGTTTGGGCCCATGTGGGGGGGTAGGTTTAGCACTAAAGGTCGGGTTAGAAGTCTTAGCCCTAGCCGCCACTCGCTGTGACTTAGCCCTATCGGCCACCCCCACTATCTTGGCCCTAACTGCCACCCAAGGCGGGTTAGGGTAGGAAGAGGGTAGCAAGGAAGAGGAAAGCAACTACCAACCAGTGAGCCTTACATCAGTAGCAGGGAAATTGATGGAAACACTCTTAAAAGAAAGAGTTGAAGATAATTTCAAATCCAGCAATTTACAGGTTCCCAAACAGCATGGATTCACTGATCATGTCAAACAAACCTTATTGACTTTTTTGACTGTTTGACTAAAGTGATGGATAAAGGTGGAGCCGTGGATATAGCTTATCTAGACTTTAGTAAGGCTTTTGACATTGTCCCACATAGCAGACTGCTAACTAAACTTGAAAGCTTGGGATTGGATACTTAGAAGGTTGAATGGATAAGATCTTGGTTGCAGGATAAAAAACAGAGAGTTGTAGTAAATGGAGTGGATTCACAAGAGGCAAATGTTACCAGTGGAATACCCCAGGGATCTGTACTTGGACCAGTGCTTTTTAATATCTTCATTGGTGACATTGCAAATGACATCAAAGGGAAAGTATGCCTTTTTGCAGATTACACTTTGTTGTAAAGGTATGCAACAGTGTAGACACACCAGGAGGGGTGAAACAAATGATTGAGGATCTAGGTAGACTACAAGAATGGTAAATTGTGTGGCAATTACATCTTAATGCCAAAACATGCAAAATCTTGCACTTGGGTCTCAAAAATCCAAAGGCTAAATATAGTATTTAATGGCACTATACTGGAAACTACTGAGGAGGAAAGGGATATAGGAGTCACTATTTCCGGTGACTTGAAGGCAAGTAAGCAATATAACAAAGCAATGCGAAAGGCTAGTTAGATGCTTGGTTGCATAGGAAGAGGAATCAGCAGCATAAAGAAAGAAGTAATAATGCCATTGTATAGGTCTTTGGGATGGCCCCATCTAGAATACTGTGTTCAATTCCTGAGGCCATATCTTCAGAAGGACATTAATACATTAGTGACTGTACAAAGAAGGTCAACTAAAATGGTGCATGGCCTACATCACAAAACATACCCAGAAAGACTAAAAAAAATCTCTATGTATAGTTTGGAACAGAAAAGGAAAGAGGGGGAGGGGGCATGATAGAAACTTTAAAATATATCAAGGGTTTTAACACAGTCCAGGAGGGAAACATTCATCAAATTAAGAAAAGTATTAGAACACGAGGACATGCACTGAAACTGGAAGGAGGTAGGTTCAGGGAAATGTGAGGAAAAATTACTTCACAGAAAGGGTAGTGGACAAGTGGAATAGCTTCCCTTCAGAGATGGTAGAGACTAAGACAGTGGAGCAATTTAAACATGCATGGGATATAAGGATAGCCTTACAAAGAAATAAGGATCAAATAAGGTTTGAGATAAAAGTATGGTAAAAAAAAAAAGTGCAGACTAGATGGGCCAAGTAGTTCTTATCTGCCGTCAAATTCTATGTCTCTATGTAGGGTATAGGGGAGAGGTAAAATAATTACCCTGTGTTCTGTCGGCATTCTCATTTTTGGGATGTCGCTGTTGATTTATCACCTCTTCTTCAGTAATGATAAATCAGTTCAGTATCTGAAATGGCAGCAGTGTTGGTGAGGTGTGAGCAGGACACCAACTGTAAACCACATTCTCTTGTTTTTCCACCAAGACTGAGGGAGGAACAGGAACATTTTCTGCCGCTGGGGCTACAGTTAATAGGAGAGCACACTAGTAAAATACCCCATTAATTGGGTGGTCTTCTGTATGCCGAATGCCGGGATCCCGGCGCACAGTATACCAGCGCCGGAATCCCGATACCCGGCACACCGACAGATATTCTCCATCGTGGGGGTCCACGACCCCCCTGGAGGGAGAATAAATAGCGCGCCACCGCGCCCGCAGCGTGGCGAGCACAGCAAGCCCACAAGGGGCTCGTTTGTGCTCGCCACGCTGTCAGTATGCCGGCGGTCGGCCTCCCGGCGCCGGTATGCTGGTCGCCGAGAGCCCGGCCGCCGGCATACCATACTACACCCCATTAATTAACATCTATTATCACCACTATTCGCAGTGATAGCAAATAGGTTAACCAGGCAATTTAACAATGAAATTACACTGGGACAGAACATTCAATAGGAGGCTGTAGTGGCAATTACTTTACCCATTATAAGCCCATTCACAGCTTGCTTACCGCAGTGGCTAAGGAGGTGTTTGCATAGCACTTGGGTAGCCAAGGCCAGGCTTCAGGGAAAAATTCAAAGAACCTTCTCTGTCGATACTGTAGAAGTTAATGATTTACCCATGGCCTGCAAGGACCAGAAGCTTACCTGCCATTGGAGTCAAAATTAAGTTATTCTCTTAAAAACAGGTTCCAAGGAATACAGGAGCTCTCTGGTTTGGATAAGAACAGTCCATTTCTACAATGCCCATACAGTACGTGTCTCTGAGTAACAGAAACATGATGGCCTAGATAGTAAGCCCCAGCCTTGAAGGGTTCCACTAAACACTACACAACATACAGATATCAGGCTTTCACACGTGGTTTTCAGTAGAGGCAAAGATCACATTTTGTGGAAGTTCATATAATCATGCACAGCTTTCATAATACACTCTCTCAGTTAAGGACAGAACTGCTGACAATTCCCAGTCATTGATACCATTGAACAGTGCTCCAAGAAACCAGGAAGGCAGTTCTTATGAATGGGAGATGCCACACTGAAGTAATATCTCTTCAGTTAAAGAAAATAAAAATACTCTCACAGTTAAATAAATGGAAAAGCGATATCGCCACTACTACACATAATAACCCACCCCTAAACTTATTGCCAGTGCTAATCCTAACCTTTAGATGAAGTGGCAGTACATATTCTGACAGTCAGCAACATTTCCACCAACGAAAAAAAAAAAATTAAGTAGCAATTGCTTGGCTGACACTACAATAATACATACAGAGGTGGTATGCCAAGGACTTGAGATGGTAATGATTGATTACTGACGGTTCCTTATCTCCCTTTTGGTGTGGTTACTATTTTTAGTTAAGGACAATTTTGCCAGACATGCATTCATTAACAATTATTTATACAGCTCACACATATTCTGCAGAGATTATAGAGAATATTTGGTTATTCCCATCAGTCCATACCCCAGTGAAGCTTACAATCTATCGGGGATATGTACTAAGCAGTAAAAAAAAAGCAGAGAAGTGAGCCAGTGGAGAAGTTGCCCATGGCAACCAGTCAGCACTGAAGTTACATTTATAATTTGCATACTTTCAAATTATACAGAGTAGCTGATTGGTTGCCATGGGCAACTTCTCCACTGGCTCATTTCTCCACGCTTATCACTGCTTAGTACATTTCCCCCTATATTCCCTACCACATACAGTATACACTCCCACATATATACACTAGGGTTACAGTTTGTTGGCGCTCAAGACATTCCTTTCTTCTTTTGTTTGTTATTCATTTCATTTATTGTCAGACACAGCACCCCTGAGTTCCTAAGAGAATTGTATCAGGACTACAAATTCAGGGCACTTATAGAACTTGGACTTGTGCAGAAGTTCCCCTTTTTGGTGATTTCCTTTAAATGTTTTGGTAGAAGACAATTAACCTACCGTTTGTATTTGGATTGTGGAAGGAAACCAGAGTACCTAGAGGAAACCCACGCAATCAAACCCATGACCTCTCTGCTGTGAGGCAGCAAGCTAACAATTCTGCAGTGTGCTGCCCCAAATTAACCTTAGATCTCACATTTTCCAGACATCTATGTCCGGGTTTAACCATAAACCTTTTAGGGAAGAAAGCTTCAATCTTGCTCCCTTAAATTCAAGAATAAAATAACCCATATATGGCATCATTTACATTAGTGATCACAAACATATACTGTGAGTTGTAATGCAGCCTTAAGGAAAAGCGGTCATTTTAAGGTGCAGTTCCTATGTGTGTATGTTTCTCAAATAATATAATTAGTTACACCGACTGGCAGGACCCAAGATCAAATAGTTCAGCCGCTGCCCATGGTTTTAGTTCAATGGTATAAAGGCCATTGATACATATGTGCATTGCAGAAGTAATCTACAGCTTATTGGCTAGCAGAAGCAGCTGGGGGTGTCTTATGGGAATTTTAGAATGGGTGGAATTCATCTTTAGACGCTCCATTTCAAATTTTACAAGCGTGTTACATTTCTCCAGATAGTGCATGTATTTGTAGGGCCAAACCTGACAGCGTTCTCTAGTGTTTTTCGGCCAAGCCTGTATATGGCCAGTTTAAAAGAAAATAGTTTAAAAACTGCCTATAAGTCCTGAAAGGACATGTACAAAAGAAACAAATCCACATTGGTATTGCTGAGGAATAGGAGATCCTGCATCACTCTTCACTTAAATAAACTTTACTGTGCAACAATATTTCTGATAGACTTCCTGTTGAAGTTTTAACACTAAGGGGGGTATTTATAAAAGCTCAGAGAGAGATAAAATTGTGAGATAAAATACCAACCAATCAGCTCCTGTCATCCTTAAAACACAGCCTGTAAAATATAAGGTAGAAGTTGATTGGCTATTACCTTATCTCCTACAATTTTATCTCTCTCCGAGTTTTGATAAATACCCCCTTAAAAATTAACGTTGTTACAATAAAAGGAAAAAGTAGCATAGCATTCTTTCTACAAGAGTTCCCCTGAGAAGGTTCTCTGTTACATACAAAAAAAGTGTTACACCAACTCCTTACAATGATTCTACTGTGACACATCATGTCTGGTGTATAAAGACTGAAATGTAAGCAATATTTTACAATTTCCATATCTGAAGAGAGTGTACCTAGAAGGCAAATCGTTTTTGCACATTACTAACAGAAAGAATGGGAGTAGTGGGCATTTATACAGTATATATGATCTATCAGTATTTCAGAAGTTCCAACTCTGAAACATTGTTGTATTTCACTTTCCAAAGGTTACACTGAATCATGGCCAGCTTTGTACTGTACAGGCTGTTGCTCTGATTTACTCAGATAGATGCTGCTCTTACAACCTGGTCCTTGTTATCTTATCAGGACCAATAGAAAAGTAAAGTTTTTATGGATGACAAGAGGTAAGACTTACAGCTGCTAATTACAGAATGGGTGTCCTCTGTTCACTTTAAATGACCTCCAACCGACATAAATCTGCCAAAAGCATATCTGGAAACTACATTCTGCCAGTGTTGTTATACATTACATACAAGATATATATTCCTAACAGTAACAGAGATGTTTTGTTTTCCATAACTAATGTATTTCAATGTAACTGAAGTGTTAAATAAACAAGAATTAAAGTCCTAGTTACTGAAATCACTGTCTGTGTTCCTTAGTAAATGACAAAGTGACTTTGGATGAACCTCTGTGTCAATCAGTGACAGTCATGTGAGTTTGTCTGTCATTTACTCTACATCACAGCACACAGCTAGGATGGATACTGCAGCTCTGCTATACAATAGCCTGGGACGTTTCTTCAACAAGTCCAACACAATGAGCCCATCAATAATCTGTTATGCAACCGCAGGCCCCTCCTTTAGGTCATTTACCAATACAAAATGATCTTGTGTCACCAATAATTGCCTATGGGGTCTTCTTTAGCTTCATCTGCATAAGAGACTATATTTATAGTAATGACAGAAGAGAGGATAATAAGCACATAATGCATCCATTACTATAGACACAGATATTCAAACCAGCCTAAGAATAGATACTAAATATACATTACTTATACCAGCTATGGACGAGGTGTGCAGCCTTACCCTTGGGATTTGCATACATTCCTTCCTCTAGGATTCAGGTCCTGGCCACTTCCATAAGTCACACAGCAGAGCATTAGCATCACCACAAAGAAGACGTGAGACCAGGGTGTCACTGTCCCCATGAGTTTCGGAATGAGCAGAGTACATATCCCCCCCACTCCACTGAGCTGTTCTGTTTTCCTCATCCCCATCCGACCCAGAGAAGCCGATTGCTCAATCTCCATCCCTACAACCTCCTTATAAATAAGAGCAGTACAACCAGAAGAAAAAAGTTTCAGAGAGCCCCAGAGACAGACAGGAACATCTCAGCAGCAGGGGAAGGGGGCATCAACGGCTCCAAACTTGGCAACAAGCAGAGAAAGGCTCCACTAGTGTTACATCCACGAGGTCTCATCAGACACAAACGTCCCACTTCCAGATGGTTCGTCCAGCGAGCGGGGAAAACTTTTCCTGACTGAGAAGAGATGGAGTGTGCATGGGAAGCCCTCTCGCAGGATCTCTGTCACCCCCTGGAAGCTGAGGCACAGGGATGAGAAATAAACGTGTTGTTATTGTGCAGCAGCAGCAGCAGCTCACAGTCCCAGCACTTTCTGCAAACGGAAATGAAGCTCAGTTAGTCTGACTGCCAGGCAGCTTGAAATGATTTTTACTGCAGGAGTGGCAGAAGGAAATTCCAGATTTGCTACCCCGATTCTCTAGGAGGTGGGGCAAAGTGGACATGTCCCACCCAACCTCATACACTTTGGGCATCACAGCTAGGCTTTACCCAGATAACTTTTTGTCTGTCACAAATTGTATATTCTTCTTCACATGCTTCCAAGGTGCAGATGTGCTTTAGAAATACAGTATTTCGTATACTTGTGAAATGTGGGAATAGTTATTTAGAGTTCTACTTTTTTTTTTTTTACAGGGGCATTACTACATCTGTTGTGGTTCAGTAAGTAATGTCACTATAACAGATTCAACTCCATTTTGTAATATTTTTGTATTTTTATTGTAGAAGTGAAAAAAAAAAAAAAACAACAAGCTGGAAAGTGGCTACATGCCTATAAGGTGCAAACTGTTTAATGAAATCAATATTCAAAGTTGTAGCCATTGCCAGTCAGTGCTGGTTCGGTATGAAATACCAGTAGTCGGGATGCTGGCAGTCACATGACCGACCGCAGCATTCCAACAATGAGGATCCCAACACCAGACAGGGTTAAGTGCTTTACCCCTCTCCTGCCCCTACCCCAACCTTAACCCTTGGGAGTTAGCGGCTAGGGCTAATCCGTGGGGGGTGGCGGCTATGGCTTACCACCCCCTCAGTGCCTAACCCTAACTACCCCCTAGTGCCTAACCCTAACCCTCCCCCCCCCCCCGTCCCCTAACCCTGATACCCACATTCGGCATTCAGGCGGTCGGTGTTCTGGAGCCGGTCTCCCAAGTGGTGTCAGGGTTCCACCATTGGTCACATGACCGCTGGCATCCCCACCACCGGGATGCCGAACACATCCTGTCAGTGCAAGGGCTGCATTTTCCAATGCCACACTGCATGTAGCAAGAATCCCCTTTGGTTCCTCACTTGTGTATGTGCAAAAGCAAATGCACCATCTGCCTAGATGCCCGTGCTTTTCCTGATGCCATTATTCTTCTTTCACAGTTCAGAGGACACCACTGGCACTGGAAAAACAAATTCAGTGCAGGCAGGGTGCTGGTAACATGGTCAGGGATGCCAAGTGGAGGAAGCGGGTATGGATTACCCAAGTACTGGCCTCTGTAGGGGTCCAGGGAGTGCAGGATGGCCACAGCCATGCTGCCCACCATGCTGTGACCATGTTCCCCAGTGCATGGTCACCCCAGGTAAGTACTGAACAAATAGGGTGTAGGCAGAGTCGAACTGGGACATGAAGGGTCCCCTGGGGGAATGCTTAAGCACTGTGACCGGTTTCCATAGGAGTTGTGGCCAGCCCCCACAGAGACTTGGTCAGCTATTATATACAATGTTATACCCCTTTCACACCGCACTAATAACCTGGTATCGACCCAGCATATTGCCAGGTCGACAAGGGTCAGCGTGCGGTGTGAAAGGGGCATAGCCGAAATCCCGGGTCGCCTGACCCGGCAAATCAACCCGGGAATAAAGCAGTGTTATACCTGGGTTGAATACCGGGTCACTGGCTGCATAAACGGACTCCCAGGTCGATGAGTCCCAGGACCCGTTTACTACAGCAGGGAGAAGCGGCGCAGAGATGATCTCATCTCCCAGCTCCGCACCCACCAACGCCCCCCCCCCCCTCCCCTGCTGCTATGGCAACCCGCCCGGCATATTGCCGGGCCAGGGAAGCCTGCAGCAGCGGCCAACGTCGGATCCCACCCGGGAAGGACCCGTTTCCAGTTCCCGGGTGGGATCCGGCATTGGCAGTGTGAAAGAGGTATAACTGGCTCACAATGTATATTTTAAGTGCACAGTCTAGAACTTGACATTAGCAGAATGGGTGGTGCCCTCAGGCAGTTGGGACCACCATGGATTTCCTCTGTACTCCTGTGCCTGCCAGAAATCTCTGCGGCCTTCATGCTTACTCTTTTCAATTGCCCCTGTAGCTAGCTTAAAAGAATTGGACAACTCAGTTTGCATACCTCCCAACTTTTTAGCTCTGTGATTCGGTATCTTTGCATGGCGAACTCGCTGGCACCCAAAGGGGGAGGGGCATCAGGTGAGAAGGGGCATGGCCTTGGGTGAGTGGACATGGCCTTGTGTCACACCCAAAGTTTTCATAATTTTGTGGGCATGCCCAGCACTCCCCGAGTAGATGGGGAGCCCCCAGGCTCACTACAATGCACTGTTTAGTTGCCGTGGCATGCACTGTTCAGATGCTATGGTCCAGGTGCATTTAGAGAAAGTTTACCCATCTTAAGGATGAGTGCACAACCTTTTACTTGCCACAAAACACTGTATTCTCTTTTAATAGAAACATTCTCATCATTTTAATACACAGATTCTCAAACTCAGTCCTCAGGAACCAAAACAGTTCACATTTTTCAGATCTCCTCACAGAATTGCAAGTGAAATAATTTGCAAAATGTATCAGTGAGTAATGAATACACCTGTGCACCTGCTAGGTGATAAACATGCCTGACATGGATGTGGAACAGCATGGTTTGAAATCCAGTCCAGGTATTCAATTTGATCAAGTCTGAGCAACAGCAAGCATGGCTGCCGACACCTGTCAGGCTACTGTTAAAATGGTTTCAGACACAAGAGACAGTGCTCCTGACGGTGAACTAGTCTCTCCACAGGCAGTACCCCACTACGTTCACATAAATATAAGCGGTGTGTCATTTGCGAAAAACTTCAAAAAAGTTATTAAAAAGTTTTTAAAAAGTTTAACTTTTTTTCCCCCTGTTTCCCACTGCGTTTACATAAATATAACCTGTGTGTCTCCACAGTGTCATTTGCGGAAAAAAGTATAGAAAAGTTAATAAATGTTAAAAAAAACTTCTGTGTATTGTACCCCACTGTGTTTTTCACATCCATATAAGCGCTGTGATAACCCGCAGTGTGAGTGGTCATGTGTGAAAAAAAAGTTTCAAAAAAGATATATTGTTCTATTGTTTGTACTACTTCTGTTTATTGTATCCCGCTGCCTTTGTTCACTTCACGTACATATAAGCGCTGTGATACTCCGCAGTGTGAGCAGTCATTTGCTAACAGTAGTAAAACAAAAATATAGTGTTAAATTGTTGTTACTACTTCTGTGTGCTGTACTCCAGTGCATTTGTTCACGTACATATAAAAGAACTGTGACTCCTACTTCTGTGTGTTCTTCGATATGGATAACGATCTGTTCAAGAAAAGCAGGAGCAGCAACCAGCTACTAGCGCTGCAGCTGCTACTAGTCATGATAGTACAACATCTACTAAAGATGGTCCAGGGGCCAGAAAGTTTAGGAAAGAGCACATGAAATCGAAATGTTTCACAATGTTAAAAAAAGGGGTAGAGGTGTCACCTTAAAATGCCTCAAAAAAAGAACATTAAGGCTCAAACTGTCTGTTTGCAAATCCCTGAGGACAGTCTAGGGGTATCCATGTTAGCAATGTGCGAGTCTGACATTTCTCCCATTGTCACCTCCTTCCACCATTTCTGCACCATCTGCACATGTGGGGAGCAGTACAAGTAAAGATGCTGATGAGGACATAATAGAAATTGAGGATCCTTGTATGGAAGTAGAACAGGATGAGGGGGGAAATTGTGTACTACTACTATCTGACACTAATGAGGATGATGAGGATGTTGTTTGTGTAGTTCAGCCACAAGTGGCTGCAGTTGTTGCCCATGATAAAAAGTGATTGTGATGCCTGGATACAAGACCAAAAAAAAACACATCTTGGGTGTGGGATTATTTTTACCCAATCCTGACAATGTTTGTGAATGTATCTGCTCTTTCTCTGACGTCCTAGTGGATGCTGGGAACTCCGTAAGGACCATGGGGAATAGACGGGCTCCGCAGGAGACTGGGCACTCTATAGAAAGATTTAGGACTATCTGGTGTGCACTGGCTCCTCCCCCTATGACCCTCCTCCAAGCCTCAGTTAGATTTCTGTGCCCGGCTGAGCTGGATGCACACTAGGGGCTCTCCTGAGCTCCTAGAAGAAAGTATAGTTTAGGTTTTTTATTTTCAGTGAGACCTGCTGGCAACAGGCTCACTGCAACGAGGGACTAAGGGGAGAAGAAGCGAACCTACCTAAGTGGTGGTAGCTTGGGCTTCTTAGGCTACTGGACACCATTAGCTCCAGAGGGATCGAACACAGGACCCGACCTCGTCGTCCGTTCCCGGAGCCACGCCGCCGTCCCCCTTACAGAGCCAGAAACAAGAAGGTGGCCCGGAAAATCGGTGGCTGAAGACTTCTGTCTTCTCCAAGGCAGCGCACAGCACTGCAGCTGTGCGCCATTACTCCTCATGCACACCACACACTGCGGTCACTGATGGGTGCAGGGCGCTGGGGGGGGCGCCCTGAGCAGCAATAGTAACACCTTGGCTGGCAAAACTAACACCATATATAGCCCCAGAGGCTATATAGGTGTATATTAACCCCTGCCAGAAACGATAAAATAGCGGGAGAAAGCCAGCCGAAAAAGGGGCGGAGCCAACTCCCTCAGCACACTGGCGCCATTTTTCCCTCACAGCTTCGCTGGAAGGAAGCTCCCTAGCTCTCCCCTGCAGTCCTGCACTACAGAAAGGGTAAAAAAGAGAGGGGGGGCACAATTTAGGCGCAGTATATATATATTATAGGCAGCTATAGGGGAAAACACTCTGTATAGTGATATCCCTGTGTTATATAGCGCCCTGGTGTGTGCTGGCATACTCTCCCTCTGTCTCCCCAAAGGGCTTTGTGGGGTCCTGTCCTCTGTAAGAGCATTCCCTGTGTGTCTGCTGTGTGTCGGTACTGCTGTGTCGACATGTATGATGAGGATAATGATGTGGAGGCGGAGCAAATGCCTGTGAATGTGATGTCACCCCCTGCGGGGTCGACACCAGTGTGGATGGACTTATGGAAGGAATTACGTGACAGTGTCAGCTCCTTACATAAAAGGTTTGACGACATAGGACAGCCGGCTACTCAGCTTGTGCCTGTCCAAGTGTCTCAAATGTCATCAGGGGCCATAATACGCCCGCTACCTCAGATGACAGATACAGACGTCGACACGGATACCGACTCCAGTGTCGACGATGATGAGACGAGTGTACCCTCCAATAGATCCACCCGTTATATGATTGAGGCTATGAAAAATGTATTACACATTTCTGATGATACCCCAGGTACCACAAAAAAGGGTATTATGTTTGGTGAGAAAAAAACTACCAGTAGTTTTTCCTGCATCTGACGAATTAAGGCCCTCATTCCGAGTTGATCGGTCGGTATTTTTCATCGCATCGCAATGAAAATCCGCTTAGTACGCATGCGCAATATTCGCACTGCGACTGCGCCAAGTAATTTAACAATGAAGATAGTATTTTTACTCACGGCTTTTTCATCGCTCCGGCGATCGTAATGTGATTGACAGGAAATGGGTGTTACTGGGCGGAAACACGGCGTTTTATGGGCGTGTGGTTGAAAACGCTACCGTTTCCGGAAAAAACGCAGGAGTGGCTGGAGAAACGGAGGAGTGGCTGGGCGAACGCTGGGTGTGTTTGTGACGTCAAACCAGGAACGACAAGCACTGAACTGATCGCACAGGCAGAGTAAGGTTGAAGTTACTCAGAAACTGCTAAGTAGTTTGTAATCGCAATATTGCGAATACATCGGTCGCAATTTTAAGAAGCTAAGATACACTCCCAGTAGGCGTAGGCTTAGCGTGTGTAACTCTGCTAAATTCGCCTTGCGACCGATCAACTCGGAATGAGGGCCTAAATGAGGTGTGTGAGGAAGCGTGGACTTCCCCAGATAAGAATTTGATAATTTCTAAACGGTTAATGGCTGCGTACCCTTTCCCGCCAGAGGATAGGTCACGCTGGGAAACACCCCCTAGGGTAGATAAAGCGCTGACACGCTTATCAAAGAAGGTGGCACTACCGTCTCCGGATACGGCCGCCCTAAAAGAACCTGCTGATAGAAAGCAGGAAAGTACCCTAAAAGCTATATACACACACACTGGCATTATATTGAGACCCGCTATTGCATCAGCTTGGAAAACATTGATACCATGGATAGGGACAATATTTTGCTAACGATTGACCATATAAAAGACGTGGTCTTATACATGCGTGATGCACAGAGGGATATTTGCCGGCTGGCATCAAAAATAAGCGCTATGTCCATTGCCGCCAGACGGGGGTTATGAACTGGGAAATGGTCAGGTGATGCCGACTCCAAGCGGCACATGGAAGTTTTACCCTATAAAGGGGTGGAACTTTTTGGGGAAGGTCTTTCAGACCTCGTTTCCACAGCTACTGCTGGGAAATCGACTTTTTTGCCACAGGCTACCCCACAGCAAAAGAAAGCACCGTATTATCAGGTACAGTCCTTTCGGCCCCAGAAAACTAAGCGGGCTAGAGGCTCATTCTTTCTGCCGAGGGGCAGAGGAAGGGGGAAAAAGCTGCAGCACACAGCTAGTTCCCAAGAGCAGAAGTCCTCCCCTGCGTCCGGTAAGTCCACAGCATGACGCTGGGGCTGCTCAGGCGGAATCGGGAACGGTGGGGGCACGTCTCAGGTTTTTCAGCACACAGTGGGCTCTCTCACAAGTGGATCCCTGGGTCCTTCAAGTAGTATCTCAGGGGTACAGGCTGGAATTTGAGAGTCTCCCCCCCGCCCTTTCCTAAAATCTGCCTTTCCGGCAACTCCCTCTGCCAGGGAGGCAGTGTTGGTGGCTATTCAAAAACTGTGTTCACAGAAAGTGATTGTCAAGGTACCCCTCCTTCAGAAAGGAAAGGGTTACTACTCCACAATGTTTGTGGTACCGAAACCGGACGGTTCGGTGAGACCCATCTTAAATTTAAAAGCCTTGAACACTTATATCAAAAGGTTCAAGTTCAAGATGGAATCGCTCAGGGCGGTTATTGCGAGCCTGGAGGAGGGGGATTACATGGTATCCCTGGACATCAAGGATGTGTACCTGCATGTCCCCATTTACCCGCCGCACCAGGAGTACCTCAGATTTGTGGTACAGGACTGTCACTATCAGTTCCAGATGCTGCCGTTTGGGTTATCCACGGCACCGAGGGTCTTTACCAAGGTAATGGCCGAAATGATGATACTCCTTCGCAAGAAGGGAGTTTTAATTATCCCGTACTTGGACGATCTCCTGATAAAGGTGAGGTCCAAAGAACAGTTGATAGTGGGGGTGGCACTTTCTCAGGAAGTGCTACAACAGCACGGCTGGATTCTCAATATTCCAAAGTCACAGCTGGTCCCGACGACACGTCTTCTGTTCCTGGGAATGATTCTGGACACAGACCAGAAAAGAGTGTTTCTTCCACTGGAAAAAGCAGAGGAATTGTCATCTCTGGTCAGAGACATCCTAAAACCAGGAAAAGTGTCGGTACATCAATGCACACGAGTCCTGGGAAAAATGGTAGCTTCGTACGAAGCAATTCCATTCGGAAGGTTCCACGCAAGGACGTTCCAGTGGGACCTGTTGGACAAATGGTCCGGGTCCCATCTCCAGATGCAACAGCGGATAACCCTATCGGCCAGAACCAGGGTGTCGCTGTGGTGGCTGCAGAGGGCTCATCTACTAGAGGGCCGCAGATTCGGAATACAGGACTGGGTCCTGGTGACCACGGATGCCAGCCTTCTGGGCTGGGGGGCAGTCACAAAGGGAAGAAATTTCCAAGGACTGTGGTCAAATCAGGAGATTTCTCTCCACATAAATATCCTGGACCTAAGGGCCATTTACAATGCCCTAAGCCAGGCAAGACCCCTGCTTCAAAACCAGC
This sequence comes from Pseudophryne corroboree, assembly GCF_028390025.1. Taxonomy (NCBI): domain Eukaryota; kingdom Metazoa; phylum Chordata; class Amphibia; order Anura; family Myobatrachidae; genus Pseudophryne; species Pseudophryne corroboree. The sequence goes on along the minus strand of NC_086444.1, from coordinate 382,403,359 downwards.
CGGTACTGATCCAGTCAGACAACATCACGGCGGTCGCCCATGTAAACAGACAGGGCGGCACGAGAAGCAGGATGGCGATGGCAGAAGCCACAAGGATTCTCAGATGGGCAGAGAATCATGTGTTAGCACTGACGGCAGTGTTCATTCCGGGAGTGGACAACTGGGAAGCAGACTTCCTCAGCAGGCACGACCTCCATCCGGGAGAATGGGGACTTCATCCAGAAGTCTTCCAAATGCTGGTCAACCGGTGGGAAAAACCACAGGTAGACATGATGGCGTCCCGCCTCAACAAGAAGTTGAAAAGATATTGCGCCTGGTCAAGAGACCCTCAGGCGATAGCGGTGGACCCTCTAGTGACACCATGGGTGTACCAGTCGGTTTATGTGTTTCCTCCTCTACCTCTCATACCCAAGGTACTGAGAATAATAAGAAGGCGAGGAGTGAAAACCATACTCGTGGTTCCGGATTGGCCAAGAAGAGCTTGGTACCCGGAACTTCAAGAGATGCTTACAGAGGACCCTTGGCCTCTGCCGTTCAGACGAGACCTGCTGCAGCAGGGACCCTGTCTGTTCCAAGACTTACCGCGGCTGCGTTTGACGGCATGGCGGTTGAACACCGGATCCTGAAGGAAAAGGGTATTTCGGAGGAAGTCATCCCTACCCTGATCAAAGCCAGGAAGGATGTCACCGCAAGACATTATCACCGCATTTGGCGAAAATATGTTGCTTGGTGTGAGGCCATGAAGGCCCCGACGGAGGAATTTCACCTGGGTCGATTCCTGCATTTCCTGCAAGCAGGGGTGACGTTGGGCCTCAAATTGGGGTCCATAAAGGTCCAGATTTCGGCTCTGTCGA